>NC_057718.1:74779463-74814566 GCF_004010195.1 Chiloscyllium plagiosum | reverse complement strand
TGTGGCAGCTACTGCTCCAGGAATGCTGTAAGCTGGCCTTCCTCTTCCTGTTCGTGAAGGCCCAGCAAACGAATATTTTTTCGACGACCTCGATTATCGAGGTTGTCAATATGATTTTCCAAGGTCCGGACTCGCTGCTCGAGAGTCCGGACTTGATCCACGGCCGATTGAGCGGTTGTCTCCGAGGTCGCGGCCTTTAGCTCCGCCCCTCCGACTCGGCGTTGAATTTCTTCAATTTCACGGTCGTGCTTCTGCAGCGCGGCCGAGAGCGACTCCCAACGATTTCTGGATTTGACGATAAAGGCATCGATCTTCGAGTCAAGCTTGGAAAGCATTTCTGCAAGACTTGCTACTGTAGGTAAGTTCCTCGGGGCGGCTGTGGACGCCTCTGCTGCAGCTGTAGAGTGTGGGGGAGGGGTTCCTGCTTGCTGAGAGCTGCGGGCTCCCTTCCCTTTAGTCATTTTAACTTAGGATAAAGTTGCTTAAATGTAGCTTAAATGTAATATTAAACCACTAATTCAGTTACTAAACTATTATAAATGATTTATAAATGATTTGGTGAGCTTGGTAGGGGGTAGGTGACCCACTGTGCCCAAGTCTTGGGAGGAGCACTATAGACTCAGTCTTACTGGGTCGCCGCCATCTTGGATCCCCCCCTTCAAAGATTTTTAATCATCTGTAAGGCTCAAGACAGGCTATGAAAATATGCATGACATATTTATATATTACAAATTTATATTCCACAGGGATCAGAGTTAGGAACCCTGTTTTCTGTAATATATATAACCGATTTGGAGAAGAATGTAGATGATCTGATTAGTAAGTTTGAGGGTGACACAAAAATTGGGGGAGCTGCGGAAAATGAGGAGAATCGCCAGAGGTTACAGCAGGATATACATAGGCTGGAGAATTGGACAGAGAAAACCCAGAGGAATGCAAGGTGCACATTATGGAAGGTCTGATGCATGAAGAAAGTACACTGTAAATGCCAAAACCCTTAGAAGCATTAACATAGAGGGATCTCGGTGCACAGGTCCACAGACACTTGGAAGTGGCAACCCAAGTGGTTTAGATTATCAAGAAAGCATATGGCATGCTTGCCTACACCATTCAGATCATAGAGTATAAAAATTGGTAAATCATTTTGCAGTTGTAGAGAACTTTTATTAGGACACATTTGGAATATTGCATACTGTTCTGGTTATCATACTATCACAAGAATGTGGAAGCTTTGGACAAGGCACAGAAAAACTTTACTAGGATGTTGCCTGGTTTGGAGGGTATTCAGTTTGAGAAGAGAGTGGATAAGCTTGGTTTGTCATTTTTACTTGAAAATTGGAGACTGAAATGCTAACCTGATGGAAGTTTACAACCGTTTTGGATACTGTTGGGGGGATGACTTACCAGGGGAAAGCAGTGGGGCACCTGCTGCTCAGAAGGGAAGGGGGAAGAGGAGCAGAGCAGTAGTCATTGGGGACTCGATAATTAGGGGGACAGATAGGAGGTTCTGTGGGGACGAGAGAGACTCAGGGTTAGTGTGTTGCCTCCTGGGTTCCAGGGTCCATGATGTCTCTGATAGTGTTTTTGGGATCCTTCGAGGGGAGGGAGAACAGCCCCAAGTCATGGCCCACATTGGCACCAACGACATAGGTCGGAAGAGAAATGGGGACTTGAGGCAGAAATTCAGGGAGCTAGGATGGAAGCTTAGAGCTAGGACAAACAGAGTTGTTTTCTCTGGTTTGCTGCCCGTGCCACATGCTAGTGAGGTGAGGAACAGGGAGAGAAAGGAGTTGAACACGTGGCTACAGGGATGGTGCAGGAGGGAGGGTTTTGGGTTTTTGGATAATTGGAGCTCTTTCTGGAGTAGGAGCGACCTCTACAAGCAGGATGGTCTTCATCTAATCCAGAGGGGTACCAATATCCTGGGTGGGAAATTCGCTAAAGCTATTAAGGTGGATTTAAACTAATGCAGCAGGTGGATGGGAACCAAAATTATAGGACAGGTACAAAGAAAAGGATGAGAGTAGGGAGTTCCAAAATCAAGTATCTGACACTGGCAAGCGAGAACCTGGTTTGAAGTGTGTGTACTTCAACGTGAGGAATATCCGAAATAAAGTGGGTGAACTGGCAGCGTGGGTTGGTACCTGGGACTTCGATGTTGTGGCCATTACGGAGACATGGATTGAGCAGGGACAGGAATGGCTGTTGCAGGTTCCAGGATTCAGATGTTTCAGTAAGAACAGAGAAGATGGTAAAAGAGGGGGAGGTGTGGCATTGTTGATCAGGGACAATATTACAGTTGTAGAAAGGATGTTTGGGGACTCGTTAATTGAGGTAGTATGGGCTGAGGTTAGAAACAGGGAAGGAGAAGTCACCATGCTGGGAGTTTTCTATAGGCCTCCGAATAGTCCCAGAGATGTAGAGGGAAGAATAGCAAAGATAATTTTCGATTGGAGTGAGAGAGGCAGGATAGTTGTCATGGGGGACTTCAACTATCCAAATATTGACTGGGATCACTACATTACGAGTACTATAGGTGGGTCAGTTTTTGTCCAGTGTGTGCAGGAGGGCTTCCTGATACAGTCTGTAGACAGGCCTACAAGGGACGAAGCCACTTTAGATTTAGTAATGGGTAACGAGCCTGGCCGGGTGTTGGATTTGGAAGTAGGTGAGCACTTTGGAGACAGCGATCACAATTCTGTCAGGTTTACTGTAGTGATGGAAAGGGATAGGTGAGCAAGAGTTACAACTGAGGGAAGGGAAATTACGATGCAATTAGGAAAGATTTAGGAAGCGTAGAATGGGAAAGGAAACTGCAAGGGATAAGCACATTAAAAATGTGGAGCTTATTCAAGGAAAAGCACCTGTGTGTCCTAGATAAGTATGTACCTATCAGGCAGAGAGGAAGATATAGAACGCGTGAGCTGTGGTTTACTAAGGAAGTGGAATCCCTGGTCAAGAAGAAGAAGGAGGCTTATGTTAGGACAAAATGAGAAAACTCAGTTAGGGTGCTTGAGGGTTACAAGGAAGTCAGGAAAGACCTAAAAAGAGAGCTCAGAAGAACCAGGAGGAGACATGAGACATTGTTGGTGGATAGGATCAGGGTTAACCCTAAGGCTTTCCATAGATATGTCAGGAATAAAAGAATGACAAGAGTTAAATTAGGGCCAAACAAGGATAATAGTGGGAAGTTGTGTGTGCAAAAAGGGTAGTAGAGACAACTCTGGTAATTACAGACCAGTGAGTCTCACTTCAGTTGTTGGTAAAGTGTTGGAAAAGGTTATAAGAGATAGGATTTACAACCATCTAGAAAAAAATAATCAGGAACAGTCAGCACGGTTTTGTGAAGGGTAGTTCGTGCCTAACGAATCTTATTGAGTTTTTTGACAAAGTGACCAAACAGGTAGATGAGAGTAAACCGGTAATGTGGTGTACATGGATTTCAGCAAGGCGTTCGATAAGGTTCCCCACAGTAGGCTACTTTACAAAATGCGGAGGAATGGGATTGTGGGAGACATAGCTGTTTGGATAAGTAATTGGCTTGCTGAAAGAAAACAGAGGGTTGGAGTTGATGGAACATGTTCATCTTGGTGCCCAGTTACTAGCAGCGTACCGCAAGGATCGGTGTTGGGTCCACTGCTGTTCATCATTTTTATAAATGAACTGGATGAGGGCTTAAAAGGATGGGTTAGTAAATTTGCAGACGACACTAAGGTCGGTAGAGTTGTGGATAGTGACGAAGGATGTAATAGGTTGCAGAGAGACATAGCTAGGATTCAGAGCTGGGCTGAGAGGTGGCAAATGGAGTTTAATGTGGACAAGAGTGAGGTGATACACTTTGGCCGGAGTAATCGGAATGCAAAATACTAGGCTAATGGTAAGATTCTTGGGAGTGCAGATGAGCAGAGAGATCTCGGTGTCCATATACACCGATCCCTGAAAGTTGCCACCCAGATTGACAGGGTTGTTAAGAAGGCATACAGTGTTTTGGCCTTTATTAATAGAGGGAATGAGTTCTGGAACCAGCTGTACAAAGCTCTGGTATGGCCACACTTGGAGTATTGTATACAGTTTTGGTTAGGGGAGAAAGTGAGGATTGCAGATGCTGGAAATCAGAGCTGAAAATGTGTTGCTGAAAAAGCGCAGCAGGTCAGGCAGCATCCAAGGAGCAGGAGAAGGGCTCATGCCCGAAACGTCGATTCTCCTGCTCCTTGGATGCCGCCTGACCTGCTGCGCTTTTCCAGCAACACATTTTCAGCTACAGTTTTGGTTACCGCATTATAAGAAGTATGTGGAAGCTTCGGAAAGGGTGCAGAGGAGATTGACTAGGATGTTGCCTGGTATGGAAGGAATGTCTTACGAGGAAAGGCTGAGGGCCTTGAGGCTGTTCTCGTTAGAGAGAAGAAGGTTGAGAGGTGACTTAATAGAGACATACAAGATAATCAGAGGGTTAGATAGGGTGGACAGGGAGAGCCTTTTTCCAAGTACGGGGACGGCAAACACGAGGGAACACAACTTTAAAGTGAGGGGAGATAGGTATAAGGCAGATGTCAGAGGTAGTTTCTTTACTCAGAGAGTAGTAAGGGTATGGAATGCTTTGCCTGCATCGGTAGTAGATTCGCCAAGTTTAAGTGCATTTAAGTCATCGTTGGACAGGCAAATGGACGTACATGGAATAGTGTAGGTGGGATGGGCTTCAGATTAGTATGACAGGGCGGCACAACATCGAGGGCCGAAGGGCCTGTACTGCGCTGTTCTATGTTCTAAGTATGAGAGGCATGGATAGAATGGATAGTCAGAGTATTTTCCCAGATATAAATGCTAATTACTAGGGCCATTGGTTTAAAGTAAAAGGGGAAAAGTTTAAAGGAGATGTGAGAGGCATGTCTTTACATAGTAGGTGGCAAGAGCCAGAGAAGGTAGTAGAGGTAGATACAATAGCAACGTTTACCAGGCATCGTGACAGAGACATAAATAGGCAGGGAATAGAGAGATACGGACCCATGGAGGCAAAAGGCTTTTAGTTTAGAAAGATGGCCTATGTGTGGAGGCTGCACATTCTCCCTGTGTCTGTGTGAGTTCCTCCAGGTGCTCTGGTTTCTTCCCACAATCCAAAGATGTGCAGGTTGGGTGAGTTGGCCATACTAAGTTGCCCATGGTTTTCAGGGGTGTGTAGATTAGGTGCATTAGTCAGGGTTTAAATGTAGAGTAAAAGGGTAGGGGAATGGGTCTGGGTGGGTTACTCTTCAGAGGGTCAGTGTGGACCTGTTGGGCCAAATGGCCTGTTCCCACACTGTAAGGATCCTATGAATATAAAGGGTGGGTGGGCCAAAGGGCCTGTTTCTGTGCTGTACTATTCTTTGTTTACAATAGTAAAGAAGTTCAATAGCATTCAGGATGGCAGAGAGTCTCATCTGGTTAATACTCCAACAAATGAATTAAACATCAAACCCTCTATTCTTTTGATGCAGCAAGTATAGCCTCCAGGCTGTACTGTAGCAACTCACTAAGGTTGCTTTGAAAGCAGTGTTCTTTTTCTCTTTGAGTAAAATAATAGCAAAAATACTGTGAAAGCAGTATCACATCCAAATTTGAGCTGCATGAGGAAGTGGTGGAGGCTGATACAATTGCAACATTTAAGAGGCATTTGAGAGACTGTTGTCCCAGTCAAATGACAAGCAACATGAATTTGACTGGGACAACACTACTATTATAGGACAAGCCAAACAGGGAACAGCCAGGGAATTCCTAGAGGCATGGCACTCATTCACAGATTCAATCAATAAGCACATCAACCTAGACCCAATATACCGACCACTGCAACGGACAGCTGGAACTGACAACCGGAAGCGGCAGATTCAAACCATTATAAATGCCGGAGGAATCATCACAGAAACGCTTCACAGGAGGCTCCCAAGCACTGAGGATGTCACCTAGATAGGGGATGAAACGTCTGCAACACAAATTCCCAACTCGGCGAACAGAACCACAACAACAAATGACTATCCAATCAAATCCCACATTCCAGCTCTTGATTCTGAGCCTGGTAGGTTTTTTTTAGATTAGATTAGATTCCCTACAATGTGGAAACAGGCCCTTCAGCCCAACAAGTCCACCCAACCCTCCGGAGAGCAACCCACCCTGACTAATGCACCTAACACTATGGGCAATTTAGCATGGCCAATTCACCGAACCTGCACATCATTGGACTGTGGGAGAAAACCGGAGCACCCAGAGGAAACCCACACAGACACGAAGAGAATGTGCAAACTCCACACAGACAGTCGCCTGAGGCAGGAATTGAACCCAGGTCCCTGGCGCTGTGAGGCAGCAGTGCTAACCACTGAGCCACCGTGCCGCCCCGTCACTTCAAGTGCTTATCTTTAATAAAACAAAAAACTACAGATGCTGGCAATCTGAAACAAAAACAGAAATTGCTGGAATTCTGGCAACATTTGTGGATAAAAAAAAGAGTTAATATGTTAAAGGTCAGTAACCTTTCTCCAGATCTGAAGTTTGAGTCTGAAGAGGGATCATTGGACTTGAAACTCTGTTTTCTTTCCACAGATGCCAACCTACCGGGTTTCTCCAGCATTTTCTGTTTTTGTATCACGTGCACTTTGGTGTCCTTCTTAAAAGGGATGAAATCACTGTATTATCAGGCAATAAGTTCCAAATCCTCACTACCCTCTGAGTGAAATAAATCCTTTCGAAATTCTTGTAAAACTGTTACCTCTTACACTAATATTATTAGTTATGGACCTCTCAACCAAGGGAAACAGAACACTTTATCTTGACTGCTCAATTTTAAACACTTTCATTAGGTTTCCCTTAAACCTTCTCCTTTCTGAAAATCTTCTGAGAACATATATCCATGAAAGAGTTATATCAAGAGAGGTAGTCAACATTGTTCAGATATGACATTGTCATAACATTATCCTTGTACATCATGTATGCTGGGTGAATCAGCGTGGAAGTACCATAACTTGACAGTTGGATATGAGGAGTCAGATGGTGGGTGGGGCATAAGTTTGCATTAATTTAACATGAGGGGCTTTAGTTTTAGGCTGGATGGAAAAGTGTGTGCTGGCATAAGACAGTTTGTGTGGAGAAGACATGAGGGACATGGGTAAAATGTTTTAAATGTTCCTTTCAGAAGCTTCCCAAGTTCAGACTGTGAATCCTAACCCCTCAAAGGAGTCATGGAGGATCTGGCCTGAGTTCATAAAAAACTGGGGTCCCAGGCATTGTCCATCATGCAATATAAGGAATGTAGGGTACAGAATTGTTTATTGGATGGCAGCAAAAATTGGAGAAGTTGCGTCTGGGCCCAGGAATCTCAGAATCAAGTCATGCCCACTATTTCTGATGTCCCTAGAATCCTTCAAATTCCACGAAGATAAGTTTTGCAGATCTGAATACTAGTTTTGTAATAATTCTGCACTGTATGCATTTTACACCCGAGTGTATTTCATGCTTTCATCGAAAGATGAAACAAGAATTTCTTTTGGAGGTTATTAAGCCACAACAAGAAACATAATGATCGAGAATTTTAACAAAAGCAGCTGTCTAGAAATAAATGCTTGATGGTTACTCATCTGGAACTTGGGTAACAATATGTTGGATTGCTAATAGGTGAGACTGAAATTTATAGCGTGTATTTACATATAAAAACTCTGGTTCTTTTAACCTAACAAGACAATGCAAAAAACTGAGCCTGTGAATTCCTTCTGTATTTACAGATATAAACTATTATTTATTACATTCCAACTATGATAATAAAAACAATTAAAGTAGCAACAATAACACTTGCAGCTTCTATCAGAAGAGTTCTGAGGCATGAAATAATTAAAATAATTAATTTTATTGTATTCAGCAAAAAAGGTTCTGACGTCGCCCATATAGTTCTCACAAGAGTTGCTTTCCTGAAGTAACTTAAATGGCTCCCAAAATAAGAAGTAAAATATCTACTTCGGATAATTCTGAGAATGTGAAATAGTTGGTTGAACCATTCATCAAACAGATCACAGCTATGTGAGCACCAGGTGACTTAACATGTTAATTGTTCTGGAAAGGAGAGTTACTGTTCAGATGACATGCCAATCATTGAAAAAAAAAGTTATATTTTTGGATAATGAAACTGTAAATATTATTCGTTCTTTTCTATGAAGCAAAATTGCCAACAGGAAAGCAAATTGCTGTAAGTGAGGTGATTTTACAAGTTCTCATGGATTAGTTTCCTTGACAGTGTCACAAAGCTGGTTCCTTTTTTCTAAAAGCTGTTCCTTTTCCCAAGGATACTGAGTCCTTGGTTTGTTTTCAGAGGGGTCATAAAACCCTCTTGGCTCCGAGGTGATTAGTTTGGTACAGAGATGACAAAGGATGTTAAGAGGCCTTTTGTTTATATGTAAACAGATGAGACTTCAGGCCAAAATGGTCATGTTTTAGAAGTGATCTGTATAATGAAAAGGGAGCAGTTCAGTCCAGAACTAGTTAGGAGTTCAGCTGTGTGGAAACAGGCTGTGGAACACTCTCTCTCTTCTGCCCTTCTAACTTCAACCTGCAAGGATTTGTTCCATTTTTACTGTTTTTTAAGGGGGTGGGGTTGTTTTTTGGGACTGCTGGGTGTAATTGGAACAACATTATTAAGTCTAATTTGGATAGACTGAGTTCTGTATGGGTTCTTTATCCTGTTCTTTGTGTTTCATTGTGTAATTTTGTGAATTTTTTTTGTTTTAAAATCTGGTAGTCAACCTAGCTAACTTACTCCGGGTAATTTTCACTGTACACTTACTGAAACAAATTGCAAAGTTATGGTCTGGACTGCCTGCTTAAGAATGTTTTAAGTGCTCTGCCCTAGTCCATAACAGATTGGAGGCTCTTTATGAGATTTTAAACAATGAGTGGTAGGTGCTAGTGTCTTTATTTTGGATGTTGGTTTGGTTGGATAGACAAAGCTTGGGATAGTAATGGCTCTTTCAATCGCAAATAGGAAGTGGATGCGATGACTTTGGAAATTTTGCAAAAGATGAATAAGACCAAGCTGCAGGAATTAGCAGACCAGCTGGGATTGGACCTGCTTGCTTCTGTGAGGAAAGGAGAGATAATTACAGCAGTACCTCAGCATGTAAACTTGCTGGAGAAACCATCAGAATCTATAGAGATGGCAAGAATTCAATTGCAAATGAAGCAGCTTGAATTAGAGGCGAGAGGTAAGGAAAGGGCAGCAGAAATGAAACAGTTTGAGTTGCGATTAAAAGCAGAAGAGAGGGAAAAAGAGAGCAGCAGGAGAGAAAGAAAAAGAGAGAGCTTTTGAACTTCATAAACTGACACTTAAAAAGGAAAGTCAGTGTAAAAGGCTGGAGATAAAGGCTGAAGGTAGGCTTAGTGAGAAAGAGACTACCTGGAGCAAGCCCCTGGTAGTCAAAAGCCTAGTGAAAAACTGTTTAATGTCCAAGCACTGCCTAAATTTGAGAAGGATGTGAAAGCCTTTTTCATTGCATTTGAAAAGGTGGCTAAACAAATGCAGTGACCAGTGGCAATGTGGATTTTGTTGATCCAAATGAAACTTGTAGGTAGGGCTCGTGAGGTATTCGCATCACTGTCAGAGGAGGTATCAGGAGTGTATGAGGAGGTGAAAAAAGCCATTTTAAGTGCATATGAGCTTGTATCAGAAGCCTATAGACAACATTTCAGGAATCTAAGCAGAGACCCAGGTCAAACCTCCATTGAGTTTGAAAGGATCAAACAGAGTAATTTTGATAGATGAATAACACCTTTAAAAAAATCGAACAAACCTATGATGCCCTTAGAGAGGTAATTACTTTGGAAGAATTCAAACATTCACTGCCTGAAGTAGTGCAAACTCATGTGGAAGAGCAGAGAGTTAAAATGGCAAGGTTGGCAGCTGAAGTGGCTGATGATTATGAGCTGATCTGTAAAACACGGTTTGGATTCCAGAATCAATTTCAGTCCATGAGGGACAAAAATTGGGGCAAAGAGAAATCCTCACGTTGAAAGGGAAAGATAGATCTCAGTGAAGAGCATAAGTATAACTTACCACAGGGTAAAAAAGAAACCCTCGATAGGGACAAAGAAGTTAAAAAGCTCTGCTGTTTTCATTTGTAATACAGTGAGCCACATGAAATCACAATATTAGTGGGCTAGGAGAAAGCTATATGTAGGGAAACCAGACAAGCCTGGGAGTTTTGTTGGCCTAGTAACAAAAAGCATAAAGGAAGTTAAGTAACTGCCTCAGAGTGTACAAGATGATCAGAGGTTGGTTAAGGAGGAAGTGCCAGATCTGCTTAAAAAGTATACATGCAAGGGTAAAGTTTATTCACATAGGCCAGGAGTAGCAGATGAAGAGATTACACAGGATCCTTTCAGTCTGCAATGCTGAAGGATCAGGAGATATATACTCCTGAGGGACACTTGCCAGAAAAGGTAACAGAAATTCATGGTGAAACAAAAAGTGCTCAATTATGTAAAGTGAGGCTCGAGAATCCAGAGAAGAGCGGAGAATTTGTAGTAGGAGTATTGGACAAACTCTCAGCTCCAGGAATACAATTTGTCCTTGCAAAGGATATCACTAATTCACTGGTAGGTATGCTGCCTACTCTAGTTTATCCAGAAATTTTCCCAGATTGTGTGATCACAAGATCACAGATGCACAAGTTGAACCAGGAGAGATCAAAAGGCACAGATAAGGAAGCTGACATAGCTTTATCAGGGACTTTTTTGATCAGATAAGTGGGACAGAACAGGAGCAAATAGGTAAACAAGTTTCTTTAGCTCTGCTAAGCTGATTGAGTTACAGCAGAAAGATGAGAAGTAAAAACCATTGTATCAAAAGGCATACTCAGAGGATAATGAATGTATCCATGTTGTTATCACTTAACAAATGATGTCATAATGAGGAAATGGAGACCATCACACATTCAAGTGAATAAGAAATGGGCAGAAGTTCTGTATTGCCAGTACAATACAGAAAGGAGTTGCTGCGAGTGGCGCATGGAGCTACCACTTGGAGGTCATATAGAGGTGAGAAAAATGCAGACTTAAATACAAAGACATTTTTACTGGCCTGGACTACACAAGGATGCCATTGAATTTTGTGAGGGTGTCATACATGTCAGCTAATTGGAAAACCACAGGCAGCAATAAAACCTGCACCTTTAATGCAGCATTTGAAGAACCTTTCATAAGAGTCTTGATTGATTGCGTAAGTCCCCTACCTCAAACAAAAAGTGGGAATGAGTATTTATTAACAATAATGAACATGTCGACTAGATTTCCAGAGGCCATCCTATTATGCAGCATCACAGTGAAAGCCATATGGTACCCAATAGTTATGTGTGGACTATCGCAAAGTCTACGCAGTTACAAAAACTGATGCATATCCAATTCCACGGTTGGAGGACTGTGTCAAAAAGGTGGGACAAGCAATTTACATTTCTAAGCTGCACTTGCTCAGAGACTACTGGCAAGTACATCTGTCAGAGAGAGCAAAGGCAATTTCAGCTTTTGTAATGCTAAATGGACTATATCAGTTCAAAGTCATGCCATTTGGCATGAAAAACACTCCAGCCACATTTCAGAGACTGACTAAATAAGGTCATTGCTGGGTTACCCAATTATGTTGTTTACATTGATGACCTGGTGGTTTTTAGTCATTCATGGAAGGAATATTTACAGCATTTATCGGATTTGTTCAATTGACTTTGCAAGGCAGGCTTGGTGGTAAACCTAGCTAAAAGTGAATGTTCAAAGCCCAAGTCGCCTTCCTGGGCCATGTTATTGGACATGGACAAATGACCCCACGGGATGTGAAAATGAAAGTATTGGGGAATTTCCCACACCATCGACAAATAAAGCAGTACTACAGTTCCTGGGGTGGAATGGATTTTACTAAAAGCTTGTGCCAAACTTTAGCAATGTGGCTGCTCCACTCACCGAATTTTTAAAAACAAAAGGGCAAGAAGTTTCAGTGGACAGCGGACTGTCAAAAGGCATTTGACAGCCAAAAAACTGTGTTAACCATTTCCTCAGTATTAGCCACCCTGGATTACATGAAGCCTTTCAAGGTTGCATTCGATGCCAGTGATGTGGGGTGGTCCTGCAGGAGGATGACCAGGGAATAGAAAGATCTATTGGGTATTTTTCCAGGAAGTTGAATGTTCATTAACCAAAATATTCAATGGTGGAGAAAGAGACTTTGAGCTTGGTGTTGGCATTACGACATTTCAGTGTTTATATTACCAGCAATGCATCAGAGACAATCGTGTACACTGTTCATAACCCATTGACATTTGTAGAAAAATTTAAGGACAAAAAAGGAAAATATGATCGCCGATGCGTTATCGGGACTCAACTGAGATACAGAGGCATTCAGTGGCAGATGTGCCATGGCCTGAATTTGCATGTGGTTGTGCATTTTTGCATGTGTACCATTGCTATGGTGTATATATGTGTTTTAGACTACTAACCAGTGTGTTTTTGCGGGGTTTTAAAAGTAAAGTCATCTTTTGATATTGATAGTTCATTTTTTAAAGGGGGGAGGTATCAAAGCTGATCCCTTGTTTCTAAAAGCGGTGCCTTTTCTCAAGGATACTGATGAGGGAGATGCCATGGGGCAGGATGATACTAGGCACATGGACACACAAGATGGCCACTGAGCTATTAGTTGCCCAACTTGATACACAAGATGGCCACTGGATCACAATATGGATAGAAACAGTAGAGCAGATACAGACACTACTTGGGGCCACCAGAATGCCAGCACAATGCACTCACAACCCAGCTGATTAGTTTAAGGCAAGAGAGAATACACATTAGCAACAAACACTGCCAGGGTCCAGCCAACACCTCTTATAGAAATGCTAACAGTTTGATACATATACAATACGAAATGCTAATAGCCAGGGCTGCAGTAATCATCCTTCTCAGGAAGAGTGATTAGCGCCCATAGATTTCCATGCAGACATTGAAACTGACAATGTCTGCACTGAAACTGACAATGACCACGCGAAAATTAACAAAGGTTGTGCTGGAACTGACAAAGACTGCATTGAATCTATCAATGGTTCTGCAATGATTGCCATAAACAAACCATGTTACAAAGACAATAATCTCATCACTGACCTATTGTATCACAAGATGTATAAAAGTTTCTTGACATGTGCTCTGGGTCAAGAGAAGACTTGCAGTTAACAACTGTGCTGTCGGTGTCTTTCTCTCCCCGGAGCTCCGGTATTTCCTTGTGTCATTGAAATTCAATTCTGACTCCGAGACTGGTGTTTTTCCCCACAACAATACTGTGTCCTTGTTATTTTTTCAGAGGAGGCATAAAACCCTTCCAACTCCAGGGTGACTAATTTGGTACAGGGATGATAAAGGATGTTGAGAGCCTTTTGTTTACAGATAAACAGATGAGACTTCAGGCGAAAGTGGTCATGTTTTAAAAGTAATCTGTATAATGAAAGGGGAGTGGTCAGCTCTCTTGCTGAGCAGTTCAATTCAGAACTAGTTAGGAGTTCAACTGTGTGGAAACAGTCTGTGAAACTCTCTCTCCTTCTACCCTTCTGACTTCAACCTGTAAGCAATTGTTCAATTTTTACTGTTTTTTTTAAAGGGGGTTTGCTTATTGGGATTGTTGTGTAAATTCAGAAGAATAATCTCAACACCAGAACAGGGAGGTAAAGACCACTGAACTGACTTTCCAGTTTCACATTACCACCAAGAATCTATTTTCCCTTTTGGTTTTCTGTGCATTTGTGGTCACGGAGAAGTTTATAATAGGATTAGAGTTTTAGTTAGCAGAATTATCAATGAATGGTTTATTGCTGTATGTCTGTAGAGATAGTCTAATTATAACAAATTAATCTAATTACTTGTATTGTTTGCTGACTCTAGATTTTTTCAGACTGTTCGCTGGAATGGGGGAGTACAAGACTAGAGGGCACAGTTTTAGAGTAAAGATTAGAGTAGCGCTGGAAAAGCACAGTAGGTCAGGCTGCATCTAAGGAGCAGGAAAATCAACGATTTGGGCAAAAGCCCTTCATCAGGAAGGTTTAGAGTGAGAGGGGAAAGATATAAAAGAGACTTATGTAGGATCTTTTTCACACAGAGAGTGGTGCGTGTGTGTGGAATGGGCTGCTAGGGAAGTGGTGGAGGCTAGTACAAGTGCAAAATTTAAAAGGCATTTGTATGGATGTATGAATAGGAAGTGTTTGGAGTGAGATGGGCAGGGTGCTGGCAGATGGGATTAGGTTGGGATCGGATATCTGGTTGGTATGGACGGGTTGAACCAAAGGTCTGTTTCTGTACTGTACATATGCTAAGTCTCTAGATAACTGCAGCATTACTAGTCCAAGGGTTTTTCCCTATCTCAAAAACCTCGGGTGCTGCTTTAACTGAATAAAGTGGCAATCTCACTGATCCAAAAGCAATATAGTCTTTTACAGCTAAAGATGTGCACCACTTGATTTTTCAAATTGCAAAACTCTTCTCATATTTTTGCTACATCATAATGTCTAATTTCCATTCTAGTTTATTCCAAAAAGGAAAAATATGTGATCCCTCCTGTTTAAATTTTTGGAGAGGAGAGTCCACCCTTCTTTTTTAAAAAAAGAGCTCAAGATACATAACACTACATTTTCTGGTTTTGAGCAAAGCAGACGTTGGGTGTGTCAGTTGTGCTAAGCCAACATTCAGAATACTAACCCTGGAAAGATTTGAGCGGTAAGCCTAATTATAATAAAATAGGTGCACTCAGAGAATACTTGCACAATCCAGTTTTAATTTTAGAATACTCTTGCCATGTTATTCACTATGCGTACAATACAATCATCTGGAACATTCACATATCGAACTGGATGTGGAGCTGGAAGGAACAGGACTGCTCTCCTGGCCACTGTGAGAAACAGAACTCACTCACAAATCAATCAGCCTGAGACAAAGCCTTGGAAACAAGAACAATTTAATACAGCCTTGCAAGGACCAGACGCTTCTGCAATCAAGCAGAAATGTGCACCAAAACAGAGCCTGTTAGCTTTCTTATTCAGTTTACAAGTTGCGGAATCATGCCTCCCTTTTCCCATCCTATCATAAGCTGATTACCTCACTTGTTAGTTACCCTCCCCCACCTGCAACAACAACATTTCTAATCTCCCATAATTCCCTCTTATTCTTTTTCTCTAACTGTTGTTTTTGCACTTATTAATTCTCCTTTATTTATTTTTTTTTTTATGTTCTGCCCTCTTATGCCTTTTGGCGATGAGGTTCACAATCTTACATTTTACATTTGAGTTGTTCGTCCCTTTGATGCATTCTTTGACTTTCTCTTTGTTGCATATCACCTGCTGATTGTAAAAGCATCTGATGATTTATTTGGGTTCCTTCCTCAAGGGATGTCATCAGTCGGCTCATTACCCATTTTAGGACATTGAACCCTACCACCAGACCCACTAATATCAATAATCCATAGATAGCTAGATTGACTAGCCACCTTCCCCAACCAGTCAATCCCCAATTGCCCCATTCCCATCCTTTTTCATTCTGGAACCGATTACCGGCCTTCCTTATCTTGGCAATTTTGTCTCGCACATGTTTGGAGATATCAGTAATGTTAGAGGAGACCTCAGGTATGTACGTACAACATTCCTCTCCAATTAGTGCACAGATACCACCCTTCTCTGCTAGAACATTATCCAGACCCATCCTGTTCTGAAGGGTCGTTAGCCTAATGGCAATCATTTCGGTCGTTATGGCTGCTACTTGGGATTGGGTTTCGGCCAACGCATAGCAGTATTGTTGGCCAACTCTTCCAGGGAAGCCACCAACTTTTGTATTTCTACTCCTGCTTGAGCGGTCCAATACATAGGTATCAAAGTCCAGAGGAGGCGATCTCCTTCGGTTACTTTCCGGGTTACTCGCTTTCCTCCCTATTTATTCCAAGGTAATTTTGGGGCTCTCTTTAACAGCCTGAAGTGGGGAATTATATAGGCGAGGTAGCAGCAGCCACTCCAGCCTTTCTGGCTTTGAGGCAGTGTTTGATCAACATCATAACATGCATGCATTCCTATACATTCAGTCACGCGAATGTATTTCTCCCCAGGAATAAATAGATAGGCCTTCAGGCCGCATACCCAATATGTTCCGTTTAATATTTGGGGAATGGTCGTGGCAGTGGTTTGGCTGGTGTAGACACAAGATGATTTTCCTAATCAGAAAGGTGCTGTATCATTCTGATTACAGAAACAAGTGGTATTTACTGCTCCTTTCGGGGGGAAACTCTAAGGCCATCGATAGCACCCAGAGTTTTTGGGGCTGGTTGAGGGAACCATCCCACAAAGTTATAATTACCCCTTTCAAATCTCCAAGTTGTATCATTTGAGCCTGAGTCAAATTGTTGTACATCGTACACTTCTTCTTTGGTAAGTGGTATTACCGTGAGAGGAATTCCGGATTCCCCATGGTGTGGGATCTCAGCACATACCCAACAGTCAGTATGCCCCTTTAGTTTAGCACAATTCTGACATAAAGCAGTAAAATGATTTTTCCCATCCCCCCCCTTGGCAGCTAGCGCCAATATTATCATGACAACATAAAGCTGACCATTCATTTCAGCTCACAACCCTATCTGTCTATTCCCTAACCCTTTAAATACCAGGGAGGAGTGAACCCATGCAACACTTACAATTGTTTTGGGATACAGTTTTTTTTTAACCAATACTTAATAGTCTCTTATCTCAGTCCATTCTTTTTGCTCAGCTTGATTTTCAGAGGGTTGTCTGTGGGATGTGCTTGCCACTCTGCCGGAGGGGAAGGAGTGTCCACCGGGCCCTTAACACGAGTGTGATGACTCCACCCTTTTTCAGCAGTTCGGATGGCTGTTTCAGTAGTCAGGAGGGTTAGGAACGGTCCCTCCCAGCTTGGGTGCAGTTTGGTATCTTTCCAGGTCTTTATCAGGACCCAATCACACGGTCGTATCCGATGTACTGCGAACTCAAGTGGAGGTGTCTGAGTCAACAGACCCTTCTTCCAAAGAAGAGCCGAGCGCCACAATAGTTCTTTAAAAACTTATCATTGAACTCTACAGTTGGTAATTCCCATCTTCCACCCAAGAAAGGTAATCCAAACATCATCTCATAAGGAGAGAGGCCTATATCATGTCTAGGTGCAGTCCTAATGTGTAGCAACACGATAGGTAAACATTTTGTCCATGGTAATCGAGTCTCTAGGACTAGCTTAGACAATTGCTTCTTTAAGGTTTGATTCATTCGTTCCACCGTCCAGAGGAAGGCGGGTGCCAAGGAGTGTGGAATTCCCAAGAGATCTCTAATCCCGCCCTTACTTCTTGTAGGATCTTAGAGGTAAAATAGCTACCTTGGTCTGAATCTATACTTTCCACCACTCCATATCAAGGAATTATATGTTCTAAAAGAGTTTTCACTACTCCCTTTGAAGTAGCTGAGGACATTGGAAATGCCTCCACCCACCCAGTTAGGTGGTCCATTAGGACTAATAAGTACTTTTGTTTCCCTACTGGGATTAATTCTGTGTAATCTACCTGTATTCTTTAAAAAGGTCTTACCCCAGGGTTTCTTCCACCTCCTGGCCCCCCTCTTGTTACTTTCTTATTAATCTTTTGGCAAGTCGGCATCCTGCGCATACCTGCTTGGCTAATGTGTATATCCCTTTACATCCGTATTTCCTTAACACTATGTCACACATAGCTTGGGATCCCCAGTGACTGCCTTAATGCAAGGTGGTTAGGATGTTTCTCATAACTGGTTTACTTAATAACTCCCTTCAATCCGAGAAGATCCATCTTCCTTGGGTTGTCTTAGTGGCCCCCATTTCCTGGAATTCCTTTTCCTCTTCTTCCGTGTACATGGGGTTCACGGAAGGGGACTCCACTATGGGTGTGAGAACCCGTATTTTTGTTACTGTGTGGCTTATAGCTGCCTCTTTAGCTGCCTCGTCTGCTAGCCTATCCCTCTTGCTTCTAGAGTGTTCCCCTTCTGGTGCCCAGGTACATGGACTGTGGCTATTTCCTGGGGTAATTCCAAATTTTTCAACACTTGTCCTATCAACTCTTCGTGTATCAATTCCTTTCCCCGGCTGTTGATTAGTCCACGTTCTTGCCATATTTTTCCGAAGGTATGTACCACCCCATAGGCATACTTACAGTCGGTGTAAATTGTCCCATCTCGATTCTCTAATTGTTTTAAAGCTTGGTTTAATGCATACAACTCACAAGTCTGGGCTGACCATGTGTTAGGCAACCGGTCAGCCTCAACCGTTCGATTCTCGTTACCGTCCACTACTGCATCTCCATTGTGTCTTTTTCCTTGTACTACTCTTGATGACCCGCCTATAAGCAGTCTGTCCCCGTCATGTAAGGGGATATCCTTTAGGTCCTGTCTAACTTTGGTTTGATATTCTATGATATCCAGGCAGTCATGTTCTAATTCTCATTTGTCTAGAGGTTCTCCCTTCCATAGGAAGGTAGCTGGATTTAGACTGGTGTCTGTCGCTAACACTAGGTCATCTCTCTCCATCAGGATGGTTTCGTATTTTAAGATTCGTGAGTCTGTTAACCATCTCCCTGCCGTTTGGTTTAACACAGTTCTAACTTGATGGGGGGTACTAACGACTAGCGCCCCTCCAAAAGTAAGTTTATGGCTTTCCTCTACCAGTATGGCAATGGCTGCTACTGCCAGTATACATTCAGGCCATCCCCTCGAGACAGGGTCCAAGATCTTGGACAGGAAGACTATAGGCTGTCTCTTTCCCTCTCCTTTCTGGGTTAACATTCCTAAGGCTGCTCCATTATTTACTGTCACAAAAAGGTGGAATGATTTATCTAGGGAGGGAAGGGCCAACACCGGAGCTCGTATTAGACTGTGCTTCAACTCATGTAACCCTTCCTTTTCCTCTTCTGTCCAGTGCAGTCTTTCATGTTTAGATTCTGTCAATTTGTAATATAACCCCTTCATTTTCTGGGCGTATGCTTCTATCCATAATCTACAATAGCCCACCAGCCCCAAGAACTTCCGTAATTCTCATTTGGTGGTCGGAAGGGGCAGTTCAATGATCCCTTTAATTCTCTCAGGGTTAATGCGCCTAGTGCCCTCACTAATAAGGTGTCCCAAGTATTTCACCTCTTTCTCTACATATTGCAATTTATTCCTAGATACTCTTAAACCCTGTTGCCCTAGGAAATTTAACAGTCTATTGGTGGCTAAACTCATGTCATCTCTTTTGTCCTGATACAAGTAAATCGTCCACATATTGTAACAATGACGTTCCCCGAGATATTTTATGTTGGTCCAGGACCGGTTCCAGTACTTGCCCGAATAGATTAGGTGATTCTGTGAATCCCTGGGGAAGTACCGTTCATCGGAACTGCTGTTTTCTACCAGTGTATAGGTTTTCCCATTCAAAAGCAAACATGTTGCGGCTTTCTGGGGCCAGAGGACAAGCCCAGAATGCATCTTTTAAATCTATTACACTAAACCAGCAGTGGTTACACGGTATTTTGCCTAGCAAAGTATATGGATTAGGTACCACCGGGTGTCGTGTTCGAACCAATCAGTTCAATGCCCTAAGATCCTGCACCAATCGAAAGGTTCCATCTGGTTTGCGGACGGGCAGTATTGGGGTATTAAAGGGCGACATACATGGTTCTAACAGTCCAGTTTTTACCAAAGAATCTATAACTGGTTGCAGACCTCTACTGCCTTCCAACGATACAGGGTATTGTCTAACCCGAACTGTCTCATCTTCTCGAGTCAATGTAATCACCAACGGAGTAATATTTAGATGCCCTGTGTTATCCGCTTTCACCCATACGTCAGGGCTGATTTGTTTTTCTTCACTAGGTGTTAACATAGCCATCGTTACAGTTACTGCACTATCCTCTACCCCAATTTTTAAGCCCAGCAATATAATCAAATCCCTACCTAATAGATTACTTCCAATGTCAGGACTATATAGTAATTGTCCTATCACTTCCTCATCACTTCTAATTAGGGTTGGTTCAAAAATAGGCACCAAGAATTCTTCGCCTTTTACTCCGGAAACTTTAACATACTCCTTAGTCAATTTAACACCGGTAGGTCTAAAACTTAGGGATGACCGTGCCGTGTCCACCAAAAATACTGCCTCCTCCCCTTCAGGTCCCACCTTTAAATTCATCAAGGGTTCCCGGTGGGTCTCAGGAGGAAGGAACCCCTGACTCCCCTAATCTTCATCTAAGGTCATTAGGGAAACGGCTTCCCGTTCTCGTGCTAATTCCGGGCATTCCCGTTTAAAATGCCCCACTTTCCCGCAATGGTAACACCCTGCCTGTTGCCTCTTTTCCTGGGTATCTGACCCTTGTCTTTCGTGTCTTCCCCTATCCTTTCTGTTATCCCTTCATCCCATTCTCCTTTTTGTTATTTCTTCTACTGCCGCCACCATCATTTTGGCTTTCTGTTTCTGCTTCACACTTTCTGTGCCTCACATAACAATTCTTCCATCTGTCTTTCACACCATCCATTGAATTTCTGTAATTTCTTTTGTTTGTCCGGCCATGATTTAGTTACAAACTGGACCTTTAAGAGTCCCTGTGCTATCGGATTATCGGAATCCATTCCCGAATACTTCCTTGTGGCCTCCTTGAGCCTTTTAAGAAATGCAGAAGGGGTTTCATCCTTCTCTTGTCGTACTTCAAAGGCCTTAACAAAGTTTTGTGATCTAGGTGCCGCCTCTTTAATTCCTAATATTACCATTTCTCATAGATCCCGCATTGACTCCCTATCTCTTCTGTCATTATTCTCCCAATGAGGGTCAACATTTCTGTTCTGCTGGGGCCCCTTCTTCCCCAACTGGGTGCTTCTTTTCCCATTCCTATAAAGCCGCTCTCCTAATCATACCTCGTTCTTCCCCTGAAAATAACGTTCCTAAAATTGCCATCAGTTCTCCCCAGGTATATAAATTAGGCCCTAGGAATTGCTCTAGTTGTTCGGCTAGTCCACCTGGATCCTCTATTAAACTTTTCATTTCCTTTTTAAAGGCCCTAACTTCACTGCTAGTTAAGGGAGCGTTTACATATCTGATTGTACCTTCCCCAATCGGAACCTCTCGTAAGGGACATCATTTTACATTTTCCATTACCTCTGCCTCTCCTTTACGTGTGGTGGCTTGAGTGATTCTGAGCCCACTAGATTCTGCATCTTTTAGTTCAGAGTCCGTTCCTTTTTCTGTGTCTGGACTCAGTTCTACTTCGGGAGCTGTAGGCTCGTGCCGGGGAGTAGTATATGGGGGCGGCTTCCCTTGTTCATTCTTTTTCTGTTCTTCCCCTGATTCCTCCATATTCATGGGACATAATTTTACTCCAACGGTTCCCATCCAACAAGCCGCATAATCGGATTCTTTTTGACTGTACGGTTCTTTTCGATTGACATATATATTAAGATCTTGACACAGCCAATTCTTATCTGACCCATATTTGGGCCAAAAAATACCAGGCACCTTAATACTTTCTCTAGTCCAGACAAAACATCAATCGTTTATCTTTGTAGCCTTATCTTTCTCCCGCGTCCGGGAGTTGTGTTCCCAATTACCCAACACTTTCCCCAAAGGACTGTCGGGCAGGATATATCCCCCTTTAACGTTATTTGCAGATCGATCGTTACACAGGCAACTCCCCTTGCCTCCCATTATTGCAAATTTAATTAATCTGGCCAATTATATGCTTTTTGAGACTTCAACTGTTAACATTCAATCACCAACAAACAAATGTGCATTCATACCGAATCACAAAGGGTTAAACTTTATACTAGCTGTACAGCTCTTTTCTCTGTGTGTGTGTCTGTGTGTGTGCGTGTGTGTCTCACAGACACTTTGAGCTTCCCGCAACAACTCCTCTAGGTTTTGAATATTTTTCTGAATGTCTGGCCATAAGTTAGTTACGAAGTGCACCCTCAGTAGCCGGTCAGCTACTAGCTCTTCTGACACGGGCTGTTTTCCATTGACATATGCTTTATTTTATATATTGCCAATTTCCCGTACTTAGGTACGTCCCGACCACCAAGGCAATACTGAAGGTTTCTTTTCTTACCTTGGTCTGTGCACAGAGTTACCTGGTCATTTCGGTGCACCCCGTCCTGCGGCAATTCCTGCAGCAAATACTGATGCCCCCTGGCACCCGGATATATCCTTTAAGACCTTTCCCTACCTGGGTTTTGTGCACAAGAGTTGCCCGACCGAACCCGCCGCATCTGCCCACCTTGTTTCCAGGGTCTCCCAATCCGGTTCATACTCGCCCAAATCATGAACTACAAGCAAGGGAGTCGGAGATCACCGAAATCGGCAAGGTGCACCTCCCCCATCGTCCCAAGAGTGTTGAGTGGTCAGAGTTTTGGATTCCGGATGAGCCCCCAAATTGTGAGAAACAGAACTCACTCACAAATCAATCAGCCTGAGACAAAGCCTTGGAAACAAGAACAATTTATTACAGCCTTGCAGGACCAGAGGCTTCTGCAATCAAGCAGAAATGTGCACCAAAACAGAGCCTGTTAGCTTTCTTATTCAGTTTACAAGTTGCGGAATCATGCTTCCCTTTTCCCATCCTATCATAAGCCGATTACCTCACTTGTTAGTTATTTTCTTATCTGGCCATCCTGCTGTCCTTGTCTGCATTCTTTGTTCCTTGTTTGTTACAGCTTGTTCTTTTATCCAGTTTCTCTTATCATACTATAAGCTTTATTGTGAAATGCCCCTGCTGCTTCTTTTTGTGGTCAACTACAACCAGTAGAAAAATACTCAGAACTGTGTTATCCCAGCTACTGACATTTTATTGTGTATCATCAGTCAAAATCATAATTATCCAAATGTCCTCATTTACTTGAGGGGTGCTCAAGTATTGCAAAGCTTCAAGTATAACAGTTCACTGCAGTACAAAAGTTACGTGGAAATAAGGCCAAAGTCCAATTTTGGGTTCAAAATGAGCCTTTGGTCATGCACAAATCTTAGAATACTAAGTGGATTTAAGATTAGCTTTTTCATTTGAAATTCAAATGAATCCAAATAGCTTGTATGGCCAAGTCACATAAGACTGCCAGTTAGAAATTGAATCAAACAGTGTGGTGCTGGAAAAACACAGCAGGTCAGGCAGCCTCCAAGGAGCAGGAGAGTCAACATTTTGGGCATAAGCCCTTCATCAGAAATGTGGGGGTGGGGGGGGGGGAGCAAGAGATAAAATGGAATGTGGGAGTGGGGATTGGGGAAAAAGATAGCTGAGAAGGAGATAGGCAGATGCAATGGGGTTGAATAGGGGAGGGTGGAGTATATAGATAGGAGGGAAGATGGACAGGTAGGACAGTTCAAGACGGCAGTGCCTAGTTAGAGGATTGGATCTGGGTTGAGGTGGGGGGAGGGGAAATTAGGAAACTAGTGAAGTTGATGTTAATGCCGTGTGGTTGAAGGGTGCCAAGGTGGAAGATGAGGTGTTCTTCCTCCAGCTGTTGGGTGGCTTGGATTTGGCAGTGGAGGAGGCCTAGGACTAGGATTTGAAATTGAGTAGGCGAAAGTGAGGACTGCAGATGCTGGAGGTTAGAGTCGAGTGTGGTGCTGGAAAAGCACAGGAATGGATTCCTGATGAAGGGCTTTTGCACGAATCATCGATTCTTCTGCTCCTCGGATGCTGCCTGACCTGTGCTTTTCCAGCACCACACTGTTGCATGAAATTGAGTCCAGTGAGACCAAATGATTAGCTTTGGGAATTTGTTTAGGAAGTTTTAAGAGTTGATCTAAAATCTCATCAAGTTTGCATTTAGTGTTAAGCTTAAGTGTAACAGTAAATTATGTTTCCTATAATCTTAGTTAGTGATAAACAAATTAACTGCTAACGACAGCAGCAGTTACTTAATTTCATAGTAAGTATGAACTGGTTTCCAGATCAATAGTTACTGACCAGCTCGCTGGAATTTCAGCAAAAATCAATTCAAGAGTTTTAGTAAACACGCAAAGTAAAATCACGCAAAGGTGCAGCTTTATCTGAGTGCACAAAGAACAATCCACTAACTCTGAGAATTTGCAAGTGAGGGTATTCAGTGCATTAAGAGTAGAGCTGCTGTTCTGGTCTTTTGCAAGAAGGAACCAGCCAATTAAGGTTGTTGCAAGAGTGAGACCTGAGAACTGAAGCTCAAAGACATTAATTAGGAGATCAGGTCACAATGTTGTTGTGTTTAAGCTATTTTGCCTCTCTACACCGGTACTGGGGACATATTAAAAAAAGGCAGTATTTGCCTAGACTGGTGACAGCAGGTAACTATGCCTGTGTTCTTACTTGGGAACATGCATGCGTACAGTTCCAGCACAATAGTCCATCATGTAGATTTTATGTGACACCATGCGCAAGTGCAGGAAAGAATGTGTGATTTTGAATGGTGTTTCAGTGGTGGGGTGGGGGGATTGCAAGTTTGGGGGTGGGGGGTGGGGGGGAGAGAGCAGGGGGTACAGAATCCCCCAAAATGAGAAGAGGAGCCAGCAGACAGGGGTTGTGAGTGGGCAACAAGGGGAGGCCCAGGACATGGGATGGGGGGAGCACGTAATGAATACCCATTAGTTGGGAGTCCCTTTCCTCCTCTGTCTCCCTTCTTCTGTGCTTACTCAACTCTCTTCACTCCAAATCCACTGTGGTTCTCTTTCTTTCTCACCCAACCTACCCCCCTCATGTTCTCCTGGGTCCACATTCTTCGTCTCCCAGTTCTAACCTCCTCCCCCCTGGCATTCCCCCAAAGTCTGCACACATGTGATTTAAGGTGGTGCATAAGGCGCATGTGCTGGTGCCAGCAGATGCCATTATTAAAAAATGCTTAATTAGATCTATAGCTTAACTAGGTAATTTGGCTATGGATACATGATGAGTGATATTTGACAGCTGAACCCTATCACTTGAATGAGATATAATAAGGATGACAGAACAAGTGACATGTGGCAGCTGGTGGATATCTGTGAACCATGGCAACTATATCTGCAATAGAGTCATAGAAATGTACAGCCTGTAAACAGTTCAATTCATCCATTCCCACCAGATATCCTAACCTAATCTAGTCCCATTTGTCAGCATTTGGCCCATATCCCTCTAAACTATTCCTATTTATAAACCTATCTAGATGCCTTTAAATGCTGCAATTGTACCAGCTCCGACTACTTCCTCTGGCAGCTTATTCCATACATGCACAACCCTCTGCATGAAAATGTGCCCCTTAGGTCCCTTTTATATCTTTCTCCTCTCACCCTCAACCTATGCCCTCTAGTTCTGGACTCTCCCACCCCAGGGAAATGACTTTGTCTATTTATCCTATCCATGCCCCTCATGACTTTATAAACCTCTAAAAGGTCAACATTCAGTCTCCAACACTCCAGGGAAAATAGTCCCAACCTATTCGGCATCTCCCTGTAGCTCAAATCCTCCAATCCTGGCAACATCCTTGTAAGTCTTTTCTGAACCCTTTGATTTTTCACAATATTCTTCTGATAGGAAGGAGACTGGAACTGTACACAATATTCCAGAAATGGCCTAACCAACGTCCTGTACAGCCGCTAACTCCTGTACTCAATACGCTAGCCAATAAAGAAAAGCACACCAAATGCCTTCTTCACTATCCTATCTACCTGCGACTCTACTTTCAAGGAATTATGAACCTGTACTCCAAGGTCTACAACTTGAAGAATTAAGTTCCAATCTGATGAGCAGGAGTCAAGCTTCAGACATTGAGATGCATCAGGAAGGGGAAAGCTTACCTAGACATTTTGTTACAGAAGGTACCACTTAGGCTACTTCTTTACATTTTATTCAAATTTGGTCATGGCAGCTGTTAAGGTAGGTAAGGAGATGAACTGTTAGCTAACATTTATGTTTGGATTGTGGGTAACAGCTTGTGTTAAAAGAGAAACAGGCTTTTGTTTATTCATGAGACCAAGCCTGAAAGTTAGTTTCAATTTGGTTACTGACCAAACGGTTCTGCAGATGCTTTGTCACCAAGGAGCAGTATTATATTTAAACAGATAGCAAAAGTTGACTATTAGCAATATCAGTACCTGAGAATTGGTTCCAATATATGTGGAAAGAAAACAGCAGACGTTGCATGAAGAGAGGGTCAATCTATAAAGGAGTTTGAATTTGGTTTTGGACTGTGATTTTTGTGAGAAAGAGGTGCCGATGGTACAGCATAAAAAATTTGAAAGCTCCTTGTCTAACCTCCCGTGAGAATCTCTCGGTATCTTAGAGAATATCAAACTGTAAAGATGATCCTGTTCGACACCTTCAGAAAATCAAACAAGAAAATATCATTTATGCCTGTGGAACAATGCACCACGTAAGCCACTTAAGTAAACTGACCAGTTTTGTTATTTTCTTTTATTTTTCCCTTAACTGTTTTTGCTTGTCTGTCTCTTTTTCAGCCCCATTCACATTCAGAAGAAAGACTGTTAGATTGAAAGCAAAGGCAAATTAGATTTGATTGCTGTTTAATTTTACTCCATTAAAGTTACTTCATTGTTAATAAGGAAAGATCCCCGTGTATAAAGCAGTCACCTTTCTGACTCTTCTGTATGACTCTGTTACTTGGCTTCAATTTGCAGTCTTGAGAACATGATAGCCTCTTCCTTGAGTCATCATACAAATCAGTTTAGAGACTTCTTCAGCTTCAAATAATGCCTTCAGGATTTTAATAAACACTTATGGTTTGGAACTTTTTAAACTAAATTCCTTACAGAGGTAACCCCTTTCTTAACGATTCTAAACTAACTACTTTCTTTAGAATCAATTATTTTATATATCCAATTTCAACCAAGGCTCCTGCAAACCATAGAAATTAAAAAGGTCTTTCCCCCCCACGAATGCTACCGAAGGCACCACTTCTGTACCTCTGACCCCCATGGTGAGGTCACTTCTGTTGGTAACATCATCCATGATCCCATAAGCACACCCACAGCCTCCGCCCCCACATCAGGTCCTGACTCCCAGTTCTGCCAGTTTTTACCATTCCCCAAGGCCTGTCCCTCACTGAGGATGAATGATCAGTCCTCAGTAAAGGCCTCACCTTCATCCCTTTATGCTCCCGAATCAATTAATTCAATATGCATTGCAACACCCACTCCAACGCTTTCCACTCCAACCCCAACGTCACCATCAAACCAGCAGACAAGGAGGATGCAGTGGTAGTTTGGCACACCGACCTCTACATCGCTGAAGCCATGCGCAAACTCGCGGACCTCCTCCTACTGTCTCCTCGACCACGACCTCACCTCCCATCACCAAACCAGCATCTCCCACACCATCCACAACCTCATCACCTCAGGGGATCTCCCATCAACAGCCTCCAACCTCATAATCCGGGAATACTGTACCGCCCGTTTCAACCTCCTACTCAAATTTCACAAACCTGACTGCCCCAGTCGACCCACTGTCTCAATCCTCATTCCAGATGAAGAGCTTATACTCAAAAAGTCAATTCTCCTGCCCCTTGGTTACTACATGACCACCTGTGCTTTTCAACCGTCACACTTTTTGACACTGATCTCCAGCATCTGTAGTCCTCACTTTGTCCATTCCTAAAGCTCTCTCAATATAAACAAGTTCCCATTAGCTTCCAAGAACTCTTTCACAATGCTTTTTTTAAAGAAAATCTATCTTGGCTACAGGAATACTTACAACTTCATTTACTAAACATCATCAGACGCTGCGAAAACCCACATGCCACCAGTTCAAAATCCAAAATAAATGATGCAAACCTTATACATAAATCATATACCTTGCATCAAAATGTGGTTGAATCCTTTCTCCAACTGTTGTGAAATCAAAACTGGCAAAATGATCACCGCATTATAGGAAGGATTTGGAAACTTTGGAAAGGGTGCAAATGAGATTTACTAGGATGTTGCCTGGTATGGAGGGAAGGTCTTATGAGGAAAGGCTGAGGGACTTGAGGCAGTTTTGTTACAGAGAAGAAGGTTGAGAGGTGACTTAATTGAGACATATAAGGTAATCAGAGTGTTAATAGGGTGGACACTGAGAGCATTTTTCCTTGGATGGCAATGGCCAGCATGAGGGGACATAGTTATAAATTGAGGGGTAATAAGTATAGGACAGATGTCAGAGACAGTTTCTTTACTCAGAGGGTAGTAGGGGCGTGGAACGCACTGCTTGCAACTGTGGTAGAGTTGCTACTTTATGGGCATTTAAATGGTCATTGGATAAACATATGGATGAAAATGGAATAATGTAGGAGAGAAAGACTTCAGATTGGTTCCACAGGTTGGTGCTACATCCAGGGCCGAGGGCCTGTACTGCCATGTAATGTTCTATGTTCTTTGTTCTATGTTCTAAAACATTCATTCGGTGCATATAATTGGAAACAGGTGACATATTCTAAGTAAAAACCTTTAAGACATTCCAAAATAAAAGTTCAATGAGAAAATTAAATCATATTGATGTAAACTATGTATTTTTAAAAATGCAAATGTGATTATTTTTAAAACAAACTGGCATACTCAAACTTTAAATATATTATTCCATAAACAGCTTTAAACATTTTTATGCAAAAGTATACATGTTGTACAAATATGTAGTTTTATTTACAATGATACAATCATAATGTAACATTGTTAAACAACACTAATCAATGAGATGTACCTGAGAAAGAATAACTGCAGATCAAGTTATGGCCACTGGTTGGGCATAAAAGATATAGCAACACATTTTAGACTTGTTTTGCTGCAACTGGGTTCACTTACCCTTTTATTATTTTGTTACAAAGAAATGTACTTTTCCCATTCCAAAATATGAAGATATTAACTTTCTATGTCTTTCTCCTGCTTGCCTGCTGTGTTTCCAGAAGAACTGCAGGAATACCAAAGAAATGATACTGTGACATTTATTTTAATTCTTGCCTCCATTTATCTCTTTGATAACATTTACGAGTATAAGAATTCATCTCTCTGTACTCTGTTAGTAAGACTTTCTTGGTAAGTTGAACGAACTGAGGTAATTGAAACAAGAACATACAGTTAGTTATTTTATGTAACTGCTTGAAAGGAGAGAAAGAAAGTTCAAAGAAATGCACTGGAAGGTGAATGGACAAATCAAAGATCGCCAATACATGCTCCAAATGTGAAATGAAAGAACAAATTAAGTCTCCTTGAAGCCCAGAGTAGAGATTACTTTATAGTTAACTACTCTGCCCACTTTGTAAGCAAATTCATAAGCTTTATATATATATTGCTCCTTAAAGTGAGAAAGAAATTTACGTTGTGCCACTCAGGATGTCCTAAAGCACTTTTTTAAAATAGTCGCTATTGTAAAGCAGGCAAATTTGGCAATTCATTTATGCTCATCAGGAAACCATAAACAACAATGAAATAACTGACCAGATAATCATTTTGGTATTATTGTCTGAAGGATATTTAATGTCCAGGACACCAGAACATTCCTCTTCTTTGAATGGTGCTACCTTAAGGAAGTTTTTTTGACAGGATTGCCACTGAACTACACTGAAGTGACAACCTGAACTTTGTGTTCAAGACTCTAAGGTGGGGTCTGAGTCCAGAGTTCTTCTGACCCAGACCTGGAATAAGGAAGGACATTCTACAACAGCAATAAGGTGCCATATGAACCATAATAATTGAATATTCCTGCCTCAACCTTTTATTTATAATCTAACTGACAAAGCCACCACCAAGTCTTTCCTTTTATCCCCATTACTACCTCAATGCTGACATTCTTTGTCACAGACTGCTAAAAGGTATTTGACACCTGAAGTCACTTACAACTGATCTTTCAAGCTCTTAAGTTATAAACTTGAGGATCATACTAGAGCCAAAAGGTAAGCACTGATTTTTCTGCTATCAACCACATCCTCATATGTACCTCGCACTCCCCACCCACCCACACGCCCCTTCTTTTCCACTATCAACTCATCAGAACAGATACAAGACTATCACCACCAGTGCCATCTGTGCATTTCAAACCTTTTCTTTGCTCATCAGGTCAAACCTCTGTACATCAATTCTATTTTCATACTACTACTTTAGTTTCTTGTCATTGTCTATGAACCAATTCTGACCCAGATCACATTTTAAAAATGTTTACTTTCCTTTTGGTGATGCCTGTACTGTTGATTCATGGATATAATTGATCCCCCTGTTATTAATCTATCTAGGAATCCAGCAATGGAGAAGATCATCATTTAAAACCACCCTCCTTCGCACCGCTTAGTGCCACATTGGTAGGTATGTATGGGGTGGAAATCAGGAAATATGGGGTCTTGGGGGGAGGACGTATGGTGCCAGATTGGTGAGGTTGATAGGGTATCTGTTAGGTGAAAGGGTAGAATGCCAACTGACTGAGGTGGCTGTAGTGTGCCAAGGAAGTGATAAAGTGCTGTGGTTAGGTCAAGGGTATTTGTTTCACGTCTACATCTTTCTCAAGAGTGGAGTCATTTTGGGAACACATATTTATAATTAAGGACCATGAGGCCTGGATTATGAAACTGTTGTAACATTCTGGATTAAAAAGTGTTTATCAGGACTTTGAAGGAATATGTGATTTCTTGCAATGGTTCACTATTGCTGTGATGCATCTGTTAATTACTGAAAAATAAACTAAATTTGGAGACGAGACACGTAAAGCTTTGAAGAAATATACGAGATACTGTTCATGGTTTTAAATACTGGACTATAAAACCAAAAGAAATACAGACAGGTGTAGGTCAGACAGTCCGTCAAACCAACTCTGCCATTCAATAGGATCATCACTGGTTTGACATTCCTCATACATACTTTCCTGCCTTTTCTCTGTAACCCTTGATTTCTCCTACTGATAAAGAAGCTATCTGTCTCAGTCTTAAATATATACACAGACTCTGCCCCCACAGTTCTCTGTGGAAATGGGTTCCAAAGACTCACAATGCTCAAAGAAATTCCTCCTCATCTCGGTCTTAAATTGAGACCCTTTTACGCCTAGACTCTCCCATGAAGGGAACCATCCTTTCAGCATTTACCATGTCAAGTCCCTTAAGAATGCTATATGTTCCAATGAGATCATGTCTTATTCTTCTAAACTCCAATGAGTAGAGTCCCAACTTGTTTAGCCTTTGCTCAAAAGACAATTCCTCCAATATAGAACAATTTTCACTGTGTTTTGTAATAAGATATAGATGACAATAAATAAAATCAAATCATTCTCATAAACTTTCCCTGAACCATCTCCAATGAAATGATATCTCTCCTTAAATAAGGAATCAAAACTGCCCACAGGACTCCAGTCATGGTCTCACCAACATCTTGCACGGTTGCAGTGAGACTCCCTACTCTAATAGTCCAACCACCTTGAAATAAGGGTCAATATTCTATTAGCTTTCTTGGTTAAATGCTACACGTGTGTGCTAACTTTCTCTGTTTCATGCACAAGTACCTCCCAAGTCCCTTTGTGTTGCTGCTTTCTGCAGTATTTCTCTATTTAGAGAATATTCTGTTTAGATTAGATTTTTTAGATTACATTACAGTGTGGAAACAGGCCCTTCGGCCCAACATGTCCACACCGACCCGCTGAAGCGCAACCCACCCATACCCCTACATTTACCCTGCAAACTCCACACAGTCAGTCGCCTGAGGTGGGAATTGAACCCGGGTCTCTGGCGCTGTGAGGCAGCAGTGCTAACCACTGTGCCACCATGCCGCCCGTGTTCTTTTGTTCCCTCTTCTAAAATGAACAACTCTGCATTTTCCCACATTATACTCCATTTGCCAACTTTTTGCCCATTTACTTAACCTATCTCTTTGTATAGTGTTTGTTATCTCTCTGACAATCTGCCTTTCCAACTATTTTTATGCTGTGAACAAACTTTCAACTTTATTTGTAAGAAATAGGGCCCAAGTGATAAAGGTTACCTAGCAATATTCTTCTGGAATTAGTTCCTGTTTTCCAGTACACCTGGGCATACCAGCAGAAGAAAAATGAACCTTGAAAATATGCAGTACAAAAGTTTTTATTTCCCCTGAAAAAGCAGCAGGCACACCTTACAGCAAGACAGGTTGCAGAAATCTATCTAAATGAAATATTTCTGCAAATTCCAAGTTCCAAATATCAATATCCTTGACCACTTCATAAAACTTAAAAATTGAGCTCTTACTTCTGATCAAAGACTTAAGCCTAACTAACTTGCCATTTGAACTGACTTCTGATCTGAAGATTTTCTGTCATTCTATGACAGACAGTATTTTGCTGTCATTGACAGGAAAGTCAAGGAATCATGAGAAACAATTGCATTTTTATCCTTGGAGTTCAGACACTTGGCCCACAGGGTTTGTTTTGCCCATTTTGCCTGATTTTTTAAAAAAGCTATAACGTGCCTGCAGAGCTATATTGTCTGGATTGTCATGTGAATGTGTTTGTCTGAGATTAAGTAATTAAGTAAATTATTCTTTAATTCCAGAATAAAACTTGATATTTAAACAACTGGAAAAACTGTTTAACAAATTGGTTGTTTATAATAACTAAATTATTTTGAGGTTCATTAAAAAAAGCTTGGTGAAAATCTAATTTATTCTGGAAACTTTAGTAAGGGGAAACAATTCTGGTCAATTTGGTACTTGAATCAAAACATTCATACTAATGAAATGGTTCATGGAGTAGATACCTAGATTATTGCTGCATTGCCCCATCAAAAGTTATCACCTACGTCCTATTCTGCCTCAGTCCATCTGACATCTGACGTTTCATCAGAAAATCAGATGGCTAAAGTCACAGCCAAGCTCTTGTTATTTGTAGATAATGAGTTCAATGATAGCCTGCTAAATCCCTTGTTTCATCCTCCACAAATGTCATCTCATGCAAAACTGAAAGAAGACCCATATCAGACTTGAAATGTTAATTCTGTTTCTCTCTCCACTGATGAGCCGAGTTGCTCCAGTACTTCTGGTTTTTGTCTCAAGTTTAATATTCTCATCCTTGTATTTGAATTTCACCCTATTAGCAGCAATTCTCCTGAAATTTCTGATACCATGTGGTATATTACCCCTCGCTTCAATCCACCACACATTGCCAAACATTCCATTGCCTTACACTCGAAGTTCCTTCACAAAACAACCCTCCTTCTTGAAGAGCTTCCATAAAAAAACAGCTTTTTGCCTTTTGTAAGGCAGTGCCACTGAAATATTAGATAGGAAATTCGTAATGGGAAAGTTTATGCAATTCATTATTTATGAACCACTTTTAATGTTCTACCACCCCCTCTGAAGTGGCATGCAACCCTGGATTTTGCTTTTATACTGTTGCGGATTGGGGGAAAGGAAGGGCATGCCGACTGGTGGAGATACAAAAGTTAGATGCAGAACAGAAAGGAGCAGCACCATAACCAAAAGTGGTAGAGATTGGAGAAGGAAAAGGCATGCACAGTGGAGGGAGAAAGGTGGTCTGGTGTGGAATGCAGGCAGGGGAGAGTGTGCCCAGTGCAGGAGAAAGGGAATCAGGTGCAGAACAGGGAAAGTGGAGATTATGCCTCATGGTTGGACAATGGGGGTGGGGATTAGCATGCCCAATGGAGGGGTTTGGGGTGAAGCAGGTGAAGGATGCCAAATATGGAAGAGAGGGGTGTCTGGTGCAGCATGGATGAAGGGATTTCAGGTCCTGAGGGTATCTGGAGTTGATGGGTTCTATGTGGTCTGGGAGAACAGTACTTGGATCAGGGGAGAGGGGTGGTGAGTTAGGAGTATTTGCTCAGGAGTTGGACTATATATTTAGTTATTTAACATTTAACATTTCCTGTGTAGCTATTTACTTAGTTGGAATGTTCGGAATTCTCTGAATTAAATAGAAACTTAAATAGAGAAATTGTTGAATGGAATTGTCTATGTATTGGGTAATTCCTCAGGAGTACCCTATTTTGGGAACTCCATTGGGTTCCAGTGCACAACTCCCATCTATGCTGGAATGATGAAAGTCTGGCCATCAGAAAATACAGGCCAAAGACTTCATACACTTTTTTTTATAACTGACATGAACAAATATTCAACTTTGAATTCAATTGATAGAGTTATATACGATCCTTTTCAGTCATAAAAGCATTCACAATTAGTCTATGCTTTATGGACAAAATCACTTTCTTAACCAAATACTGCTATGTATATATATATATATATATATATGTGTGTGTACACTCACATTTACAGTAAGCTAGTTGTTTATTAACATTAAGCTGAAGTGATGGGGGTACCCTGTTCCTTTATTAATCATTAGTTAGATTACACTGAAGATGGTGTGTTGTCTGATCAACACTACAAAAAAGATATTGCAGCTGTTGGGAGTATACAAAAGCACACGACCACAATGATCGATGGATTGCAGTTAATGGAAAAGAGAAGGCTGGGAGATGATATGGTTGTGTTATTTTGGGACGCTAAATAAACTAGAAAATTTTGGTCGTGACAAGCTATTTCATCTTGTCCATAAATGAACCAGAGGACATGGCCTGCACAAGAGGCTAGAAGCAGCAAGTATTAATTAATTCAAAAGGAAATTAGTCATATCTTTCAGAAAAAAAGCTAATTTGAGGCATGACCAACAGAAGATTTATCAGAGGTGTTTAAAGTCATGAAGATTTAGACAGAATAACAAACAGAAGTTATTTCACAATGCTGAATAATCAATAGATAAAAGTATAGATTCATGGTGATTTGCATAAGAACTAGAAAAAAAATCCAAGGAAAAACATTGTATGCAATGATTGGTTCAGATTAGATTAGCTTCCCTACAGTGTGGAAACAGGCCCTTTGGCCCAACCAGTGCACACCGACCCTCCGAAGAGTAACCCACCCAGACCCATTTCCCCTCTGACTAATGCACCTAGCACTATGGGCAATTTAGCATGGCCAATTCACCTGACCTGCACATCTTTGGACAATGGGAGGAAACCCACGCAGACACGGGGAGAATGTGAAAACTCTACACATACAGTCACCCAAGGCTGGAATTGAACCTGGGACCTTGGTGCTGTGAGGCAGTAGTGCTAACCACTGAGCCACCGTGCCACCCAGTGTTGGAATGCA
>NC_057718.1:74776496-74778963 GCF_004010195.1 Chiloscyllium plagiosum | reverse complement strand
CAATTCTTATCTTACAAGACACAAGGCTACCTCCACAATTTAAATATTACATTTAAATTGTATTCTCAACACAGAATCTGGCCTTAACTGACAGCACATAGGTTTTCCAAGTTGTGTGGATCTTAAGTGAGAGTACAATGAGGAATCATTGATTAGTGAAATTGACAACCTGAAAGCCCTTAATTAGTGAAACTGCATTTTTTGCTTTTGCCACTGTGAAAATCTATATTCACAAACATTTTGAAAGCATGCCTTCACTTATTTGCAGGTGATTTCCAAACGTTTAGAAGTTATTTCACAGATCTTGGTATTCTGCTTCTCTTGTTAATATTCATGGGAACAGCTTATATACCACTGACCTCTGACAAATCTGCTGTGCACAAATTAATCTCTTGGGTCTATTTTGACGTTGATAAAGCAAATCAGATGCAGGGCTCTCACGTTGTTATTGGCTTTGTAAGATCAGTGATGAGAAATAACTTCTGGTTGGATGAATTGCAAATTCTGGGTAGTGCAATTCTGTCCTTTTAACTTTTCCAATTTCTGCCTCACTTTGACTGTTGTCACTAAAATTGCTAAAGCTCAGAGGAGAGAGTTCCAGTCAGTCTGTTAACAACGAAAGTGGCAACAAGCTTGGGGGTTGTTGCCACTTATCCCAAAAGGAAGTTGTTATTTTGGCTGCTTAGCAAAAACCAGAATTTAGCAGGCCAGGGAAGTGTGAACAGCAGAGTTTTTTTATTTATTTAGTCCAGGGATAAGAGCATTGCTCGTTAGGTAGCATTTATTGCCTATCCCTAATTGTCCAAAGGGCAGTTAAGAGTCAACAACATTGCTGTGTCTGGAGTCACTTGTAGGCCAGACCAAATAAGGATGATGGTTTCTTTCCCTAAAGGACATTAGTGAACCAGATGGGTTTTCTGACAATCAACGATGGTCATCAGTAGATTCCTAATTCCAGATTTTTAAAAAATGGACTGCTTTAATAGCTGAGGAGTTGTGAACATTGAGCATCACCACTTCTGATCTTTTTGGAGGGAAGGTCATCACTGAAGCAGCTGAAGATGATTGGGCCTATGGCACTACCCTGAGGACCTCCTGCAAAGATGTGGAGGGGCTGGGAAGAACATAGAACATAGAACAATACACCACAGAACAGGCCCTTCGGCCTACGATGTTGTGCCGAACATTTGTCCTAGCTTAAGCACCCATCCATGTACCTATCCAATTGCCACTTAAAGTTCGCCAAGAAGAGCTACTGAATGAAAGTGTGTGGGTGTGATGGGGGAAGAGAAAGAAAAGAAGGGCATGTGTGATGTTTGTGGATGCAATGTCAATCAAGTGGAGTGCATTGTCTTGAATGCTGTCAAGCTTTTTGATTGTTCGAGCTTCTAACATCCAGGCATAATGCTGCTCTCTTGTGCCTTGTTGATGGAGGTTAGTCCTTGAGAAATTAGGAGGTGAGTTACTTGTTGCAGTATTCCTAGTCTCTGACCTACCATTGTAGCCACTGTATTTCTCATCAATACTCACCCCTAGGATGTAGGTAGTGGGGGAATTCAATGATGGTAACACCTTGAACATCAAGGGGCAGTAGTTAGATTGTCTGTCTCTTATTGGAGAGGGTCATTGCCTGACATTTGTGTGGCGTGAATGTTACTTGCCATTTGTCAGCCCAAGCCTGGATGTTTTTCAGGTCTTATAAGATTTGAACATGGATTGCTTCAATATCTGAGGAGTTGTGAATAGTTCTGAACATTAAGCATCTCCACTTCTGATCTTAATTTGGAGATAAGGTCATTGATGAAGCAGCTGAAGATGGTTGGGCCTAGGACACTGCACTGAGGAATGCCTGCAGAGATGTCTGAAACTGAGAAGACTGAACTCTAACAACCACAACTACATTCCAATGAGCCAGATATGGATTTTAGCTTGTGAAGAGTTTTCTGCCTGCTTCGCATCGGTTTCAGCTTTGCTAGGGCTCCTTGATGCCAAACCTGGTCAAATGTGGGCTTGGTGTCAAAGGTTGTCATTCACTTCACCCCTGGAATTCAGCTCTTTTGCCCATGATTAAACTAAGGCTCAAATGAGGTCAGGAGCTGAGTGGTCCTGGCAGAACCCAAACTGGATATCAGTAAGCAGGTTATTGCCAAGTAGCTGTTGTTGAAATGTACTGTCACTTTACTGATAGTAGACTGGGGTGATAATTGGCTAAATTGGATTTGACCTGCTGTATCTATAAAGGACATGTCAGGACAATTTTCAACATTGTCAGGTTGATGGAAGTGTTGTAGCTGTACTGTAACAGTGGTGCTGGAAGAGTACAGCAATTCGGGCAGCATCCGAGGACAGGCAAAATCGACGTTTCGGGCAAAAGCCCTTCATCCGGAATAAAGGCAGAGAGCCTGAAGCGTGGAGAGATAAGCTAGAGGAGGGTGGGGGTGGGGAGAGAGTGGCATAGAGTAGGAAA
>NC_057718.1:74752085-74776451 GCF_004010195.1 Chiloscyllium plagiosum | reverse complement strand
CTGCCTTTATTCCTGATGAAGGGCTTTTGCCCGAAACGTCGATTTTGCCTGTCCTCGGATGCTGCCTGAATTGCTGTGCTCTTCCAGCACCACTGATCCAGAATCTGGTTTCCAGCATCTGCAGTCATTGTTTTTACCTCGCTGTACTGTAACAGCTTGGTTAGAGATGTAGCAAGTTCCAGAGCATAAGTCTTCAGAACTGTTGCTGGAATGTTGTCAGGGCCCATAGCCTTTGCAGTATCCAATGCTACAAACCATTTCTTGATATCAATTGGAGTGAATCAAATTGGTTGAATCAAATTAATCTGTGATACTGAGGACCACTGGACGAGACAGATCATCCACTTGGCACTTGTGACTGAAGGTTGTCTGAATGCTTCAGCCTTCTCTTTTGCACTGATATGTTGGGCTCTTCCATTCTTGAGGATGGAAATATTGGTGGAGCCACCTCCTTCAGGTAGTTTTTAATTGTCCATGACTGGATTTGGCAGGTCTGCAGAGCTTAGATCTAATCCATTGGTTGTGAGATTGCTTTAGCTCTGTCTGTCACTTGCTGCATATACTGTTTGACGCACAATTAGTCCTGTTCCCTCACTTCACAAGCCAACATCTAATCTTTAAATGTGGCTGCTGCTGTTATTGGCAGGCTTTCCTGCACTCTCCATTGAACCAGGGTTGGTCCCTGGCTGCATAGTAATTTTAGATTGAGGTATATGCCAGGCAATGAAGAGCCATTAACTATGAATGCCTTCCTTATAAGATTTGGCCTAATATTTTCAACTTGAGTAATCAGTACTCCTTTGGTACTTGGCAACATTTCAGACTCAACACTGAGCTCTACATTTGAAGGACCATAACCACAACTGCCATTTTATTTTTCGAGCAACTGTCTTTGGTAATGAAACATGGAAACACGAGTCCTATCTGTTGTTTTTTGCTTGTCATGTTGCAATATCCTTTTGCATTGAATAGTCATCTCTATTGTCACTTCTTCTATTCTATCTTTCAACCTATCACAAATTACCCTTTCGTTCTTTCCTCGTCTTCCTCACTACCCTGTCCTTGTATAAACTTAAAAACCTTCCATATCTCTAAATGTTTTTCTGTTCTAATGAATTGCTATTTATCTGAAACAATTAGTTTTGTTTATCCTGCTATATAGGTGCTGCTTAAATTGTTGAGTATTTTCAGCATTATCTATTATATACTTTTTTAACTTTATAAACTGCTATAAATAGATCTATTGCTATCTTTGCTGTTTCTGTTTTGAGTTGTTATTGTTTCTGTTCTTTCTTGGCATGTTTCAGGGTGGCACGGTGGCACAGTGGTTAGCACTGCTGCCTCACAGCGCCTGAGACCCGGGTTCAATTCCCGCCTCAGGCGACTGACTGTGTGGAGTTTGCCGTTCTCCCCGTGTCTGCGTGGGTTTCCTCCGGGTGCTCTGGTTTCCTCCCACAGTCCAAAAAGATGTGCAAGTCAGGTGAATTGGCCATGCTAAATTGCCCGTTGTGTTAGGTAAGGGGTAAATGTAGGGGTATGGGTGGGTTGCGCTTCGGCGGGTCGATGTGGACCTGTTGGGCCGAAGGGCCTGTTTCCACGCTGTAATGTAATCTAATCTAAATTTCCTGTATATTCTGAATATGTGAAACACTGATATTAACAAGAATAGGATTTGTCATTGAAATTTCAAACTGTGAATTTTAAAATATGATATGAGTATTAAATAATTTAACAGCATAAAATAAACCTTGATCTAGATTTTATGTTGATTGGTAGTTAAAAATGCAATTCATTTTGCTGAGTAGTATAATTCAATCTGTTAGCGATCTTTATATCATATTTATGTTTCTTAGTCATCTCTCTTTATATTTTATGGTAATCTACTATAAATTGTGCAAATTTTATTTTTTTAAATTATGGAATTATGCTACTTGAAGCTCAACTGTTTTGGACTGCATTCACAAGTCATTTTTATTTTTAATATATTTAGAGGAATAATTTTGAAGTGTAACAAATGATCTACTTTAAAAATGTAGTTTAGTATATTGCAAGGTTTGTATAGCTGTGTTTGAAGTGTCATGAGACTCAACTTGAATAAAATATTTTTTATGGTTTACTAAGCTATAAAATAGGTGCAGAGTGTACTTTGAATTCTATTAACGTAAGTAGGTTTTTAAAAACTAATGTTAAATTTGTGTGTTATGGGTCTCATGGTTTATTAAGTATGATTTTGTAATTTTATGAACAATGTAAAATACAATACTTATCAGCTATTTTCTATACAGTAAATGTAATGAATATTTAAATAAATCTAGGAAGTTTGAAGGGGTGATATTGCTCAAGGTTATGTATAGCAGAATGACATAAAACATACAACAATGCAATGTTATTTTGAAGTACGATTAATTGCCGCAGGCTATCAAAAGTTTCTAATATTGCATTGTTAATTTTAACTTATTATTTCTAAAACAAAATTTATAGTTGTAACTTCAAACATGGCTGTATTTATAGAGAATCATAACCCTACAGTGCGAAAGCTGGCCTTTTGGGCCACTGAATCTGCACCACCCTTGAAGCGCATCCGACCTAGACTCTACCCTCTCCCTGTAACCCTGCATTTCCTATGGCTAGTCCACCTAATCTACATATCCCTGAACGCAGTGGGCAAATTAATATGGCCAATCCACCTAACCTGCACAGCTTTTTACTATGGTAGGAAACCAGAGCACCCGGAGAAAACCCAGGCACACAAGGAGAGAGGGTAAACTGAACACAGACAGTCACCTAAAGGTGGAATCGGGTCCTTGATGTTGTGAGGCAATAGTGCTAACTATGGAGCCACCATGTCGCCAACAAAGAGACAACAATTATTTAGCTGAGTAATCATGTTTCACGATAGTATCAGAAGCTGTGATTGCTTAGCTTAAATGTCTAATTTAACATAATTTCTTCTGTCTTATCAATAGGGCAAAAGTTGAATGAAGATGTGCTTGCATGGTACTTAAAAACATCAAAGTTAGCATTGGCTTTAGCTGTAATAAGTGATACCCCTCCAGAGAAGAGCAGTAGAGAATATGCAGAGCACTTGGCCAAAACTTTGAGTGTGAAGGAGGTAGACTGGAAGGTAAAAGCTGAGACTTGGAAAGCTGAAGTGTTACATCTACGCCAAGAATTGTTTCTGAGTCGAATGAAGTCTATAGCAGGAACAAGCAATGGTGAGCATATCATGGTGTTCTATGTATTTAGTAACATAGTTAATTTCATTCAATTTGATGCTGCCATGTTGTCTGACACTTGGTGACCTGTATGATAAGGAGGCAATACTTTTCCATTTTTGAGGCATTTTTGGAGGCTATGTTTAATGATCTTGTCACTGGACTGGTGATCCAAAGACCTAGGTAATGCTCAGGGGCCTTGGGTTTGAATCCCACGGTCTTACCTGTCTGGCCCACATGTGATTGCAGAGCCACAACAATCAGGTTGATTCTCAACTGCTCTCTGAAATGGCCCATTATGTCACTCAGTTGTATCAATGCTTCATAAAAATGAATGTAGGTGGCCCACCTAGCGTTGACCTTGGCACTGAAAACAACAGTGGCAAACTCCGAACGCGTAACATTAGATTAGTCAAGCACCAGCTTAATATTCTTATTCTCCAAATCGTATGTAACAATGTCCCAAACATGACTATCACCATGAATAAGCCCTGTGTTACGAAGTCAAAAGCGTGTATGGTCACTTTAAGATAGAAAATGCTTTTTTGAATTTAAAGTACAGCCACAGCTGCCAGCTAAAGGTCAGGCTGTTCCAAATGTAACAATTGGCTGTTAAATGGATACTTGAGTTTTGGCTTTTGTTTTGACAACAGTTTTAATTTAACCAATTAGTTTAAATTATGCCTAAGATAGCGGAAGCCAGTGGTATTTGAATGTTATTGTTTTGACACCTGGAAAGCAATCAAATTATAAGAATTTAATGTGCCAATGCAGGGTGTATAAACCTGGTGTTTTGAAAATTAGTGGGAGAGCAATTGTACAAATATTTCCAAGTCAGGATGATGAGTGGTTTAGTGAAGAAATTGAAGGTGACAGCACTCCAATATATCTGCTGGCCTTTTCCTTCAAAATGGTCGTGGTCATCAGTTTAGAAAATGCTGGCGAAGAAGTGTCAGTGATTTTGTGCACTGTGCATCAGTTGTTCCTAAGTGTCGGTGGAGGAAGGATTGAGTATTCATAGATGTGGTTACAATCAAGTGAGCTATTTTGTCCTTGATGACAACAAGCTTCTTGAATGTTATTGGAGCTGCACTCATTCTGGCAAGTATTCAGCATACCATCACACTTTTTTTCACTCTGACTTTTTAAAATTTATTCACAGGATGAGGACATCACTGCCTAGGCTGGCATTTATTGCTCATCCCAGAGGGCAGAAGTGTCTGGAGTCACATGTAGTCCAGACAATAAGGGTGACAGTTTCCTTCCCTAAAAACGACATTCGTGAACCAGATGGCTTTTTCTAACTAAGATTTTATGGTCATTGTTAGACTTTCAATTCCAGACTTTTTAAAATTCATGGCAGAATTTGAACTCAGCTTCTGAGAACATTATCGGTTCAATGTTTAATCAAAGGATTAACAGGCTATTGCCTCCCCATAAAATGCAAACAGTCTGCAGAGGTCTACAGAAAGGTTAAGTGAAACGGCAAAAACTTAGTAAATGGAATATAATGTGGAGAAATATGAGATTATGTACTTTGGCAGAAAAGACAATGGAGCTGAATATTATATACATGGAGAAAGACGACCAAAAAAACAGAGAGATTAGAAGTCCCTGTGCATGAATCACAGAGTGAACAGAGAACATTATGTGCAGTACAGGCCCTGCGGTCTTCGATGTTGTGCCGACCTGTGAAACCAATCTGATGCCCATCTAACCTACACTATTCCATTATCATCCATATGTTTATTTAATGACCATTTAAATGCCTTTAAAGTTGGCTAGTATACTACTGTTGCAGGCAGGACATTCCATATCCTTACTACTCTGAGTAAAGAACCTACCTCTGACATCTGTCCTATATCTATTGCCTCTCAGTTTAAAGCTATGTCCCCTCGTGCTAGCCAGCACCATCCAAGAAAAAAGGCTCTCACTGACCACCCTGTCTAACCCTCTGATGAAGCTGAATGTCTCTATTAACTCATTTATCAACCTTCTCTCTCACGAAAACAGGCTGAAGTCCCTCAGCCTTTCCTCATAAGACCTTCCTTCCATATCAGGTAACATTCTGATAAATTTCCTATGCACCCTATTCAATGCTTCCACATCCTTCCTATAATGCAGTGACAGAACTACATGCAATATTCCAAGTGCGGCCACACCAGAGTTTCATACAGCTGCGGCATGACCTCATGGCTCTGAAACTCAATCCCTCTATCAATACAAGCCAACACACTGTATGCCTTCTTAATAACCCCATCCACCTGGGTGGCAACTTTCAGGGATCCATGCACATGGACACTGAGATCACTCCACTCATCTACACTGCAAGAATCTTATCATTAGCCCAGTACTCTGTATTCTTGTTACTCCTTCCAAAGTGAATCACCTCACACTTTTCCATATTAAACACAGTTTGCCACCTTTCAGCCCAGCTCTGCAGCTTATCTATGTCCTCCTGAAACCTGCAACATCCTTCTACACTGTCCAAAACTCCACCGACTTTAGTGTCAGTTGCAAATTTACTAACTCATCCTTGTACGCCCTCATCCAGTCATTTATAAAAATTACAAACAACAGTGGGCCCAAAACCTACCCCTAGCAATACACAACTAGTAACTGAACTCCAGGATTAATATTTCTCATTAACAATCACCCTTGGTCTTCTTACAGTTAACCAATTTCTGATCCAAACCGCTAAATTACCCTCAATCCTATGCCTCTGTATTTTCTGCAATAGCCTACCATGGGGAACCTTCTCAAACGCTTTACTGAAATCCATATACACCATATTAACCGCTTTACCCTCATCCACCTGTTTGGTCACCTTCTCAAAGAACTCAGTAAGGTTTGTTAGGCACAACCTACCCTTCACAAAATCGTGTTGACTGTCCCTAATCAAATTATTCCTTTCTAGATTATTATAAATACTATCTATCTTTTCCAACATTTTACCCACAACGGAAGTAAGGTTCACTAGTGTATAATTACTAGGGTTGTCTCCACTCCCCTTCTTGGACAAGGGGGCAACATCTGCTATCGTCCAGTCTTTTGCCATTATTCCTGTAGACAATGACGATATAAAGATCAAAGCCAAAGGATCTACCATCTCCTCCCTAGCTTCCCAGAGAATCCTAGGATAAATGCCATCCAAGCCAGGGGACTTAGCATTTCTGGAAGTTTAAAAATAGATAACACCTTCTTGTGAACCTCAATCCTATCTAGTCTAATAGCCTATATGTCAGTATTCTCCTTGACAACATTGTCTTTTTCCTATGTGAGAACTGACGAAAAATGTTCATTTAACGCCTCTCCTATCTCTTCGGACTTCACGCACAACTTCCCACTACTGTCCTTGACAGAACCTACTCTTACTCTAGTAATTCTTTTATTCCTGACATACCAATAGAAAGTTTTAGGGTTTTCCTTGATCCTACCTGCCAAAGACGTCTCATGTCTCCTCCTGGTTCTTCTTCGCTCTCTTTGTGTCCTTCGTGGCTAACTTGTAACACTCAAGCACCCTAACTGTGCCTTTACGGCTCCTCTTTACATAAGCCTCCTTCTTCCTCTTATCAAGAGATTCAACTTCTTTAGTAAACCATGGTTTACTCGCTCGACCACTTCCTCCCTGCCTGACAGGTGTATACTTATCAAGGACACGCTGTAGGTGTTTCTTGAACAAGCTCCACATTTCAATTGTCCCCATCCCCTGCAGTTTCCTTCCCCATCCTATGCATTCTAAATCTTGTCTAATCACATCATAATTGCCTTTCCCCCAGCCATAACTCTTACTCTGCGGTATATACCTATCCCTTTCCATCAGCAAAGTAAACATAACCGAATTGTGGTCACTATCACCAAAGTGCTCACCTACCTCCAAATCTAACATCTGGCCCGGTTCATTACCCAGTACCAAATCCATTGTGACCTTGCCTCTTGTTGACCTATCTACATACTGTGTCAGAAAACCCTCACACACACATTAGACATAAACCAACCCATCTAAGTGTTTCCAGTCAATATATGGAAATTTAAGTCCCCCATAACAACTACCCTGTTACTCTCGCTCCTAACCAGAATCAGCTTTGCAATCCTTTCTTCTACATCGCTGGAACTTTTCGGAGGCCTATAGAAAGCTCCCAACAGGGTGACTTTTCCTTTCCTGTTTCTAACCTCAGCCCAAACTACCTCAGTAGACGGGTCTTCATCAAACATCCTTTCTGTCACTGTAATACTATCCTTGACTAACAATGCCACAAGTCTCCCTCTTTTATTACCTTCCCTGTTCTTAGTGAAACATCTAAATCCTGGAGCCTGTACCAATCATTCCTGTGCCTGCTTTATCCATGTCTCTGAAATGGCCACAACATTGAAGAACCAGGTACCAACGCATGCTGCAAGTTCACACACTTTATTCTGGATGCTCCTGGCATTGAAGTAGACTCACTTCAAACCTTACAAATTGGAACTGGGTGCTTGCAGACATGGCAGACTAAATATTTCAGTGGCTGTGTGAATCACAAATTGCAGGCGTGACCTTGGAATTGTCTAATCCTCTCCCTGTCCTTGGACCAGGCTGTTTTTCTTTTAATTAATAGAACATTGTTAACAGCTTCGCTTATCTACTTTTGACTTATGTGAACAGTACTAGATGTAGTAACAATAAATTATGTGGTGCTTGGGAAATGTGTACTAGTCACACACACAAGGGTTATAAAGTATACTGCCTTTAACCTATAGACAGTGATCTGTTGGGAGTCCACCATATATATATATTCTTCGCCTTGCTAGCATGTGGCACGGAGAACAAATCAGAGATAACAACTCTGTTTATTCTAGCTCTAAGCTTCCACACTACCTCTTTGAGCATCTAAATTCAGCAGGAAATAGGAAAGGCAAATGAAATGGTGGTCTTTATTTCAAAGGGAATGGAGTATAAAAGTAGAGAGATTTCATTGAAACTATACAAGGCTGTAGTCAGACCATAACTGGAACACTGTGGTGTGCTTTGGGCCTCTTATCTAAGGAAAGGGGCAGTTATAATATGGCTTTTGGGGCAGTGCAGGTGAGGTTCACTAGACTGACAGCGGATATGAGGAGACTGTCTTATGAGGAGAACAAGTTAAATAAATATGGCCTATACTTATTGGAATATTGAGGTGCAACCTTACTGAAACATACAACATCCTTAGAGGACTTGACAGAGTAGATGCAGAAAGGATTTTTCCCCTTGTGGGAGAGTCTAGGATGAAAGGACATAATCTCAGAATAAGGGTCACACATTTAAAACAGAGATTAGGAGGAATTTCTTCTCTCAGAGGGTAGTGACTCTATGGAATTCTTTACCACAGAGGATTGTGGAGGCTTGGTCATTAAGTATATTAAGGTTGAAATAGACAAACTTATGGTTATAGAGATTGGCAGAAAAGTGGCATTAAGGAATTAGATGAGCCATCATTATATCAAATGGTGGAGCAAACCCAATGGGCTGAATGGCCTAGTTCTTCTCCTGTCTCTTTTGGTCATCAAACCAGTGTACATTCTCGGCCCTTGCTGCATCCTGTACTTCCTTTAGTATTCAACATGGGGGAGCTTTGATTAATCAGCCAAGCAGGGCTGGGGTGGTAACATGGTAAATCAGCAAATTTCCTTGCCCACATTTGACTTGATGCCATCAGACCTCACAAGGTCTGGAGTAAACACAGAGGACTCCCAGAGCACGTCCCTAATATTGGTCCTTACACCAGTGTGCTGTAACTTTCCTGTTGGCGGTACAGGTGTTACAACACAGAGGTCAAACTTCTCTGTTAATTAAAACCAAAACCCAGAAAAGCTTGCCTCACCTTGTAATCTGTTAAAATGTAAGTGAGTGATAGGAAACTCCTAAATTCCACTAAGTGAAATAACTTATTTAAACTCTAATAGTGAACATTAAACAAATACTATTCACAAATCCAAGCTCATCCTTTCTTAGCTATGTACTATCTCATGCTAACTCTATAAAAATAATATACTGTTCCAATAATACATTTATTAAACATTACAATAACTTAATCTCAAGATCACACAGTCGCTGTCTTCTTCGGTGTTTTCACTGTTCCTGCTGATGATCTCCCTGGGTTGTTGTCTTTCTTTTTATTAACTGTGAGTACGTTTCACAATAAAAAGTATGTTTGATCGAGTGTTTTCTCATTTCTTTGAGAGCAAAATGTTAGACGAGCAGTTAGCTCTCTGGCTCTACAGCACTTGCACACTCCAACTTCACCTGCTCCGAATGTGCAGCACTCCAGTTTCTCCGCACCAATGCCTGGTTCACCATCAAGCCTGCTGACAAAGGTGGTAGTCAGGAGAACAGACCTCTATGTCGCACAGACTGAACACCAACTCTCCAATACCACGTCCTACCTCCCCCTTGCCCACGACCGCATGTGGGCCATCAGGCTAAAAGCACTCACACTGTCCGTGCCCTCATTGCCTCCAGTGATCTCCACTCCACTGCCTTCAAACTCATAGTCTCCTAGTCCTGCACTGCCTGATTCTACCTGCTCCCCAAAATCCACAAGCCCAGCTACCTTGATTGACCCATCATCTCAGCATGCTCCTGCCTCATCGAACGCATCTCGTCCTACCTTGACTCCATCTTCTCCTCCTTGGTTCAGGCCCTTCCCACCTACATCCACCATGCCCTCCATCTCTTCAGTAACTTCTAGTTCCCCAGTCCGTAGCGCTTTATCTTCACTATGGACATACAGTCCTGGTACACGCCCATACCCCAAAAGGATGGCCTCCAGACCCTCTGCTTCTTCCTCTCCAACAGACCCATCCAGTTCCCTTTCACCAATAGCCTCCTCCGTCTCGTTGAACTGGTCCTCACTCTCAACAGCGTTTCCTTCAACTCCACCCATTTCCTCCAAACCCAGAGGCTGGCCATGGGCACCTGGATGGGCCCCAGCTACGCCTGCCTCTTTGTCGAACAGTTTGTCTTCCGTAGCTACACCAGCACTGTGCCCCAACTCTATCGCCATTACATCAATGACTGCATTGGTGCAGCGTCCTGCGCCCAGGCTTAACTGGAGCAGTTCATCAACTTCGCCCACAACTTGCACCCCATCCTTAAATTTGCTTGGTCCATCTTGGACGCCCTTTTTTGACCTCTCCATTTCTATCTCCGGTGACAGTCTCCAAATGGACGTTTACTACAAACCCACAGACTCCCATAACCACCTGGACTACAGCTCCTCCCATCCAGTATTCTGCAAGAACTCCATTCCGTTCTCCCAATTCCTTTGCCTTTGCCACATCTGCTTGGATGAGGAGATACTCCACTCCCAAGCATGCCAGATGACCACCAATTTCGAACAATATACTTTTCCTCCATCTGTCATCCATACAGCCTTCCACCACGTTACCTCCATTCCCTGTCCCACTGCTCTAAAGCCCCCCACAACACAATAAAGACAGTGCGCCCTTGTCCTCACCACCATCCCACCAGTCTCCGCATCCAACGCATCATCCTTAAACACTTCTGCCAACTCCAACTAGACCCCATCATCAAGAATGGAGAAAGTGAGGACTGCAGATGCTGGAGATCAGATCTTAAAAATGTGTTGCTGGAAAAGCGCAGCAGGTCAGGCAGCATCAAAGGAGAAGGAGAATCGACGTTTCGGGCATAAGTCCTTCAGGGCTTATGCCCGAAACGTCAATTCTCCTTCTCCTTTGATGCTGCCTGACCTGCGCTTTTCCAGCAACACATTTTTAAGCCCATCATCAAGAATGTCTTCCCCTCCCCACCCCATTATGCCTTCTGCAAGGACCATTCCCTTCTGCAGTCCTTGGTTTGTGCCACTCTCCCCACCAACCCTCATTCCCCCAAACCCCCGGGTACGTTTCCCTGCAACTGGAAAAGATGCAAAACCTGCTGGTACTCCACCCCCACCTCCCCACTTCCATCCAGGGCCCTAAACAGTCCTCCCAGGTGAGACAGAGGTTCACCTGCCTCTCTTCCAACCTAGTTTACTGCATCTGTTGCTCCTGATGTTGTCTTCTCTACATCACAGAGACCAAATGTAAACTCGGGGAACATTTCGCTGAGCATCTCAACCAGGCCCGCAGGGGCTGATCGGACCTCCTAGTCACCCGCCCATTTTAATTCCCCTTCCCACTCCCTTTTTGACATTACCATCCTTGACCTCCTCCATTGCCACAGAGACCAAATGTAAACTCGGGGAACATTTCGCTGAGCATCTCAACCAGGCCCGCAGGGGCTGATCGGACCTCCTAGTCACCGCCCATTTTAATTCCCCTTCCCACTCCCTTTTTGATATTACCATCCTTGACCTCCTCCATTGCCACAATGAACCAAACCGCAAATTGGAGGAACAACACCCCATCTTCCGCCTGGGTAGCCTACAATCCAGAGGACTCAACATTGAGTTCTCTAATTTCAAATAACCTCCCTTCCCAGCCCTTCCCCCTTCTTTCCACTCCTCCCTGCCACCAACTGGATTCATTCCTCCCATTGACCAACCAGGTTGTACCCTCTACCTGTCTTGACCTATGAGGAGAAAGTGAGGTCTGCAGATGCTGGAGATCAGAGCTGAAAATGTGTTGCTGGAAAAGCGCAGCAGGTCAGACAGCATCCAGGGAACAGGAGAATCGACGTTTCGGGCATAAGATTCCTGAAGAAGGGCTTATGCCCGAAACATCGATTCTCCTGTTCCCTGGATGCTGCCTGACCTCCTGTCTTGACCTATCCCCACATCACCACCCTGCCCCTGCCTCCACCTGTATCTGCAGCTCCCCCTACACCTATTCCCGGTCCAGAAGAAGGGTTACACCCAAAACGTAGACTTCTCTACCTCCTGATACTGCTTGGTTTGCTGTGTTCGTCCAGCATCCTGCCTACTTTGGATTCTAGCATCTGCATTTTCTTTGTCTCTAATCAGTATGTGCAGTAGCATAAACCATATCTCAAAGCAAATTTGTATTTATTGACATGTTCCTTTTCAAATTTAACTTGGGACTTGGAAAATTTGACATATTATATTGATGGCAAAAAACCATACATAACAACCTCTTCAAATGTTTGACTATTGTTTTTCAGGAGCTGACTCTGCTTTTTGCCCAGAATTTCCAACTCGAGGTGCTCTGGAATCTAGGAATGAATCCACTCATCTGGAAGATTCAGGTTGTGATATATCTAATGGACAAGAGTCAGATACTCAGGATCTATTAGCTAATCATAGCCTGGGATACCATGATTCTTATTCACTAACGAGTGAAAAATCTAAGGTATTAGTCAGTTCCGCATTGTTGCATCCCGAATCAAATTCTACCCGTAGAGACAAATTAGAAGAGGAGGAGAAAATGCTCAATTTTCAAACCGAGTTTTTACAGAGTTTAATAAGAATTAGAAAAGTTGCAATGGTCAGAATGCCATCAACGGAAGCATTGATTCTAGACAGTGACCATTCAGTAGTGACAGATTCAGTCTCGCTTCTTGCTAAGAATTTGTTAGCTTTCTGTGTGGAATCTAGATCTCTTCTCCCAGATTCTTTACTGATGGAAACAACATGGACTCTTGTGCACTTACTGCACGATGGAAAATTGCCAAAGATAATTCTTGTGCAATGCATTAAGATAGTAGAGGAACTTGTGAAGGATTTGGTGAAAGTCATTTTGGATAACACAAAAGTAAATAGGGTAAGTACATTTTGTGCAGTGTGTTACTCTTATATCTGCATTTATTCAACAAATAACTGCAGCTTAACTATTGTATATGGATTTTCTCATCATTGTTTAAGAACTAGTGGAGCAGCCTATATCCAGAGACATAAATTTCACTATAAAGATTTTTGTATACCTTTAAGTGGTGCTATTTTGATTAGTCTTTTTGAGATGGATTTGTGATCCATCAAATACAAAAACTGAAACCGTAAGACCTGTAGGTATTGAATATTAGAACTGTTGCTGCACAGTTCTTCTGTCTGATGTTATGTGGGATTTATGACCCATTTACTTAAACAGTGTCATTGTTTCCATTAAAGTAGTAGACACAGATTTCAGATGAATGTAATTTTATGACTTAAATTATTTTCATGTGGTTGGTTTAAGATCTTACTGTCCACTAGAAGAAAATCAGAATCTCTGCTCATTCATTTGTGAGTGATGATAAAACTGCAGATGCTGTATTCCAAGAAAGACAGGCAGGAGCTGGAAGAATACAGTGAGCCAGACAGTATCAGGAGGTGGAGAAGTCAATGTTTCGGATGTAACCCTTCTTCAGGACTGGGGTGAGTGTAGGGGGGATTTCAGATAACTTCCCAGCCCTTCCCATCCCTTTCACTCCTCCCTGCCACCACTGGATTCATTCCTCCCATTGACCAACCAGGTCATACCCTCTACCTATCTTCACCTATTCTCACTTCACTAACCTGCCCCACCACATCCTTTATCTGCAACTCCCCCCGCACCCACCTCCAGTCCTTAGAAGGGTTAAACCCGAAACCTCAACTTCTCAGCCCTTTGATGTTGCTGGCTTGCTGTGTTCTTCCAGCCTCCTGCCTGTCTATTCATTTGTGAGTTGCAAGATCAATAATTACGTTGAGCATGCAGATATGTCTGCGGTAGAGTTTGAACGAGACATTCCTTTGCAAAAAATACATTCATGAAGTTAGTTTAAAAATGCAATTGAGACCTTTTCCACTGAGGAAATGAGCCCAGGTATTGGTCACTTCTGCTCTCTTGAGAGATTGAGTTGGCACAATGACAATGCTTTCTTTACTAAAACATTAACAAGAGATGACAATTAATGTTCATTCATACCAAGATTATATAAAATTCCTGATAAGATAAGAATAGAATTCTATTTGTATTGCCACAGATTGAGAAATAATTACAGGAATGAAGGCCCAGTGTGGATACTTAAAAATGAAATAATAAACAAAGATCATCTGCAAGCACTGCTGTCAAAACAAAATAAGTGCAGAAGAAGGGATGGCACGGTGGCACAGTGGTTAGCACAGCTGTCTCTTAGCTCTAGGAATCCAGGTTTGATTCCAGCCTTAGGTGACTGTGTCCAGAGTTTATTCGTTCTTTCCATCTCTTCGTGGGTTTCTGCGAGTGCTCCAATTTCCTCCCAATGACCAACAATGTGCAGGTTAGATTGGCCATGTTAACTTGCCCCAAGTGTCCAGTGATGTTCAGGCTAGGTAGATGAGCCATTGTAAATGTGGGGTTACAGGGATGGAGGATGGCGGGATGGTGGTGGGGGTTGTAGTTGAGTCTGGGTCTGCGTGGGATGATCCTTGGAGGGTTGGTCCAAACTCGATGAACCAAATAGCTCCTACTTGCACTGTAAGAACTCATTGATTCTCATTCTATTAAGACAGCACATATAACAACATCTCCAGGCTAAATATGATCAGTAGCCACCACTGGCTGTTGTACAGCATCTAGTGAGAGAAGAAACAGGACCAAGGTGACAGAGTTCTGGCATAGAACTGTTCTATAGACTTCGATGTAGATCTTTGCAAATGACACAGGTCCATTGCAGAAAAGACTTGGGATATCCCGGGCCATTGTGTCACAGATATGCTACCTGCTGTATGAGGAAATGTGCTCACAAAGTCTCTATGGCAATCCCTGCAGGTAGATTTGACAGTTAGAGCTGTCCTTAATTTTTTTTTACACAACACCAGGTTATAGTTGGCAGGTTTATTTGGAAATACTAACTTTTGGAGTGCTACTACTTCAGGTAGCTGTGGAGCAGGTTTATAAAGACACAATTTATAGCAAAAGATCACAGTGTCATGCTGCATACAACTCATATGATCTATTGAATAAACCTAGATTGCTGTTAAGTCTTTCATCTTTTAGAATGGATTGCAGGTTTCGGTTCATTAATATGTAAATACTAGAACTTTTCCAAATCGCATTTGTGATAACTTAAGGTTATATAATAAAAAGTGATATCTTGGCTCAGGCAATGCATTAAAGATGTTAGGCTAGAGTCTGCCTGTATCCCAATTGTTATGAAGATGTGAGTGTACTGGACCTTTTAATAGAATTGAAAGCTAGCAGAACTACTTGACAGCACCAAGTGTTCTGAGTAAGGTAACAATGTATCACTTAGTCGAAAACTAGATTAGCTGGGTTGCCTGGAAACGACAAAACAGATTAGAATTAGGCCAGTCAGTTTAAATTATACCCCAAAAGATACCAAACTCCAATCAAGTTTGAATTTAGTATATTGACGATTTTAAAAGCCAATGACACAATCTGATGCTTTGGGGGGTATATGGCTGGGGGAAATTGAACAGTTGGTAGGAGAACTGCCAAGCCAATGATCTGCAGACTAACCAGAGAAAAGGTATCTTTATCGATCTGTGACCTGTGAAGCATAATCCCTCAGAAGAAGAAAAGAAGACACAGGAAGATCCAAATAGAAAATTCAGCAGCTGGCTGATTTTGAAAACTTGAATTTTTAGTAAATCTTAATCGGGGGATTTTATTGGACTAGTATTGTAGAAGGGGAGGTAAAAGATAGGTTAGAGGAAAGAGTTGTAAATAGTTGTTAGTTAATTATTCTCCATTATACCGTAAGAAATAAAGTTGTTATTTTTTACCTTAAGTAGTTCTTGGCCTCTCAAATATTCACAGATTACTGCATGGGATAAATCTCTTCTGTGTTGCTGGTTAAAATTAAGCAGGAGGGTTTACCCAGTATCATAACACCATTCTTGAGTCAGACTGGTTCTATTTCCAAAATAGGAATTTATAAAATGTTAACATGGATTGACTGCCTGTAGATTGCGTTTTTTGAACAAAATAGAATGTATCTCTAATTACAATTCTGAAAATGCAAATTCACCCCATAGACGAGTTTGTGTGGGAGAGAGTGTGCATGTGAGAGTGCGTGTTTTGGGTAACCATCTTCCAAGGTGGACTTCGGGATATGCAACAAGCAGAGGCTGATAGCCTCGTTCCGTACCCATGAGGATGGCCTTAACCGGGACCTTGCACTGTGCACTCTCTCTCACACTCTCATGCATACACTCTCGCATACCCTCTCTCACACACACACACTCTCTGTCTCAGCAACATACCCCCCCCCCGGCTGAGAGGCGCACACATGCAAAAACAGACTCACACACACATGCATTGTGTGTGACACTGTAATTGCAGATACATTCTATTTTGTTCACGAAGCACAAATCTGCAGATTGTCTGACCTGAAATGTCACTTTTTTTGTATAAAATCTTAAGTTTCCTCAAGAAGGTGATTTGAATGAAGGTCTGGGATTTATATTAATGAACCAAAACCTGCAATCCATATTAAAATATGAAAGACTTAACAGCAATCCAGATTTGTTCAACATATTGTATCAGTTGCATGCATGACAGTGATCTTTTTGCTATGAATTCTGTGTTTTATGATCCTGCTCCACAACTACCTGAAGGAGCAGTGCTCTGAAAGCTAGTACTTCCAAATAAACCTGTTGGACTATAACCTGGTGTTGCGTGATTTTTAACTTTATCCACCCCAGTCCATCACAGGCATCTCCACATCTTAATTTTATTGCAAGTGACTTTTTCTAGGGACCTATTGGGATCTCTGCCCACTTTTCTGGCCTCCACCCATAAACGTGTTCAGGATTGACTGAGCCAATCCTGGGCCAACAGGATTCTCATTCCACACTGCCTTGCAGTTGCAGAGTACATCCTGCAGAGTTTTCAATACATCCTGTCACCAATTTGTAAATGGAAAAGGATTCCCACCCCTTAATGTCTGACTCATTTGTGATTAGAAGAGCCAAAGTTTGCATGCTAGCACTTGATATCTAGGGAGTTGTTAAGACTTAAATATACTGGAGGTGACAGACTCTTTGCAAGGTCCTCAATAAAAAGATGTTTGGTGATCAAGAAGAGTGCCATTCAAACCTGGTGCCTTGGCATCTCTAAGAAATCCTCAGAATGCTGCAGAATAAAATTACAATGCTGGCTATGCTTCCACAAAGTTGTTGTGGAATATAGGCCTCGAGAAGATGTGCAGAATCCTGGACTAGGTAGACAGTGCTATATATTAAAGCAAATGGCCAAACAGCTTGATGAGCAACTCAGCCCCTCACAGAGTCTGCCTGTCTGCTTGGTTATGGGTTAGTCTCTTTTGCAATGACATACAGGAAAGATTGTGTGTAACGAGAATGGGTGCAGCAGTGTTAGGTGATTTTTCTTGAGATTGTTACAAACTTGATGCAACTGGAATATGCCAACGTCTGTGAACAGCAAATATTTATTAAGCAAGTGCAAGCTTTTAAAGAAACACTGTTCGTAAGGCTTGTGCAGCCGTGTCAAGAGATCTCACCCTGAACAAAAGATGACAGTCTTCCTTTATACATGATTTTATATCACAGTCACATGTCACCAAAGACAATTCCTCAGCCACTCCCATAGTCACATGCCACTCAAGACAGAATGTAGTGATTTGATTATTTCCAGAAAGAATGTGATTAGCCCATTCATTAACTGCAGGATCTGATTTAAATTGTTTTTTTTTTAACTGCAGGGTGTGGTTAGATTCTTAACTGCAGTGTTCTTATTCATTCTTAACTGCAGGGTGTGGTTAGATTTTCATATTTTGCCTGCAAGACAGCACAAAGACGCTGAAAATCTCAAACCAATTGAAATTGATGCAGAAACACAGCAGGTCTGGCAGCATCTGTGGAGAGAAAGCAGAGTTCATGTTTCAAGTCCAGTGACCCTTCATCAGAGCTATTCTGAGGCACAGAGGGATTTGTGTGTTCAGGTGCATCTGTCACAAAAAGGTAGCATGTAATCCAGATTGATAATGAGGTGCTGTCCTTTATTAAGAGAAGAACTGAACATAGAGTGAAGGATATTATGCATCAGTTATATAGAGCATTGGTGAGACCATACCTAAAATATTGTATATGGGTTTCCAGAGTTGACTACGAGAGGAGCCTAGCAGGAAAGACATTGGAACAGCAATGGCATGAGTTTCTGGGACTAATTCGGGAGACGCAGCAAGAATTCATCCCGAGGAAAAAGAAACTTACTAAAGGGAGGATGAGGCAATCATGGCTGACCAGAGAAGTCGGGGACAGCATAAAAGCAAAAGAGAAAGCATATAACGTGGTGAAAGGCAGTGGCAAAGTGGCCAAAGGATTGGTAATCATATAAGTCAGAGTGAGTTCAGCTATGTTGAGTCTCAAGAGAGTAAGGGAAGGCCGGATAGTCTTTAATGCAAGAGTGTAATAGGTAAGACTGTTGAGTTAAAGGTCTGGATTGACACATGGAGGTGTGATTTTATTGCCATCACACAAACATAGTTAAGGGAAAGGTATAAAATCTTTGTGAGATAGAGGTGGGTGTAAAAAGAGTGGTGGAGTAGCACCATTAACTAAGGCATCAGTTACTGTAATAACGAGAGATGATATCTTGGAAAAGTCTTCAAGCACGACTTGTTGAGTAGAACTTAGGAATGTTAAAGGGGGCAGTCACATTACTGGGAGTGTATTATAGATCTCCGAAAGAGTCAGTGGGAAATAGAGGAGCAAATATATAGACAGTTCACTGATGTATATAAGAGTAATAATCTAGCAATTATACTAGGGATTGCAACATTCCCAATTTAAATTCGGATGGTATTAAGGGTTTAGAGGTGGTCGGTTTCTTGAACTGTATTCAGGGGAGTGTTTTGTATCAATTTATAGAAAGCACAGCAAGCGATAATGCAGTGCTGGGTCTGGTTGTGGGCAATGAAGTGTTCAATGTGGCAGTGAGGGAAGTTTTTGGCGCCAGTGACTACAACATTGTATAGTTCAAATTTGTTATGGACAAGGACAAAGATGGCCTACAAAAGATGGCTTTGGATCGGGAGAAAGCAGATTTTATTAAAATGAAGTGCAGCGAAGGTGAATATCAATTTGTGAAGCGATTAGTAAGATTTCATTTCATTGTTGCTATGTGCAGATTATATACAATCCTTCCTGACTTGTTTCAAGAAAAAGCTCTTCCTGGTTTCAAATGGCTTGACATGGGAAGTCACCATTTTGTTATGACCAGGACAGTCTCAGAACATATACCATTTGGTTGCCTCCATCACTGAAGATGGGTGAAGGTAATGTTTTTACCCTGTTGGTTTGTTTTTATGTAACCAATATGAGCAGGAATATTGTGGAGATAGAATTATTCTGGAGACATTTAAAAATGGTAGGAGAAACTCTGAGGCAGAAATCCTGCCACTTTTTTTATCTGTTACCATTTTTGCTGCTGGAGAAATGTGGAGGACGTGAGTCTCTTAGGCAGGAAACTCAAACTCAGCTGTGCTATTTTGAAAAAAGTGCTGAATTTACTGGTTATATTCAAATAGTGGTTGAATTTTTTGACTACTTTTTAAGGATAAATTTATGTGGTCGACTATAACAAGGATATTACTTTTGAATGGCTGAAATTCATGCCTATCAAAATTCATACCTTATCATTAGCTGAAGCCTAATTGATCTCTAAACGAATAAAGAAAACAAACATTTACGGCAATTCTGAAAACCTGGGGCGGTCTGCGATAGCCAGCACACTGACTCAAAAGTTTATTTGTTATCTGTGAAGAACTAGGGTTGACTTTTACATGAGATATATGGAAAATTCCAGATTTTCTGGCCTAAAATAGGGGTCGGTGTTTACATGAGATCGACTGTTACTTGAATTTATACGGTGAACAGACTCGATTTTCATTTTTCAAAGGTCTTAACCACCAGTGTGGAAGTCATGAATTTATGGAGCTGATGTAAAGACTCCTGATGTAAAAGCTGATAAGTCATATAGATTTAAAGAGGCCCTTCAACCCACCATGCCTGTGCTCACCAACAAAAGCAAACTACACTCATCCCAATCCACTTGATGCATACCCTACTATGCCCTGGTATTTTAAGTACTTATCCAGATGCTTCTTAAATGCTGCAAGAATACCTGCCTCCACTGTCCTCTCAGGCAGCATATTCCATATATCTACCACCCTCTGGTTGAATTTTATTTTCTCAAATCTCCTCTAACTGACTTGTCCTCACCTTAAACTAATGCCCTGTGGTCTTAGACACATCTGTCATGGGCAAGAGATTCTCACGATCCATTCTGTTTATGCCTCGCCATTTAGTATACCACAATCAGATGGTCCTGAGCCTCCTCTGCTCCAAGGAAAGTAAAACCAGCCTATCCAGTCTCTCTTCATAACTTAGACTTTTCATCCTAGGCAGCATCCAGGAGAGTCTCCTCTGCACTCTCTTCAGTGCAATCACATCCTTCGTGACGTGAATCGCAGCAGTATTCTATCTGTGGCCTAATTAATATTTTATAATATTGCAACAAGTTTTCTTTGTTCCTAAATTCTATGCCAAGACTAATGTAGGCAAGCATCTGATAAGACTTCTTCAACACCGTGTCTGTCTGTGTTGAAATTGTGGTGCTGGAAAAGCACAGCAGGTCAGACAGCATCTGAGGAGCAGGAGAAGCGAAGTTCTGGGCATAAGCCCTTCTGCTGCTCGGATGCTGCCTGACCTGTGCTTTTCCAGCATTACATTCTTGACTTTGATCCCCAACATCTGCAGTCCTTACTTTCTGTCACCGTATCTGTTTGTGCTGACTGATATCTTCAATGACCGATGGACTTGTACACCAAGATCCCTTTGTTCCTCGTGCTCCCTAGGACTTAGCATTTGTTTTGTCTTTCCCTTATAAGATCTCCAAAATGCATCACATCACCCTTATCAGGATTAAATTCTATGTGTCATTGCTTTGCCCAGTTTACCAACTGATCAATATCATTCACGTACAAGTCGTTAAAGTATACAACGAACAGCAAGAGTCCCTGCACTGGCCTCTATGGTACACTACTGGTCATAGGCTTCTAATCACAAAAGTAAAACCCTTCACCATCATCTTTTGCCTCTAATTTGCAAGCCAGGTTTGATCCAGTTTGCCAACTTGATCCCATGGTCTTTTACCTTTTGAGTCTTCAACGTAGGACCTTGTCAAAGGCCTTAGTGAAGTCTATGTAAACAGAACTACCTTCATCAATATATTTAGTCTCCTTTTCAAAACAAATCAATTAAATTAGTCAGACAGGATCTCCCTGTAACAGTTTGTGTTGACTATCCCTGATCAATCCCTGCCTTTCCAAGTATTGATTAATACTGTCCTTCAGAATAGTTTTCCAAAACTTTCCCTACCACTGACACCAGAATAACTGAATAGTAATAACCTGGCGTACCCTGCTGCCTTTCGTGAATAAAGGAATCACATTTAGTTATCCTCCAGTCATCTGGCATTTCACTTGAGGCCAGAAAAGTATTAAATACATCTGTCAGGACCCTAACAATCTACTTCCTTGTCTTCCATAATAGCTTGTGATATGTCTCATTAAGCCCTGGGGGTTTATCTATGTGTGCCCTCTAAAATGTCTAATACCTCCTTCATATTAATCTTAATGTGTACTAGTACTTCATCTTCCCAATTTAAATCTGCAGCTACAATGTATTTTTCCTCTGAATGTTGATGAGAAGTATTCATTTTAAAACTTCACCCATGTCCACTGGCTCAAAGCACAAGTTGCTCCTTTATTTTAAAATACTTGCACTCTTTCCTGGTAATCCTCTTACTCTTATCATACGTTTAAAATGCTTTGAGGTTTTCTTAATCCCATCGGTCAAAGATATTTCGTTGCTCTTCTTTCTCCTTTTAATTTCTTTTTTAAGCAACCTCCTACAGTCTATACTTTTTAATGTGCTGTAGGTGGTATAAGCTTCCTTTTGCTTTGTAGAACTCTCAATATCTCTTTGAGGAGAAAGTGAGGTCTGCAGATGCTGGAGATCAGAGCTGAAAATGTGTTGCTGGAAAAGTGCAGCAGGTCAGGCAGCATCCAGGGAATCCGCACTCTCAGACACTGCGTTCCAGACCCTAACCCTGGATTGACCCGGCCTACCCCACACTTTCTGACACTGTGTTCCAGACCCTAACCCCTGAATTACTCCGGCGTATTGCACACTCTCAGGCACGGTTTTCCTGACCCATCCAACTGCATTCAACCAGCCTCCCACACACTCTCTGACATTGTGTTCTAGACCCGAACACCTGCATTAAAGCTGCCTCCCCGCACTATCAGACACTGTGTTCCAGAACCTTACCCCTGGATTAATCTGGCCGATCACACACTCTCAAACACTGTGTTCCAGACCCGAACACCTGGATAAATCCGGCCTTTCCCACACTCTCAGGCACTGTGTTCGATACCCTAACTCGTGGAATAATCCGGCCTATTCCACACTCTCAGGCACTGTGTTCCAGAACCTAACCCGTGGATTAATTAGCCTATCCCACTCTCTCAGACACTGTGTTCCAGACCCTAACCCCTGAATTAAACTGGCCTATCCCACATTCTCAGGTACTGTGTTCCAGACACTAACCCTTGCATTAATCTGACCTACCCCACACTCTCTAGCAGTGTGTTCCAGACCCTAACACCTGGATTAATAGGCCGACACAACACTCTCAGACACTGTATTACAGACCCTAACTCCTGGATTGACTCAGCCTCCCCACACTCTCAGCTACTGAGTTCCAGATCCTAACCACTGCACCTTCCCGGCCACCCCCACAGCCTCAGGCACTGTGTTCCACACCCTAACCCCTGGATAAATCCGGCCTATCCCACACTCTCAGGCACTGTGTTCGAGATCCTAACCTGTGGAATAATCCGGCCTATTCCACACTCTCAGGCACTGTGTTCCTGAACCTAACCCGTGGATTAATCCGGCCTATCCCACTCTCTCAGACACTGTGTTCCAGACCCGAACCCCTGAATTAAACTGGCCTATCCCACATTCTCAGTTACTGTGTTCCAGACGCTAACCCGTGCATTAATCTGACCTGCCCCACACTCTCGAGCAGTGTGTTCCAGACCCTAACCCCTGGATTAATAGGCCTACCCAAAACTCTCAGACACTGTATTACAGACCCTAACTCCTGGATCGATCCAGCCTCCCCACACTCTCAGCTACTGAGGTCCAGATCCTAACCCCTGCACCTTCCCGGCCACCCCACACACTCAGGCACTTTGTTACAGACCCTAACACCGGGATTATTCCGGTTTATCCCACAATCTCAGGCACTGTGTTCCAGACTCTAACCCCTGGATTAAACCAGCCTATCCCATTCTCTCAAGCACTGTGTTCCAGACCCTAACCCCTGGATTGACTCAGCCTCTCCCACACCCTGAGACATTGTGTTAGAAACCTTAACCCCTGGATTAATCTGGCCTATCCCACTCTCTCAGGCACTGTGTTCCAGACCCTAACCCCTGGATTATTCCGGTTTATCCCACAATCTCAGGCACTGTGTTCCAGACTCTAACCCCTGGATTAAATCAGCCTATCCCACTCTCTCAAGCACTGTGTTCCAGACCCTAACTCCTGGATTGACTCAGCCTCTCCCACACCCTGAGACATTGTGTTAGACACCCTAACCCCTGGATTAATCTGGCCGATCCCACTCTCTCTAGGCGTGTGTTCCAGACCCTAACCCCTGAATTAATCCGGCCTACCCCGCACTCTCAGGCACTGTATTCCAGACCCTAACACCTGGATTAATCCGGCCTATCCAACACTCTCAGACACTGTTCCAGACCCTAACCCCTGGAATAAACTGGTTTATCCCACACTCTCAAGCTCTGAGTTCCAGACCCTTACCCCTGGATTAAACCAGCCTATCCCACTCTCTCAAGCACTCTGTTCCAGACCCTAACCCCTGGAGTAATCCGGCCTATCCCACAATCTCAGTAACTGTGTTCCAGACCCGAACCTCTGGATTGTCCCGGCTTATCCCACACTCTCAGACACCGTGTTCCAGACCCTAACCCCTGGATTAATCCGGCCTATCCCACGCTCTCAGGCACTTTGTTCTTGACCCTAACCCCTGGATTCACCCTGCCTACCCCACACTCTCAGGCACAGTCTTCCAGACCCTAACCCCTGGTGTAATCCGGCCTATCACACACTCTCAGGCACTGTCTTCCAGACCCCAATCCCTGGATTGACCAGGCCAATTCCACACTCTCAGACACTGTGTTCCAGACCCTAAC
>NC_057718.1:74698678-74751825 GCF_004010195.1 Chiloscyllium plagiosum | reverse complement strand
CGCCTCATCTTCCGCCTAGGAATCCTCCAACCACAAGGGATGAACTCGGGTTTCACCAGTTTCCTCATTTCCCCTCCCCCCACCTTGTCTCAGTCAAATCCATCGAATTCAGCACCGCCTTCCTAACCTGCAATCTTCTTCCCGACCTCTCCGCCCCCACCCCCGTCTGACCTATCACCCTCACCTTGACCTCTTTCCACCTATCACATTTCCGACGCCCCTCCCCCAAGTCCCTCCTCCCTACCTTTTATCTTAGCCTGCTGGACAAACTTTCCTCATTCCTGAAGAAGGGCTTATGCCCTAAACGTCGATTCTCCTGTTCCCTGGATGCTGCCTGACCTGCTGCGCTTTTCCAGCAACACATTTTCAGCTCTCAATATCACTTGAAATCCAGGGTTCTATGCATTGCTGCATTATCCTTTGCTCTTCGAGGAATATGCAGCACTCAATTCTCACAATGCTACTTTTAAAAGACTTCTGCTTTCCAAATGTATACTTAGCTGCAAGGAGCCTCTTGCAGTCAATGCTTGCCAGATCCTTTCTAATGATATTGAACTTGGCCTTTCTGCACTAGCAATATCCCTTTCCATAAAGACTGAAACTTAGAGTTATGGTCACTATCCCCAAAATGCTCACCCACTGAAACTTGAACCATTTGACTGGTTTCATTCCTGAGGATTAGGTCTAGCTCTGCCCCATCTGTATTAGGATTTTCTGTGTGCTGGCACAAGAAGATCTTCTGGATGCACTTGAAAAATTCCACCCCAGTTAATCCTTTCACACTAAGATGATCTCTGTTAATGTAAGGAAAATTGAAGTCCCCTGGAACTATAAAGCGGTTTCTCTTGCACCTTTCTGTGATTTGCCAGCATATCTGCTTCTCTCTTTCTCTCTGACTGTTGAGAAGCCTCTGTAAATTCCCAGTAAGGTAATCACACCTTCCCTACTTCTAAGCTCTATCCATGGCCTTATTTGAAAATCCTTCGAGGACTTCATTGTTCATTACTCAGTGATGGTTCCGGTATTATAATGCAATGTCTATGGAACACAGCCCTATATCAGGGAGCTGCTTGGAATGAACCTTGACAAAAACTAGTGCATCTCTCTCCAGATTCATTGTAAAGATGCATTCCAGAGGAGATGAGTGACAGTCTATGCACCAACGCAGCTGTTTTGAGGGCAGCGATAGCACACAGATATCAGATCTGCATAAGGCATCTGACAGCAGTGCTCTTCTTGCCATCAGCCCAGTTACATCTTAGTACTTGTGGGAAATTTCTGATATTACGGCTTTCTGCCAAATGACCTTGATGATCTGCTGCTGGAATTGTGTAACAGGATTCACCATCTCCTTGAGTAGCAGGGTCTCAAGGACACTGTGTACTGACCACTTCCTGATGGGTTTAGAGTCAAAAGTGTTTTTCTTCATAAATTTTTCCATGAAGGATAGGTGCTATGGAAGAGCTCAACTACTTGGAAGCACTATGGCACTGAGGCCAGATCCATCCTTCGCAACATCAGGGGCAGATCAAATCTCAGTGCATAGTGACACATGGTGTTTGTGTACTTAGAACCTACGCACAGCTTAATTGAGCCACACACAAAGGTAGCCATCAGGATGAAGGCAGTGTTGGGTATGTTCTTCCCCGCCTACTTACTCAGAGCTTTGCACATGGTGCCCTCGAGGACATGGTCCATCTTTGATCTCCAGATGAAGTGGAAGATGGCTCAGGCATAGGTTCATGGAATGGGCTAGACTTGCACCATGCATGGTAAGACTGACAGTGTCTCACACTTGATGACCAGGTTTTTACCTGCAATGAAGAGGGAGCGGTGCTCCGTAGCATATTTTCCACCTCACCTTGGCAATATTCTCCTCCCACATTTTTACACAGACTCCTCCGAGCCATATTCCCAGTAACATCAAATAATCTGTCCCACAGTGAAGGGGATAAAGGATCGGTTGGCCCATTTCCCAAAGAACAAGACTTCGCTCTTGCCTCAATTTACTTTGGCTCACAAGGCCAGTTTATACTGGTCACATATGTTTGTGAGTCTGCACTGACAATGGATCTGAGAAACTGGCGACACCATCCATGTGCGGAGAGGGTGTGACCTGCAGGACTCCACTGGCTGGAGTAGTCACCCTTCTCAGGCTTGCATCCTTCCTGATGGACTTGGCAAAAGGTTCTATACAAAACACCAACAAGGTAGCAGAGAGAGGACAGCCTACCCTGACACCAGATCTGATCAAGAAGCTTTCTGATTCCCACCTGTTGATTGAGATTGTACTAATATGTTGCAGCGTAGTCAGATCCAATTATGGATTCCCTTCCCAGAGCCCAGTTTGGAGAGCACAACCCACATATAGGTGTGTAATATCCTGTCAAAGGCTTTCTGGTCCAGTTTCATGAGGCAGATATCCATTCGTTTGTCCCGCTGGAGGCGATTGAGTTGTGTGAGGTTCTTAGAGATCTTCCTGGTTGGTACAGCACAGATTTGGTTGGGGTGAATTACCGGTCCCAGAGCAGACCTGAACCTGCTGATGATGAATTTTGACAGGATTTTGTAATCTGCATTCAGCAATGAATTTGGTCAGTAATTTCTGATTTCCTCCTTCTTCCCCTTCAGTTTGTAGATGAGGGTGATATGCCCTTCGTCAAGTCTGGCCGATCAAGTTCTACAGAGCTGAATACAACTCAGTAGTAAGCCATCATTTCTGGGAGTTTTACCCTGCTAAAAAGACTTGCAGGCCTTAATCAGCTCATCGAGAGATGATAGCTGGTCCCGACACTCCCACATGCTGTCCTTCATGATAGAGGACAGGAGCAGCCAGGAGGCTGTGCTCTTGGTGGTTTCATGCCGTACAGTCTGACATAAATGGATTTGCTGATCCTAAGGATGTCTGAATGAGATGATGTCACTGAGCTGGCTTCTTCTTTCAGGCTATTAATACCAGAGCCCCACCACTGCCCCGTGCACCTTCTGGAAGAACAGTTTGTGAGCCAGTTGTGGATCCTGGACCGGAAGGTTATCTTGGAGGCTCCTGAGGCAACAAGGTGCACTGGCTCTTCACCTAAAGATTCTCCATGACATCAACCCCATTGTCTGCAATAGGAATAGTTTCTGCATTCTTTTCTGGAGTTTTGACAATTTTACCTATCTCTTTTGAACGCCTTTGAAGATGAATAACCTCTTGAGATTCCCCTTGACTGTTTCCCACCAGTTTGGTGGAAACTCAGAGGTTTCACAGTTCTCCACTCTTTGTAATCCCTTTTGAGTTCCTCTATGTTTTCTGGGGTCATAAGTTTCAAGTTCAGGTTCTACGTTCCCTTGCCAGCTACCTGGTTGTACAGCAGGAGACAGTCGGCCTGCAGGAGACAGTGGTCAGAGATGAACACTTCCTTGACGTCACTGGATCTTGCTGGAAATTTGTCCTTGAGTGGATAGACCAGTCTAGCTGTGATAACTGTATTGATGCGGTGCTATGCCTGAAGGGCTATTGAAGATATCATGCACCTTGACAGCTTTAACCATTTCCATCAGGAATCCAGACATGGCATCCAGTTTGCTGTCATCCCCTTTGGATTGTCAAGTTGCATCATTGATGCAGTTGAAGTCAACAGTCAGAATTACCAATGCTGAAGGATGGCCAACCGCTTGCTTTTTACCACTTGGATGTACACGTTTATTAATCTTAGGGGAGCATTTCTGTACATGACAACTGCTTCAAAGAAATGCCTGCTCTCTAACTCCTTCAGAGGTGGTGGCGATATCTCCTTGCAACAGAATCCCCAGGCTGGAGAAAGGGCAATTGTAACCCTTGACCAAATCAATGGTCCATGGACCCACTAGCTTGACTATTTCCTGTAGCTGCTGAGGTGTCTGGTCTGAATGTAGGTTTGCTCACTGAGCTGGAAGATTCATTTCCAGACGTTTCGTCAGTCTACTAGGTAACATCTTGAGTGGGCCTCCAGGCGAAGCACTGTTGATAATTCCTGCTTTCTGTTTATATGTTTGAGTTTCTTTGGGTGAGGTGTGGTATCCTGCACTCTTGCAGAAACAGGAGATCTGTTTTAATTTTGGCCATGTATGTTCATATCACATGGTGGTTTTATGCTATGCACATTTATGTTGGCAGTTTTCAAAACAAATTTAAGATTTTTCAATCCCATAATGTCCAATAAAGGTTTAACTATGGTACTGTTGTTGGGTGAGCTCCTGCAACCCCTTATATCTATATCCCTGTTGCTCTTCTCACCTTCCTCTAATTGGCCTATAGGAAGGCCTGTAGTATACTCCCAGCAAAGTAGTTACTCCTTTTTTTATTTCTAAGCTCTACCCCGATGGCCCCGTTTGAAGAACCCTGTAAGATGTGAATTGATTCCAGCTATGGTTTCCTTGATTAGTAATGCAATGCCCCACCTCTCTCACTTCACCCTTATATCACACCTGAAACTTCTACACCCTGGAATGTTGAACTGCCAGTTCTGTCCTTTCTTCAACCATGTCTCAGTGATTGCAAGAACATCATATTCCCATGTGCTGATCAATGCTCTAAGTTTATCCACCTTATCACTCAAGTTCCTTTCATTAAAATAGGTACAATTTAGCTTTTTAGACCTCCCATGTGCCTTACCCTGCCATTCAAAACAAAGGAAAGACAACAACTGTCAGAATGGGAAAAAAAACACATTGCACACTGACAATGTAAAAATTGTCCAGCTATCTCCTGCCAAAAGCTGGGTCAAGCCATCCTACCCAGTTACTGTCCATCAATCTCTTCTCAGTTATCAGAAAAGTGAGCTAAGATATTTTTTGCTGCTCTTACTCAACAATAACCATCTCACTGATGGTCTTTGGGTTCTCCAAGGCCCATTCAGCTCCTGACCACATTTGTCCAAAGTGGATACTGTTAGTCAAGAATGGCAGTGGTGCAGTAGTTACAGATGATCATTTTAAAGAGATAAGGAAGTAAAATCAGTTTGTTGGAGGTGAAGAATCATATTAGGGGTGGCCTACATGCTCCCTAACATTGAATGTAATATAAGATGGAGTATACAGAAAGAAGTATTGTGTACTTTTTGATAAAGTGACAGGATTTTAATCTACATTTAAACTGGAAAGATCAGATTGACAATAGTAGCTTATATGAAGAAGTCATAGAATGCTTTTGAGATTGTTCCTCAGAAGCATGTATAAGAAGCAATTAGAGAGAAGGCTATGCAAGACTTGGTATTCTGGATTATGATAGTATTAACTTATGACCTCAGAGTAAAGGCATGCCTAAAGTAGCATTGATGATAATATGATTGAATTTTGCTTTCATTTTGAAAGGGATATGACAGTGTACAGATCAGTATTTTAAACTTAAATAAGGGCAGCTTTGTCGACATAAAAGCTAAGCTAGCTTAGGTGCACTCGGATACGAGGCTAACCGATAGATCAATAGGGAAGCAGTGGCAGATGTTTAAGGGGACATTTGAGAATACCTGAAATAAGTATATTCCTATTAAAAAGGAAAACCAAAAGGAGAGGTTGCAACCAACATTTCCTCTAAGTGTCTGCGCACGATAATCAGTGTGCTAACCATTCCCAGTGTTGACTTTCACTTTCAAAAGTTGCTGCCGCACATGGACCTTGAAGAAAACTTTTCTGACCCATCAGGTTTTAGTTCAGATTTCTTCAGAGGAGACATATCGCTGCAGCAGTTTTGTTTTTAGTTTGTGAAGTTTTCTAAGCCAAGAGAGTTTGATATAGAAGTCTTCAGATTGCTAGAATTGGAAATGTCTAGGCCATCAGAATAGGAAAAGTTAATTTCACCAGACTCAGACTGAAATTACAAAATTGTCTTAACAGTTCTTGAAAGAACAGCACATAATGTCTCAATGCATAGCACTGTTGCCTCACAGCAGCAGGGACTGGGTTTGATTCCATCGTTGGGAGTTTGCAAATTCTCCCTATGTCTGTTTGGGTTTCCTCCAGTGCCTCTGGTTTCCTCCCACAGTTCAAAGATGTGCAGGTTGCCTGGATTGAGCATAGAACATCACTGCACAGTACATGCCCTTGGCCCTCGATGTTATGCTGACCTGTGAAACCAATTAGAAGCCCATCTAACCTACACTATTCCATCCTTGTCCATATGTTTATCCAATGACCATTTAAATGCCCTTAAAATTAGCAAGTCTACTACTGTTGCAGGCAGGACATTCCATGCCCTTACTACTCTCTGAGTAAAGAACCTACCTTTGACATTTGTCCTATATCTATCACCCCTCAATTTAAAGGTATCTCCCCTCATTCTAGCTATCCCCATCTGAGAAGAAAGGCTCTCACTGTCCACCTCTGATGAAGCTGTATGTCTCTATTAAGTCACTGCTCAACCTTCTTCTAACACAAACTGCCTCAAGTCCCTCAGACTTTCCTCATAAAACCTTCCCTCCATAACAGGCAACATTCTGGTAAATCTCCTTTGGTCATGCTAAATTGCCCATAGGGTTCAGAGAGATGCTGGCTAGGTGGATTAGCCATGGGAAATGCAGGGTTCAGGTTGGGTGGGGGGAGGGCGGCACGGTTCTGGGTGGGTGCTGTTTAGAGGGTTGGTTTGGACCTGATGGAAAAATGGTCTGCTTCCACACTGTAGGGATTTCTCTGATTCTATGAAAGGAAAAAATGGAAGGAGTGATTTGAGTTGAGGTAGGTGATTAATTTCTCTGGATTGAGTCTTTGTAGCAGATAGTGTTGAAAAAGAAATTGAAACTTTGTTGAGATGTTTGAGATGATCTTTCTAACTGTAGTATAGTTTGTTGGTTTTCTTTCTTTTGTGGAATGAATTTATAGCTGTAAAAGAATGTATTTCAGTGACTTCCCACCCACATTAATGAAAACAAACAAAAAAAAATTACACCTATCAAGCCTGGTTTCAATCAAATCTGACTTACCCAGTAGTACCTGAAGCTGGGATCTTAGCAAGATATTGAAACTGGAAAAGAGTAAGCACCGTGTCTGTTGGCATTCTAGAGAATAAGAATGGGGAGTCAGTGATAGATAATAAGGAAATGACAGATGAAGTGAATAAATATTTCATTTCTTTCTTCTCAATAGAGGTTATACAAAAAGCCATCAGCAACTGCTTTAAATCAGAAGATGAAAGAGAGAGAGAAACTTACAGTCCCTAGTGAGCCAACTGATTGAACTGTGGGCTGACAAGTCTCTGGGTTCTGATGACTTCAGTCTAGAGTCGAGAGTGTGGTGCTGGAAAAGCACAGCAGGTCAGGCAGCATCCGAGGAGCAGGAGAATCAATGTTTTGGGCATAAGCCCTTCATCAGGAAGGGCTTATGCCTGAAATGCCAATTCTCCTGCTCCTCAGATGCTGTCTGACCTGCTGTGCTTTTCCAGCACCACACTAGACTCTAATCTCCAGCATCTGCAGTCCTCACTTTCTCCTACTTGACTTCAGTCTAGAGTCTGAAAAGATGTGGGTAATAAAGTTGTAATAATTTCACTGATACTCTTCCAAAATATGCCAGATGCTGGAAAGCTTCTAAAAGACTTGAAAATGAATTATAAATATGTTCCGAAGATAACATAACAAAAATGTACTTGAATGTAGATAGGTTGAGTGAATGAGAAGAAGATTGGTGGATGGAATATAGTGAAATATGAAGTTGTTCAATTTTATGGGAATAATCTAAAATTAGACTATTACTTAAATGGACAATGAATATAGTCTTTCAAGATACAGAGAGATTTTGCTCTATTGCATGAGTTACAAAAATGTTAGTACGCAGGAACAGTAAGTAATTAATAAGGTTAATGAAATGCTATCCTTTATTATAACAGAAGGAATTGAAATGAAGGTAAGGATTCAGTGGTATGGTTATATAGGATGTTGGTGAGACCACATCACAAATATTGTGTGTTGTTGTGGTTTCTTTACTTAAGGAAAGGTGTAAATGCATTGGAAATGGTTCATACAAAGTGTATTGATTACTGGGTTGAGTGGTTTGCCTTATGAGTAAAGGAAGGACAGACTGGATTTGATTCCACTGGAATTAAATTGATTGATTGAGCCTGAATGGCTTTAACAAGACGAACAAGGAAAGAATGTTTGGAGTGAATCAAGAACTGGAGGGACACTGCTTAAAATTTAGGAATGTTCCTGTCAGGACAGAAACGAGGAGAACACTATTCTTACAGATGATTATGCGACTTCAGAACTCTCTAGCTTCAGGAGATAGGGCTCATTGAATTTTTTTTACTTTATACAACTTTTATTGTCAATGCCTATACAGAAGAGCAGACCCTGTTCGAGGGGCTGAATGGCATACTCCTGCTTAGACTTTGCATGTTCAAAAAAGAACTGAACTCAGAGAAATAAGGGACACTAACTTGACACTAAAGTAGCATTTCACTGTGTGACATCAAGAAACCCGAGATAAACAAGTCATTGGGAATTAGGGACAAATCTGCCTGCTGGTTAGTAATCACTAGCAGTAAAGACGATGGAGTGCAGGTTCATTGTTCCTTGGAAGTACAGTCCCAGGGAGTTGGGGTAGTGAAGAAAGTCAGAGATAGGGGCACCACCAGAGCTCTTTGGTAAGACCATAAGACATAGGAGCAGAAGTTCAGCCATTCACCCCATTGAATTTACTCTGCCATTCGATCATGGCTGATAAGTTTCTCACCCCCATTCTCCTCCCTTCTCCCTGTAACCCTTGATCCCCTTGACAAGCAAGAACCAATCTATCTCCGTTTTAAATACTCTCAATGGTCTGGCTGAACAGCCTTCTGTGAAAGTGAATTGCATAGATTCACCACTCTCTGGCTAAAGAAGTTTCTCCTTATCTCCCTTCTAAAACATCTTCCCTTTACTCTAAGGCTGTGCCCTTCGGTCCTAGTCTCTCCTACCAATGGAAACATCTTCCCAACATCCACTCTGTCTATGCGATTCAGTATTCTGTAAGTTTCAATTAGATCCTCCCTCATCCTTCTAAACTCAATCGAGTTTAGATCCACAATCCTCAAATGTTCCTCATATGTTAAGCTTTTCATTTCTGGGACCATTCTTGTGAACCTCCTGTGAACATGCTCCAGGGCCAGTGCATCCTTCTAGAGATATGGGGCCCAAAACTGTGCACAATATTCCAAATGTGGTCTGACCAGAGGCTTATAGAGCTTCAGAAATACACCCCTGCTTTTATATTCAAGTCCTCTCAAAATAAATGCCACCATTGCATTTGCCTTCCTCACTACTGACTCAATCTGCAAGGTTACCTTGAAAGAATCTTGAACTAAAACTCCCAAGTCTTTTTACACTTCAGTCTTTTGAATTATCTCCCATTTAGAAAATAGTCCATGCCTCTATTCATACCAAAGTGCATGACAAACACTTTCCCAATTTCTTTTAGATTCCCTACTGTGTGGAAACAGGCCCTTTGGTCCAACAAGTCTACACCGACCCTCCGAAAAGTAACCCACCCAGACCTCTTCCCCTACATTTACCCCCGACTAATGCACCTAACACTTTGGGCAATCTAGCTTGGCCAATTCACCTGACCTGCACATCTTTGGATTGTGGGTGGAAACCAGAGCATTCGGAGGAAACCCACGCAGACGTGGAGAGAATGTGCAAACTCCACACACACTCACCTGAGGTTAGAATCAAATTCGGGTCCCTGGCTCTGTGAGGCAGCAATGCTAATCACAGCCCCCATGCTGCCTGCAAACATTGTACCCCATCTGCCACTTCTGCTCTCTCTCCTAATCTGTCCAAATCCTTCAATAGCATCTCTGCCTCCTCAATACTAGCTGTCCCTCTACCTAACTTTGTATCGTCTGCAAACTTAGCCAGAATGCCTTCATCTAAATTGTTAATGTATAAATTGAAAAATTGAGCCTTGTGGAACACCACTTGTCACCAGCTGCAATCCTGAGAAGGACCCTTTTATCTCCACTCTCTTCTTTCTTCCAGACAGCTAATCTTCTATTTATGATAGTACCTTGCCTATAATACCATGGGCTGTTATCTCACTCAGTAGCCTCCTGTGTGGCACCTTGTCAAAGTCCTTCTTGATGTCCAGGTAGATAACATCCATTGGCTCTCCTTGGTCTAACCTGCTCGTTACTTCCTCAAAGAATTCTAGCAGATTTGTCAGGTATGACCTCCCCTTGATGAAACCATACTAACTTTGCCCTATTTTATTATATACTTCCAAGTATTCAGAAATCTCATCCTTCACAATCGAATCCAGGATCTTACCTACAACCGAAGTTAGGCTAATTGATCTGTAATTTTCCATCTTTACTCCCTTTTTAAACAGAGGTATAATGTAAGTGATTTTCCAGTCCTCCTGGACTATCCCTGATTCTAGCGATTCCTGAAAGACCACCGCTAATGCCTCCACTAACTCTTCAGCTATCTCCCTTCGAACTCTGGGGTGTAGTCCATCTGATCCAGGTGATTTATCCACCTTCAGGCATTCAGTTTTTCTAGCACTTTCTCCTTAATGATGGCTATCATACTCAACTCTGCCTCCTCACACTCATGAATGTTTGGGATATTTCTACTATCTTCCACAGTGAAGACTGATGTGGAGTTCTTCAGCCATTTCCTTGTTCCCCACTACTATCTCTCCAGCATCATTTTCCAGTGGTCCAATATCCACATTTGCTTTTCTTTTGCCCTTTATATAGCTAAAGAAACTCTTACAGTCTTTTATATTACTGGCTAGCTTACCCACATATTTAATCTTCTCCCTCCTTATTTCTTTTTTTGTCGCTCTCTTTGTAAGCTTCCCAATCATCTGGTTTCCCACTGCCCTTCGTAACATTATATGCTTTCTGTTTTGCTTTTATGCGATCCCTGACTTCTCTAGTCAGCCATGATTGCCTCATCTTCCCTATACCATGCTTCTTTTTCCTTGGGATAAATCTCTTCTGTATCTCGTGAATTACTCACAAAAATTCCTGCCATTGCAATTCCACTGTCTTTTCTATTAGGCTCCTCTCCCAGGCAATTCTACCCAGCTCCTCCCTCATGCTGCTGTAGTTACCTTTATTCAGTTGTAATAGCGTTACCTCTGATTCTATCTTCTCCCTCTCAATTGCAGAGTAAATTCAATCATATGATCACTGCCTCCTAATGGTTCCTCAGGGTATTTATTTTGTAAATGTGCTGAATATTGCTTTCTTGATATATACAATTATATATTTTTAAAAATCTGATCAGAGATGTTATGACATACCTTAATGGAGGTTCTTGTTTTCACCTCACTTCTTATGGAGCTGAGGCAGTAAGTATTTAAAGTGTCTACCCAGTGATTACAACAAGCCATTGTTTAAGAAATTTTTTTAATAAGCTAAGAAGTCGATATAAGTAATGTAAATAAATGGACTGAGATGGCAGAATTGATTGCATGACTAGTTTGCAGCATGTGGGAGTTGTGAACTTTGAGTGAATGAGTCCTTTGAATGAATGATTATCTGAAGCGGGTATCTTCGTCTTGAATCTCTCCAACTCAGATCCATTAAGCTGGACAGAGAGTTGGACACATTTTGATTCATAAAAGAAGGGGAGCAGTTTCTGGACCGTTTGGAACAAAGTTGCAACACTGCTTAGAGATGTGGTGAGAAGAACTTAGGTAAGAACAAGGAACCATAAAAACTGATCCTGTCCAATAATTACTGTTTAACTCTTACCTGTGAGGGATAGGAACAATAAGGGTACAGACCCATGGCACATTGCAACAAGGGACTGTCCATTGTGTGGTAGGGGCTGGGGTCGGGGGAGGAGTCTGTAAGATGGGGAAGTTAATGTGGACTTTGAAGGGGATTCAGTAATTAGCATACTTTTTAAGCAGAATTAAAAGTCTCAGATGGTTTGTTGCTTCTGGTCTTGGAGTGAGAGTTATTGTAAACTGGTTTGGAATAATAATCAGGAGGCATTATAGGGATTCAGTTGTGGGTCAGTGTATTACTAATGCTAAATTTACATAGCAGTTGTATTCAGTTAAATTTTGAGATCCAATTTCATTTTTCCTTGTGGGGAAGTCTAATGTAAGATATGCAATTTACATATTATAATAACATTCATTTGAGTTTTGAATTAGTGCCATGTGGGTTTTTATCTGTGTTTAAAAAGGATTCAATGCCAGTCAGGTTTTCTACAGCCATAATTTTTGAACAAAAAAAATGGTACATGGTATCGGGGAGCGTTCATGACAATTTCCTTGTATTGGGAAAGTTTTTTTTCGAACAAAGTAAACATTGAAGAGTATTAGTCTTTTAGTCAGAGAGGTTTATTTGTTTTTCGCTTGGGGACAATATCCCAAGCTTAGAAAGCCTTTTGGTTTCAGTTTGCAAAAATCCTTCTGAAGATTAGATTTTTAACCAGTTTTTTTTGTGAAGAATTGAGGTAGTTTAGAATTAGAACATTAGAATAGTACAGCACATGACAGCCCCTTTGTCCCACTATGTCTTTGGCATGCATGGTGCCATTCAAAACAAATCCCATCTGTCTGCATATGTACTGTATCCTCTATTCCCTCCCTGTCTGTTCATGTGTCTGTTAATGCCGCTTGTACTATATATTATATCTGCTTCTATCATCCCCCTGGCAGCTGTTCCAGGCACCTACCATCCTTTGGGTAAGAGAAACTTTTCCTCACACAATGCCTTAAAACTTTCCCCTCTTACCTAAAACCTATTCCCTTAGTATTTGACATTTCCACCCTAGAAAACAGATTCTGAATGTCTACCCCATCTATATCTCTCATAATTTTATATATTTCTATCAGGTCCTCAGCCTCCAATGCTCTAGCAAAAACAATCCAATCCAACCACTCCTTACAGGTCACATCCTATTAAACCACTTTTGCACCTTCTCCAAAACCTCCACAGTCTTCTCTCGTGTGGTAACCAGAACTGCATACTGTACTCCAAATATGGCCTGAATAAAGTTTTCTATGGCTGCAACACAATTTGCTAACTTTTGTACTCAATGCCCTGACCAATGAAGGCAAGAATCCCTTCTTGACCACCTTAACACTTGTGTTGTCACTTTCAGGGAGCATTACACCTCAAGATCCCTTTATGTATCAATGCTCCTCAGGGTCTGGATACTTTTCTCTTGCATTTGACCTCCCAAAATGCATCATTTCATGGTTGCTCAGATTAAACTTCATTTGCCATTTTTCTACCCAACTTTCCAACTGGCCTATGACCATCTGTATCCTTTGACAACATTCCTCACTTTCCCCAACTTCACCAATTGAACTTGCTAATCAAATCACCTAGGAGAAAGTGAGGACTGCAGATGCTAGATCAAACCACCTACATTTACATCCAAATCATTTATAAAATTACAAGCAACAGAGGGCTCAACACTGATCAGTATAGAACATCATGTCACACACCTCGAGTTAGAAAAACACCCTTCCACAACTACCTTCTGTCTTCTATTGCCAAGCCAATTTTATATCCAACTTGCTATAGATCCCATGTGACTTAATCTTCCAGACCAGCCTATCATGAGGCACCTTTATTAAAGTCCATGTAGACTACAATCACTGCCCTATCTTCTTCAATCATCTTTGTTACTTCCACAAAGAAATCAGTCGAATTGTGAGACATGATCTCTCCTCATAAAGATATGCTGACCATCCCCAATAAGTCCATTCTTTTCCAAAGCGAGTAAATCTGTCCCTAAGAATCTCCGATAATTTCCCTACCACTGATGTAAAGCTTACCCATCTGTAGTTTCCTGGATTATCCCTATTGCCCTTCTTAAACAAAGGAGCAATATTGGCTATTTTCCAGTGTTCTGGAACCTTGTCTCTGGCTAAAAAAGAAACAGAGATCTCTGGCAAGGCACTAGCAATCTCCGCCACTGCCTCTTTCAGATCTCAACATTCTCTGGGCACTTATCTACCTTATGATTTTCACAACACCCATTACCACCACCACCTCCTCCTTAATATTGGCGTGCCTTAGAATATCAACATACTCCTCCCTAATATTAGTCCATGCCATTCCTGGTGAATACTGATGCAAAGTACTGATTAAGGACCTCACCCACTTTCTCTGGCTCCACGCATTAGTTCTCTCCTTTGTCCTTGAGAGAATGTATCCTTTCTCCAACCACTCTCTTGCTCCTATTTTACACATAATATACCTTGGGATTCTCCTTAATTTACTTGCCAAGAATATTTCATGGCCCCTTTTAGGCTTTCTAATTCTTGCTGAAAATGTGTTGCTGGAAAAGCGCAGCAGGTCAGGCAGCATCCAAGGAACAGGAGAATCGACGTTTCGGGCATAACCAACATTGCTGGTTGGTCAGCATTTATTGCCTGGCAGTAGATGCTCCTGAGAAGATGCTGGTGAACTAATTTCTTGAACCACTGCAGTCTGTGTGCTGTAGGTGGATCCAGAATGTCCTTCGGGGAAAGGATTCCAAGATTTTGATGCAGCGATAATGAAGGTATGATAATATATTTCCAAGTCAGGTTGGTGAGTAGTTTGAAGAGGAACTTGCAGGTGGTGGTTTTCCCATGTATGTACTGCTCTTGACCTTCGAAATGTAAATGGTCATGTGATTGGAAGATGCTGTCTAAGAATCTTTGGTGAATTTCTGAAGTGCATCATGTAGGTCGTACACACTGCTGCTATGGAGCATTGGTGGTGAGGGGAGTGGATGCTTGTTGATGTGGTTCCTGTGAAGCGGGCTGCTTTCTCTTGGATGGTGTCAAGATTCTTGAGTATTGTTGGAGCTGCACTCATCCAGGCAAGTGGGGATCACACTCCTGACCTATGTCTTTTATATGATGAACAGGCTTTGCGGGTCAGGAGATGCTGTTACCACACAGTATTCCTAGATATTTGTTTCCTCGTTCCAAAAGTCCTGGCTGTATGTTTGTTTTCGCTTAGCAAAGGTCATATTTGAGATTGCAAAATATAGAGTCCCAATAAACTCTAGCTTTTTGAGGCTATTCTCAGGCTAAGTGTGGTAGATATCTGACTTCTTATTTGTACATTTGTGCTACCTGGACCTTGAAGTTTATTTCTTAGATATCTTCTGCTTTTCCAAGTGAGCAGTCAGTGCTGTACCATTATGCCACTGACAAATTTAAATCCATTAACTCAAAAAGTTATTGAATATCCAGTTTTTGATTTTTTACTTGTGAAATCTAATTCTCATCTCTTCTTCACCATCAGTTTCCTGGACTTTCTGTTTTTCCAAGTATATTTTCTTGCTTTTTTTCCTTGTATGTTTTGATTTGCACAACTATTTGCAGTGGCCTGTCTTTTTGCATGGGAACATTCTGAGCCCCATTCTGAATAGTCTTGCCTTTTGTGTTGCTGGATCTGCAACTTGAGCACTTTATTGGGGAGGCTTTTGAGTGGATGCTTTTGGTCCTATCCAAACATTGGATTCACTAAAAGGCTGGATGTTTCGACAGATTGTATACTAATTTTGTGTCCTTTGTTTGGTGTTCCTCCTGTACATGACCACTTGAGTATTAGATCTTTGTTTGTTGCAAAAATCTGTGTACTTCAACTGTGATTCGGTTATTAATAAATTAGTTTATCAATGCTCCATATCCTCAAAAGCTGCTGTGGGCGGCACGGTGGCACAGTGGTTAGCACTGCTGCCTCACAGCGCCAGAGACCTGCGTTCAATTCCCGCCTCAGGCGACTGACTGTGTGGAGTTTGCACATTCTCCCCGTGTCTGCATGAATTTCGTCTGGGTGCTCCAGTTTCCTCCCACAGTCCAAAGATGTGCAGGTCAGGTGAATTGGCCATGCTAAATTGCTCGTAGTGTTAGGTGAAGGGGTAAATGTATGGGTGTGGTGGGTTGCACGTCGGCAGGTCGGTGTGGACTTGTTGGGCCTAAGGGCCTGTTTTCACACTATAAGTAATCTAAAAAAAAATGTAGATTGATAAACAACAATTCAATGGACTCCCGTAGCCTTTGAAATCTCCAATTGAGTTGTACAAAGTTCCACTTTCATCTGAGGCATGCATCAGATGCGTTTAGGATGGTTTCAAAGAGGTCTATTCTGTCCCGACTCATGAAGGTGTCATCTGCAGCAGATTGCATTGCATACAGGACTGCACTTAATTGTTGCTTATGTCTTTTAACATCACTTCTGATTTTCAGTGTACTTGTTTTCTAATGCTTTCTTCAGTAGAAGAAGGTTGATTTCTACCTTGTGGATTCTGTTGACACTACTAAACTATTGTTAAATTGGTGTCACCACTGTTAGTACTTGTGTTTTTGGTTTGGTTCCACTTTTGGATCTTATGTGAACCTCTCTTCAGATAACTCATGGCCTGATATATATTTGGAAAGCTTCGTCTTCCTAAGAGTGACAAAAGTCGGATTTTGGTAGGTTTCTGCCTAACTCCTTTTATTTATTCGTTATATTTTGACTGTCATACACTATAAACTGTGAGGCAGTACAGTTTCTTTGCAAAAGATTATCCATTCCTCATTTGCAGAATCTAGCACATGACTGCTGATGTCACAGTTGCATCATCATATACACCACTACTTTGTAACCTTATTATAGCACTCATCTAGACAAGTGACAGTAACCCAAAAGACTCTTGACTGGTGGCTTATAGGTGAAAAAGAACTGGAGCGACAGGAATTTATAGCCTTTGTACTGCTCTTGTAGCCTCATTATTTATTTATATAGCTGATCCAGTTCAATTTCTGGTCAATAGTAATCCCCAGTATGGTGTCAGTGGGGATTTAGCAATAGTAATGCTATTCAATGTCAAGGGTGATGTTTTGATTCTTTTTTGTTGGCAGTGTATGTTTATCACTTATCAGCCCAAGGCTAAATGTTGTTTAGAGCAAGCGATCGGAAAGATTTTAAAATCATCATGACAGGAGCCGACTACAGCTGGATGGACCATTGCCTGATCCAAACCAGGTTCAATCATAAATATAGCCTCGGTGCAGTGGAGACAACAGAAGCAATGCTGCAAAAAGTTCAACATTGAGGAATTAAAATACCCGTAAAAAAATTGCCTCATACGGCCAACTCCTCTCCATAAACCTAGCGTCCCTCGGCGACACTGCATCACTGAATCCCAACAGCCTTTGGTCTGCCCTTAAGACCATCATCATCAATTTCTACAAAAAAATCCAGTCAGCCACTCAATCAGGAAGCTCTAAAACTGGTTTGATGAGAATGGTCAGGAGATCCAAGAACTGTTAAGCTGGAAGTGGATGCCTTAAAATGACAACTACACTCAGAAGAGAAAAGACAGGCCTATATGTGACTGAGGCCCAAAAACAAACCCGCGACATAAAGAACATGTAGTGGATAGAAAAAGCACTGGAAGCATAATGAATGACGGGCAACCACGATATGTATGGTTTCTTCTGTGCTGTCAAGAATGCATATGGACCAAACGCCAAAAGCCCCATCCCACTACTGGCCATGGACAAAATAACTCTTAGCAAATATAAAGAAGTCATCAAACAACCACTGGAGGAACACTTCAGAGACTTTCTCAACTAGAGCTCTGTTATAGATCCGAGCATCCTTGAACATATCCCACAGCAAGCTACATGTCACAACTTCAGCAACACCCCAGCCCTGCTGAAGTAGAGAAGGCCATCTGCTAGCTTAAGAGCAAGAAGACTGCTGGAGCAGACAGTATGTCCACTGAGGCATTAAAATGCAGAGGCAAAGAGCTCCTGCTGAAGCTACATGCGATTGTCTGTCTTATCATGAAAAGGGAGAGATTTCCAGGAAAGCTCAGAGATGCCACAGTTGTGAGCATTTTCTAAAAAAAAGGAACAGTCTGACTTTGGTCACTACAGGAGTGACCTGTAGTGACCATCTGAAAAGTCATTGCCAAGGTTGTCTTCAACCGTCTCTTCCCTGTAGCTGAAGAACTACTCCCAGAATTGCAATGTGGCTTTTGACCATGGAGAGGCACAATGGACAATTGTAGGAGAAATGCAGGGAAAAGAACCTACCCCTGTTCATGGCCGCCTTCGACCTTACAAAGATCTTTGACACTGTCATTTGGGAAGCATCATGAAATGCTTCTCTACTTTGGTTGCACCAGGAAGTTTGTCACTATCCTTCACCTGCTCTATGATGTTAAAAATCACACAACACCAGGTTATAGTCCAACATTAATTGGAAGCACTAGCTTTCGGAGTACTGCTCCTTCATCAGGTGGTTGTGGAGACACAGAATTTATAGCAAAAGTTTATAGTGTTATGTAACTGAAACTATACATTGAAAAATACCTTGATTGTTTAAGTCTCTTATCTGTTAGAATGACCATGGTAGTTTCACTTCTTTCATATGTAAATCACAAAACTTTTTTTTAAAAGTTACATTCTCAGGTTAACTGTAACAATTGGTGTCAGGCCAGATAAGATGTTGAAGGTGTTAGCCTCCTGTGCTTTACCCACAAAGTAGAGCAAAACATCACCCATTCACAATGCAACACCATCCATGCTCTCAAAACCAATCACAACAAATCACAACATTGTCATCAAATCAGCAGATAAAGGAGAAGCCATCGTCATTCAGAATAGAACAGATTATTGCAAGGAAGTGTACCAACAACTGAACAATCAGGAACACTAAAGGCAACTAACAGCTGATCCGACTAAAGAGCACACCTGTGAATTAAACACATTGATAAGGACTTTGGATCCACTCCTTCAGAATACCCTACGCTCCCTCATCCCACGTACTTCTCGCATAGGTGACTTCTATTGCCTTCCAAAGATACACAAAGCCAATACACCAGGATGTCCCATCGTATCAATGGGACCCTGTGTGAGAATCTTTCCTGCTATGTTGAAGACATCTTGAAACCCATTGTACAGGGGATCCCCAGCTTCTATCGCGACACTACGGATTTCTTAAAAACTCAGCAGCCATGGACCAATCAAACCAGGAACATTCCTCGTCACAACGGATGTTTCAGCACTTTAACACCAGCATCACCCACAATGATGGCATTGCGGCAACAGCCTCAGTACTCAACACCAACAACTGCCAATCTCTGAACACCCTCCTACAACTCATCCACTTTATCCTCAATCATAACATCTTCATCTTTGACAACCAGTTCTTCATGCAGACACATGGAACAGCCATGAGGACCAAATTTGCACCCCAATGTGCCAACAATTTCATGCACAGGTTTGAACAAGACTTCTTCTCTACGCAGGACCTCCAACCAACATTATACACCAGGTACATTGATGACATTTTCTTCCTCTGGACCCATGACGAGGAGTCATTGATAAAACTCCACAATTATATCAACAAGTTTCATCCCACCATCAAACTCACCATGGACTACTCTCTGCTATCTGCCTCATTCTTGGATGCATGCATCTCCATTAAGGATGGACACCTCAGCACCATCCCCTACCGCAAACCCACAGACGACCTCACAATGCTACACTTCTCCAGCTTCCACCCAAAACATATTTAAACAGCCATCCCCTATGGACAAGCCCTATGTGTACACTGGATCTGTTCAGATGAGGAGGAACATGATGGGCACATGGAAGTACTCAGGGATGCCCTCATAAGAATGGGGTTCGATGCCCAACTCATCGACTGCCAGTTCCAATGTGCCACAGCAAGGAACTGTAATGACCTCCTCAGGAGACAGGCACGTGCTGCAACTGACAGGGTACCCTTTGTTGTCCAGTACTTCCCAGGAGCCGAAAAACTATGCCATGTTCTTCGTGACCTGCAACACATGTACTTTCCCAGTATTTTCCCACCACCGACGTCAGGCTCACTGGTCTGTAGTTACCCTTCTTCTACAGGGGGACAACATGAGCAACCTTCCAGTCCTGCGACACCTACCTGTGCTTAAGGATGCCACAAAGATATCTGTCAGGGCCCCAGCTATTTCCTCTCTCGCCTCCCTCAGCAACTTGGGATGGATCCCATCCGGTCCTGGGGATTTGTCCACCTTAATAACTTCTAGCCTATCGAACGCATCTTCTCCACTTACGTCGATGTGATACAGACTAATCAAGCTTCTATCTCTAATCTCAACATTCATCATGTTCCTCTCCTCAGTGAACACTGATGCAAAGTAATAATTCAGAATCTCACCCATTCTCTCAGGTTCGACACACAGCCTTCCTTCATCATCCTTTAGTGGACCAATCCTTTCTCTAGTTACCTGCTTTTTATATAAGAATAACATGCTTTGGGATTCTCCTTAATTCTGCTCGCTAAAGCTATTTCATGATCCCTTTATTGCCCGCTTGATTCCTGAAGAAGGGCCTGTGTCCGAAACGTCGAATCTCCTGTTCCCTGGATGCTGCCTGACCTGCTGTGCTGTTCCAGCAATAAAGTTTCAACTTTGATCTCCAGCATCTGCAGACCTCACTTTCTGCCCGCTTGATTCCTCATTTAAGACTGGTCCTAATCTTTCGATATTCCTCCAGGGCCCATTCTATTCTAAGCTGCCTGGACCTTATTTACGCTTTCCTTTTCCTCTTGGCTAGTCGTATGATTTCTCTGGTCATCCACAGTTGCCTTTCCTATCCTTTGTCTTCACCGGGACACATCTATCCTGCACTATCTTTAATCTATCTTTGAAACCGTCCCATATATCAAATGTGGACTTCCATTCAAATATTATTCCTGAAGAAGGGTTTATGCCCGAAACGTCTATTCTCCTGCTCCTTGGATGCTGCCTGACCTGCTGCGCTTTTCCAGCAACACATTTTTCAGCTCTTCCCTTCAAATAGCCTTGTCCAATTCACATTTCTCAACTCCTGCCTAATTTTGATATAATTGGCTTTGACCCAGTTTAGTACTCTTCCCTTAGGACTACTTTTGTCTTTGTCTACGAGCATTCTAAAACTTACAGAATTGTGGTCACTGTTCCCAAATAAATCCCCCACCGCAACTTCTACCACCAGTCCTGGCTCGTTCCCCAGTACCAGGTCCAATGTGGCCCCTTCCCTCATCAGGGTATTGACATACTGCTCTAGAAAACTCTCCTGGACGCTTCTTACAAATTCTACCCCATCCAGACCTCTGATGCTAAGTGTATCCCAGTTAATGTTAGGAAAATTAAAATCTCCCATCACCACTGCCCTATTGCCCCTGCATCTTTCCATAATCTGTTTACCTATTTGTTCTTCTACCTCACACTCACTGTTGGGAGGCCTGTAATGCAGCCCCAACAATGTAACTGCACCCTTATTTCTCAGCTTCACCCATAATGCCTCACTACCCTCCATAGTGTCCTCCTTTAGCTTGGCCATGATATCATCCCTGACCAACAATGCAACTCCACTCCCCGCTTTTACTTCCCTCCCTGTCCTCTCTGAAGCATCTATGTCCTGGAGCATTTAGTTGCCAATCATGCCCTTCCTTCAACCAAGTCTCTGTGATTGCAATACCGTCATATTCCCAGGCATCAATCCAAGCCCTAAGTTCATCTGCCTTACACACTATACTCCTTGAATTAAAGTAGATGCACTTGAGGCCATCAGTTATTTTGCTTTCATCTGCTCTCTGCATACTCTTCCCCTTATTAATGCTATCTTCATGATTCTTACAGTCTCAATCCAAGCCCTAAGTTCATCTGCCTTACACACTACTTGAATTAAAGTAGTTGCACTTGAGGCCATCAGTTATTTTGCTTTCATCTGCTCTCTGCATACTCTTCCCCTTATTAATGCTATCTTCATGATTCTTACAGTCTCCAGTTTCCACCTCGCTGTCTACTTGTCTTCTCTTCTGGTTCCCAGAATCAAGATTCAGTAAATCAATATTCCATCTCTTTCTTTCCCGCTCCCACCTTTAATTAAGGACTCCTGCCTGCACTATTTCCCACTCCTAAAATCCTCGTTAAATGCGATCAAAGATTTACCAGCGAAACTTCGAAATTGGGAGTCAGTTTGATGATAGCCTGGAGACTAAGTGAAGGGACTTCCAAAGGGAACATTTGAAGACTCAGCCTGGTTTCTTGGTGGGAACGGAGCCTATTGAATCATCAGGAATTTGGGACTATGAATTTGCTTATAGTGTGATGTAACATTTAACATGAAGTGGTGTTTTAAGTTAACTTAACTTAATTACTCAATCTTACTCTATTGAGTGTATTAGTTGCCTTGTTTAGTAAATGATGATTTTTAGTTGATTTGTTGGAATCAAAGTCTTAAAACATGAATTCCTTTCATGTAATTTAGTCACTGGGAAATTTATGAATTTTTCATGGGATTCTAATTATCATTGGCAAGAAAAGTAGAAAATGAGAAATTGGAACAGGAGTAGATAGTTTGCCTCCTCCTCTGCCAATCTGCAGGTATGATTATGGCCATTCCACTTTCCTGCTCACTTGCATAACATAGTGGGTCAAAAAATCTGTTCACTCTGTACAATCTGTCAACCTTGAATACATTCAATGACCCAGCCTCCACTGTCCATTGAGTAGAGTGTCAAAGATTAACTGCCTTCAAAGAGAAGAAATTCCTTCTCTTATCTACCCTAAACGGGCGATGCCATATTTTAAAACTGCGACCTCTGGTTCTAGATTCCATTACGCACCTACAGGCAGTTCTTCTATAATGCGATGGTTGTGTTCCTGTATATAACCCTGCGTTATAGAAAAATTGCGCTTTAGAAACAGCACTGAGTGTTGCCAGTTTAATCGCATTTCAGTCAATACATGTTTTAAAAGTCCGTGCTTTAGAGAAAGTATCCACCATTTTGCCAATCACGTTACAGCAAATTTGTATAGATGAAATATGTGTTATTGTAGAATGACCTGTACCTATCAAGTCTCCCTAGACACTTGTGATGAAATCTATTTTCTGTATTCCTATGTGCCGAGAAATCTAACACCTGTAGAGACTGTAACATACAAACACAGGATGTTCCACTCCTAGTTACATTTGATCTGCTCAGTAAAGAAAGTGTAATGCTCTGGAAGTATTCTAATAGATCACTGAAAATATTTGAAATGTAGCTAAATAGTTCAAGAATCAGTTTTCAGTCAATTTTTGTTTTAGTCAGTCAGAAATGGTGACTTTCCATAATAAACTGACTGCATGCAAGACACAAGAACAGAGAAATTCTATGGTAGAGCCATGTTAACTAAGATGAAATGTTTGTCTGCTTCCTGGATCTTGAATTATCTTTATGAATTCAATGGGCATAGTTTCAGGAGGAGAGGTTGAGGAACTGGATGTTGAGTAGTTATAGGACATTCTAAACTTGGATCCTGTTGCCTGACAATTACTTGCTAGCAAAAGAAGGAGCAGGAAGGAATTCAAGTTAAATAGGAGTAGTTGTTGAGGGAATTTTAAAACTAGAGATTAGATAGTGAAAAATTGCGATCCCTTTTCAAGAAAGCAAATATTTGATGAGATTTGGTGTCCCACAGAGTCACTAACATCTGGATTGACTAGAAGTCCATGGTAACTGTCTTGTGTGCAGTTGGTATTTGAAACATTTGATTGCAGTTGTTAATTCTAATAACTCATATTTTACCTCGTGTTAATTCTGAGTGCAAGATTATAAGTTGATGAGCAACTGAGATTTAAAACTTTGGCCTTTGAAATAAAAAGTTTACTGGCCCCTCATAAGATTGTAGCTTTATCTGGTTTTGTAACAACATTAGATTATCTCTCATTCTCTAACTGTTAATTAGTATAAGCCTACTCTGTTTAGCTTTCCTTATAAGACAACCCATCTCAGAAGCAATCAAACTGGTAAACTGTCTCTGAACTGTCTCAATGCAGGTGTTTTCTTCTGTAAAGTAGATGAAAGTTGTACACAGTGCCTCAGATGCTGTCTCACCAATAACTTACCCAGAAGTAGCAAGCCTTTTCTACACTTCTGTTTCATTTAGTTATATGTTGAACCTGCATGCTAACTTATAGCTTTTCATGTATAAGGACACTCTGATCCCAAATACTGTGACATTACCCTTCACCTTAACTAATATTTTGCTTTTTCGTTCTTTCTGACAAAGTGGACAATCCTATATGTGCTCCTAGTTAAACTTCAACAGCTAAGTTTTTGCCCAACTTCTTAAGAGATCTATATTCCTTTGCAGTTTCATGACTGTGCAGTTTTAATATTGTGTATTTTTGTGAAGTAAGCTAATCTGTCTTTAAATGGATAAAGTGGGCATTCTTGTGGATTTTAGCTGATAATGGGGTAGACTGTGCTCATTACAGGAATGATTCATGTGATGTTTTGAAATTGTGATATTTTGCAGGCTCAATAGAAACTCCTTCTCCATGTAGGAGCAAATTACTGCAGACGATGGAATCTGAACTGAAAGCAAAAAATGCTTGAGATCACAGCAGATCAGGCAGTATCCTTGGAGAGAAAGCAAGCTAATGTTTCAAATCTAGATGACTCTTCCTTCAGAGCTGAAGTGTGGAGAGGGCAGCATTTATGCAATAATGGTGAAGTGGAGGCTGGAGGTGGTGTTTGGAGTGCTGAGGGAGAAAAGATGTTGATAGTTCAGATTAAGTGATCGGAATGGTAGAATGGTAGAAAATGGTGTGTCAAACTGCCAGATTGGAAAGAAAAGATAGTCCCACTCTGGTGGGGGAAGGGGAGAGAGAGAGTGACAGACAATGTAACAAGCAAAGCTAAAGGGAAGGAATAGGTTCGCAATTTGAAGGTATTCAACTCAATATTGAGCCCAGAAGGTTGAAAATGAGATTTTTAAAAAAATTTTTAGATTAGATTCCCTGCAGTATGAGTTTGCTCTGTGGTTCACTGGTGCATTGCAGCATAGTGGTGTTAGTGGTTGAGGAATGGACTAGGGTTTCTCGGAGGGAACAATCACTGCAAAATGCAGACAGTGGGAGTGAAGGGAAGATGTGTTTGGTGATGGTATTCTGCTGGTGCCGTCTGAAATGGCAGAGAATGATCCTTTGAATGCAGAGGCTGGTGGGGTGAAAAGTGAGAACAAGGGTGACCTGATCATGCTGCTGTTAGTGATGGGAAGGGGCAAGGGCGGAAGCATAGATGGTATGTCGCATCCAGATGATGGCCATGTAAACCAAAGTGGGTGGGAAATAATGGTCATGTCAGCACTGCTGTTTTGGAAGATTGCATTATTCAAACAGATACAACAGTGGTGAAGGAACTGGGTGGATGAGGAAGAATCCTTGGGGTGGGAAGAATTACAGTGAAGGTAGCTATGGGAGTCAATGGCTTTGTAGTGGATGGCAGCGGACAGTTTGTTTCCTGAAATGGAGATGGAGAGGTAATGGAAAGGAAAAGAAGTGTTGGAGACAGACAATGTGAAAGATATAGGAGTTGGAAATTGAAGGCAAAATGAACAAGCTTTTTGAGGTCTAGGCGGGAACATGAAGTGATACCGAAATAGTTGTCGATTTGCCAATAAACAGTTGTGGGAGGGGGCCATTGTAGGACTGGAATAAGGATTGTTCCACATACCCCATAAAGATCAGTTGCAGATATGGGTGGAGAAGTGGCAGATGGAGTTTAATCCAGGTAAGTGTTGGGAGATCAAATGTTAAGGAAAAGTAGACAGTTAATGTAGGACTCTGGACAGCATTGGTGTACAAAAGGATCTTGGGGTTTAAGTCCATAACTCCCTGAAAGTGACCATGCAAGTCGATAGGGTGGTAAAGAAGGCTTGTGGCATGCTTGCCTTTATTGGTCAGGGAATTGAGTCCAAGAGTGAAGACTTTGGTTAGGCTACATTTAGAATATTGTATTCAATTCTGGCGCCACATTACTGCAAGGATGTGGGGGCTTTGGAGAGGATGCAGAAGAGGTTTACCAAGATGGTGCCACGATTAGAGGGTATGAGCTATAAGGAGAGGCTTGAAAAACTGATTGTCTTCGCTTGAGCAGCGGAGGCTGAGGGGAGACTTGATAGAGGTTTCTCAAATTATGAGATGCACAGATAGGGTTGATGGTCAGAATGTTTTTCCCAGAGTTGAAATGTCTCATACTAGGGGGAAAGTTCAGTGGAGACACGAGGGGCACCTTTTATACAGAGAGTAGTAGGAGTCAGGAATACACAACTTTGGGAGGTGGTGGAGGCAGATATGATCAGAGCATTTAAAGGACTTTTAGATAAGCACATGAATATGCAAATAGAGGGATATGGACCAAGGACAGACAAAAGGGATTAGTTTCATTTGGCATCATTTTCTATGTTTTAAAGAGGCAGGCATAACTGGGACCCAAATGGGTGCTCATTTGATTTGGCAGAAGTGGGATGAATTAAAGGAGAAATTGTTCAGTGGGAGGACAAGTTCAGCTAAGTGGAGGAGAGTGGTGATGGATGGGGATTGTTTAAGCCTCTGGTCGAGGAAGAAGCTGAGAGTTCTGAGACCACACTGATGGGGAATGGAAGTGTAGAGGGATTTGACATCCATGGTAAAGAGTAGACAGCTAGGGCCAGGGAACTGGAGATTGTCAATATGGTGGAGGGCTGCAGATGTGGTGGGGGAGCGGGCAGAGTCTGGACAAGTGGAGAATGGATATAGTCAGAGTAAGAGGAAATGAGCTCAGTGGGGCAGAAACAGGCTGATATGATGGGCATACTGAGACAGTCTAGTTTGTGGATTTTGGGAAGAAGGCAGAATCGAGCTGTCCGAAGTTGGGAGACTGAGTTTGGAGGTAGTTAGGAGAAATTCTCTGGAAGCAATAAGGTAGTTGACAGTCCTGGTAACAATAGCTTGATGATTGGATGTGGGGTCATGGTCCAGGGAGAGGTAGGAAGAAGTGTCCGAGAGTTGTCGTTGAGCCTCCGCAAGGTAAAGATCAGTGCACCTGACTATAATGGCGCCACCTTTGTCAGCATGTTTGATAATAAAATTAGGGTTGGACCTGAGAGAACGAAGTGCCACAATTTCAGAGGGGGACAGCTTAGAGTGGGTGAGAGCTGCAGAGAAATTGAGACGACCCTCTTTCCCTCTTCCCATTCGCCACAGTGGGACGATCTGTTCATTCAGGTCTGGCAGTTAGACACACCATTCTGCCATTCTCACATTCCAAACACTTAAACAGAACTATCAGCATCCTTTCTCCCTCAGCCGTCTAACCACCACCACCACCACTATTGCATAACTGCTGCCTCATCTACACTGCACTTCAGCTTTGACGAAGAGTTGACTAGACTCGAAATAGTAGCTTGCTTTCTCTCCATGGATGCTGCACGATCTCCAGCAATTTTATTTTCACTCCTTGTCCATGATTTTCTTGGAGGTCTGTGGAGCTCTTCCTAGCTCATTGCAGCCTGAATTGTAAAACCAAGAAAACCATTGTCTGCAATGCAGAAGTAAAATAACTGTGGACCTCTTCAACAAGATGGAAGCGTGGTAGTTAAAAGAAAAATCTTCTGATTCAAGCTTTCATTTAAAAAGAAACACAAGCAATTAATGTGAGCCAGCACTAACTCTGACACTGCTTTGTTATTTGAAGTTAAAGATCACACAACATCAGGTTATGTGTTTTTTGAAGCATTTTTGTGCAAGCACCGAGTACTCATGATATTTTCAATTGATACAACGGAATAATGAAATGAAATAATGGAATTAATATGTGTATAATAGAACCTAAGCTGAGTAAGTTAATACTGGTTTTAAGCAATAATTAAATCTGATCCTTAATACAGTCAAAACGTAAACATGTAGGTATATATATAGGCTGTTTTGAGGATTGTTGCCTGCACATCAGACTGCCCTGAGCTTAAACTTTGATCTGTTTTAGGCCACAAAATCCAAATATTCAGAATGAGAAGCTGAGGGTAAATTTCATGGCATAGCCTTCCTGGCATAGAATTTTGCATGGTGGAAACAAATACTGGGAATCAGCTTTAAAAGTCAGTGCATTCTACAAATGTGTACATCCGCTAATATCAATGGGTGAAATAACGCTCAAAGTCTATTGGTCTCTGAATTCAAATGTGTACTGTTGTTCCTAATTAGGTTTGCATACGTGCATTACTCATTGTTTGATCAGCTGCCCCCCATTATTAAAAGATGGGAACAGGGACATTTTAATATCAGGTGGAGGGTGATTGTTGCTGTGCAGAATTTGTCTCCTGAAAATGTTTGGTTTGTTGTAAACTTTCTAATAACTAGTTATTACGTTGATCTTTCCTATCTACTTTAAAGCCCTATTCAAATAAATGCTTCTGAAGTTTTCTCTATTAAGAACCCTAATTAGAAGTTATATAACTAGACATAAAGAAAATTATTGTGCAATCAATAGTTAACTGAAAAGATTGGTGGTTAAAATGCTAGTGAGTTAAAGCATACTGTTCCAGCAATAAAGTTTCAACTACTATCTACTTTAAAGCCCTATTCAAATAAATGCTTCTGAGGTTTTCTCTATTAAAAACCCTAATTAGAAGTTATATAACTAGACATAAAGAAAATTATTGTGCAATCAATAGTTAACTGAAAAGATTGGTGGTTAAAATGCTAGTGAGTTAAAGCATAGATATTTTCCTAAAAACTCTAAATAGTGTGTTCTGTGTATTGGTTGGAATGACTGAGGTAAAGAGTTGCTATGGCACAGTGGTAGCATCCCTACTTCTGAGCTTGGAGACCCAGATTTAAGTCTTACCTTCTCCAGACGTTGTAATAGCATCCCTGAATGGCTTGATTAAAAATATCCAGCAGGAATGTAATAACTTGGGATCTAGTGGTTGTATCCCTACCTCTGAATGAGGAAGCCTGGGTTCGAGGCCCAACTGTGCCAGGCATGTTTACTAACATCACTGGATAGAAAGTGAGGGCTGCAGATGCTGGAGATCAGAGATAACATCACTGGACAGGTTGGTTCAAAACATCTGGAAAAACTGAGGTCATAGTCACTTGGCAGGATGTGATCTACCAGACTACCAAACACTCCTAAAATGAAAGAGAATGTAGTTAAGAAATAAGTGGTGATACCAGGGTTAGTATTTGTGATAAGATTCACAGCATCAGTGCAAGAGGTACAATTTATTATTGGGGGGGAGACAAAGGAACTGTAAACATCTTTTTGAGAATCTCAGTAAATTTCTTAATTCTTATCTTCAGGTGGTCTTTATTGTGCTCCCATCAAAGGTGCAAAGAGTAACTTTCCTTTCTTATTCAAGAAAGGAGGAGTACATGGAGTTCCACAGAGACTGCTGATGGTATGTGTGAGGGAAGCAGAATGCGGGGAATAGATCTTGAAAAATATCCATATTACAGAGCAGGCGGTGCTGGATGTTTTAAAATTCATAAAGGTGGATAAATCCCCAAGACCTGATCAGGTGTATCCTGGTACTCTGTGGGAAGCTAGGGAAATAATTGCTGGGCCCCTTGCTGAGATATTTGTGTCATCGATAGTCACAGGTGAGGAGCCAGAAGACCTAAGGTTGGCTAACGTGGTGCCATTATTTAAGAAAGGTGGTAAGGAGAAGCGAGGGAGCGATAGACCGATGAGCCTGACATTGGTGGTAGGCAAGTTGTTGTGGGACAGGAATTATATGTATTTGGTTAGGCAAGGACTGATTAGGGATGGCTTTGTGCATAGGAAGTCATAACTCATTAACTTGATTGAGTTTTTTGAAGAAATAACAATGAGGATTGATGAAGGCAGAGCAGTGGACATGATCTATATGGACTTCAGTAAGGCATTCGACAAGGTTCCTCATGATAGACTGGTTAGCAAGGTTAGATCTCACGGAATACTGGAAGAACTAGCCACTTGGATACAGAACTGGCTCGAAGGTAGAACACTGAGGGTGGTGGTGGATGGCTGCTTTTCAAGACTGGAGACTTGTGACCAGTGGAGTGCCACAAGGATTGGTGCTGGGTCCACTGCTTTTCGACTTTTATGTGAATGATTTGGATGTGAACATAAGAGGTACAGTTAATAAGTTTGTAGATTACACCAAAATTGGAGGTGTAGTGGACAGCAAAGAAAGTTACCTCGAAGTACAACAGGATCTTGATCAGATGGGTCAATGGGCCGAGGAATGGCAGATAGAGTTTAATTTAGATAAATGCGAGGTGCTGCATTTTGGAAAGGCAAATCAGGGTAGGATTTATACACTTAATGGGTAAGGTCCTGGAGAATGTTGCTGAACAAAGAGACTTTGGACTGCAGGTTTAGAGTTCCTTGAAAGTGGAGTCGAAGGTAGATAGAATAGTGAAGAAGGCATTTAGTATGCTTTCCTTTTTGGTCAGAGCATTGAGTATAGGAGTTAGAAGGTTATGTTGTAGCTGAACAGAACATTGGTTAGGCCATGTTTGGAATATTGTGTGCAATTCTGGTCTCGCTCCAAAAGAAGAATGTTGTGAAACTTGAAAGGGTTCAGGAAAGATTGACAAGGATGTTGCCAGGGTTGGAGGGTTTGAGCTATAGGGGGAGGCTGAATAAGTTTGGGATGTTTTCTCTAGACCGTCAGAGGCTGAGGGATGATGCTAGAGAGGCTTTTAAAATCATGAGGGACATGAATAGGGTAAATGCCACTCACTTGCATACTGCCGACATGCCTCCACGGATCCCACTGTCACCATTCCCGCACCCCAGAACCCTGAGGGGAGCATCATCCCTGCTAATGACTCCACCCCCATTCCCCTACCAGTTACAACTCCAGTTACAGGCTCCACCCCCACTCCCAGCTCCATACCTACACCAAGTCCTAGCTCCCAGCCCTGCCGAGTTTTCATCATCCCCCGAGACCTCCCCCTTACTGAGGACGAACCATCAGTCCTCAGCAAAGGCCTTACCTTTACTCCCCCTCCATCCATGCATTAATAAATTCAATACGTGTCGTGACGCCGAACAATTCTTCTGCCACCTACGAGCTTATGTTTTCAATCACGACTCCTGCGCACCTTCTGAGAACCCCTTCACCCGCCTCCAACACACTCCATCCACCTGGACACCCTGTGCTGGCCTATTACTCACCCTCGATCTCTTCATTTCCAACTGCCACCAAGACATTAACCGTCTCAACCTGTCTACCCCCCCTCCCCCACTCCAATCTCTCAGCCTCACAACGCGCAGCCCTGCACTCCCTCTGCTCCAATCCCAATCTCACCATCAAACCAGCAGATAAAGGGGGTGCCGTGGTAGTTTGGCGCACTGACCTCTACACCACTGAAGCCAGGTGCCAACTCGAAGACAACTCCTCCTACTACCCCTCGACCATGACCCCACCCCTCACCACCAAACCATCATCTCCCAGACCGTACACAACCTCATCACCTCAGGAGATCTCCTACCCACAGCTTCCAACCTCATAGTTCAGGAACCCTGCACTGCCCGATTCTACCTCCTTTCCAAGATCCACAAGCCTGACCACCCTGGCCGACCCATTGTCTCAGCCTGCTCTTGCCCCACCGAACTCATGTCCACCTACCTCGATACTGTCCTATCCGCGTAGTCCAAGAGCTCCCCACATAAGTTCGAGACACCACCCACGCCTTCCACCTCCTCCAAGACTTCAGTTTCCCCGGCTCCCAATGCCTCATCATCACCATGGACTTCCAGTCCCTCTATACCTCCATCTGCCATCTGCCTTCAAGCCCTCCGTTTCTTCCTCTCATGATGTCCCCACCATTACCCTTCCACTGACACACTCAATCGTTTGGCTGAACTAGTCCTTACCCTTAACAATTTCTCCTTTGAATTCTCCCATTTCCTCCAGATGAAAGAGGTAGACATTGGCACCTGCATGGGCCCCAGCCATGCCTATCTGTTTGTTGCCTACGTAGAACAGTCCATCTTCCGTAGTTACACCGGCACCACTCCCTCTGCTACATTGAAGACTGCATCGGCGTTACCTCGTGATCCCACGAGGAGGTTGAGCAGTTCATCAACTTCACCAACACATTCCACCCCGACCTTAAAATGACCTGGACCATCTCTGACACCTCCCTCCCCTTCCTGGACCTATCCATCTCCATCAATGACGACCGACTTAACACTGACATTTTTTACAAACCCACCAACTCCCACAGCTACCTGGATTACACCTTTTCCCACCCTACATCCTGCAAAAATGTTATCCCGTATTCCCAATTCCTCCGCCTCTGCCACATGTGCTCCCAGGAGGACCAGTTCCACCACAGAACACACCAAATGGCCTCCTTCTTTAAAGACCGTAACTTCCCTTCCCGCGTGGTTGAAGATGCCCTCCAACACATCTCATCTACATCCCACAACTCCGCCCTCAAACCACACCCCTCCTAACGCAACAAGAACAGGGCCCCCCTGGTCCTCACCTTTCACCCTACCAACCTCCACATAAGCAGCATCATCTGCTGACATTTCTGCCACCTCCAAACGGACCCCACCACCAGGGATATATTTCCCTGCCCACCCCTATCCGCCTTCCGCAAGGACTGTTCCCTCCGTGACTACCTGGTCAGGTCCACGCCCCATAATAACCCACCCTCCCGTCCTGGCACCTTCCCTTGCCATCACAGGAATCGCAAAACCTGCACCCACACCTCCCCCTCACCTTCCACTAAGGCCCTAAATGAGCCTTCTACATCTGTCAAAGTTTTACCTGCACATCCACCAATGTCATTTACTGTATCTGTTGCTCCCGATGTGGCCTCCTTTAAATGGGGAGACTGGACGCCTTCTTGCAGAGCGCTTTAGGGAACATCTCCAGGACACCCGCACCAATCAACCCCATCGCCCCGTGGCCGAACATTTCAACTCCCCCTCCCACTCTGCCGAGGACATGCAGGTTCTGGGCCTCCTCCACCGCCATTCCCTCACCACCCGACGCCTGGAAGAAGAATGCCTCATCTTCCGCCTCGGAATACTTCAACCCCAGGGCATTAATGTGGACTTTACCAGTTTCTCATTTCCCCTCCTCCCATCTTACCCCAGTTCCAACCTGCCAGCTCAGCACCATCCTCATGACCTATCCTACCTGCCAATCTTCCTTCCCACCTATCCACTCCACCCTCCTCTCTGACCTATCACCTTCATCCCCACTTCCATCCACCTATTGTACTCTTAGCTACCTTCTCCCCAGCCCCATCCCCCTCCCATTTATCTTTCCACCCTGGAGGCTCCCTGCCTCATTCCTGATGAAGGGCGTTTGCCCGAAACATCGATTTTCATCCTCCTCAGATGCTGCCTGACTTGCTGTGCTTTTCCAGCACCACTCTAATTTTGACTCTGATCTCCAGCATCTGCAGTCCTCACTTTGGCCTAGGTCTTTTCTCTGGTTTGGCAGAGTCCAGAACGAGAGGGCATAGATTAGGATGAGAAGTGTAAGATTTAAAAGGGAACTAAGGGACATTTTTTTCACACAACCTGTATGGAATGAGCTGCCAGAGGAAGTGGTGGAGGCTGGTACAATTACAACATTTAAAAGGCATCTGGATGGGTATATGAATAAGAAAGGTTTAGTGGGATATGAGTCAACTACTTGCAAATGGGTCTAGATTAATTTAGGATATCTAGTTGCCATGGACGAGTTGGACCGAAGAGTTTGTTTCCGTGCTGTACATCTCTATGACTATACTCTATGACTGTGTTTAACTAATATGTTTGAATTGTGCTGTGGACAAAGAGAAACTGATGAGCATATTGCACTTAAATTTCCAGGAGGCAATTGATAAGATACCTTGATAATTGATAAGATAAGATAATTGATAAGATCAAAAGTTATTGCAGAAAATAAAAGCCCATGGTGTATATTGGCATGGAAAGAACATTGTTTCATGCTAGCTAGCCAATGTTTAGGCATAAATAGATTATTTTCTGAGTGTCAAAATGTAGTAAGTGGCGTATAGAGATCAGTGTTGGCCTCGAAGTTTTATAAGGTCAAATTCACATGACACCAGGATTCCTGATGAAGGGCTTTTGCCTGAAATATCAATTTTCCTGCTCCTCGGATGCTGCCTGACCTGCTGTGCTTTTCCAGCACCACCCTAATCTAGACTCTGGTTTCCAGCATCTGCAGTCCTTGTTTTTACCAGGTTACCGCCCAGAAGGTTTATTTGAAAGCACTAGCTTTCGGCACGTGGCTCCTTCACCAGGTGTAAACCTGTTGGACTATAACCTGATGTTGTGTGATATTTGACCTTGCCCAATCCAGTCCAACACCAGCACCTCTACGTCATTGATTTTTTGTAATTTATATAAATGACTTGGATGAAGGTAAGGTTCCAACATTTTCTGATGACACAGATATATAGTCATAGATTCATAGCATGGAGAGTAAATTTTAAGTGGACATAAGGAAGCTACAGAAGGACAGAAATTGATAAAATGAGTGGCAAAAATCTCGCAAATGGAGTAAAAAGTGGGAAAATATGCAAATTTTCCATTTGGCAGAAAGAATGAAAAAAATTATCTAAATGATAGGCTGCTGAATTCTGAAATCCTGAATGATCTGCTTGGTGTAGTGTGTGAATCACAAAATATAAGTATGTAAGTGCAACAAGTAAGTAATAATAACTGTTTATTGCAAGGAGAATTGAATACAAATTTAGAAGGTTAAACCTCAGTTCTACAGGGCATCAATGAGAACTTGTCAGGAGTACTGGTGTACAGTATTGGTTTCCTTTTTGAAGCGAATAGGTAAATGTGTTGTAAGCAGTTCAGTGAAGGTTTACTAAACCAGTATTTGGAATGAGAGAGTTGTGATGAGAAAAGATTGGACAGGCTAGACCTGTATCTACTTGAGTTTTGAAGAGTAAGAGGTGACATGGTTGAAATATATAGGAGCCTGAGTGGTTTTGCTGGATGAATGTGGGGAGAATAACTCTTGTTTTGGAAGAATCTGAAACTAAGGTCACAATTTAAAAATGCACAAATACCCTCAAAGATGGAAATTAGAATTTTTTAAAAAATGTTAAAATCAGAGTTGCAAGACTTTGGAAGATTCTCCTCAAAAGGTGATGTAAGCAACGTCTTTGAATACTTTTAAGGCAGATTTAGAGATCTTTTCACCTCCTACTGATTATCAAAAAACTATCACTTGAAGACTTCATCTGATGAAGGAGCAGTGCCATGAAAACTTGTGATTTCAAATAAACTTGGACTATAACCTGGTGTCATGCGACTTCTGACTTTTTGAATGGCAGAACACACTTGAGAAGGCGAGGATCCCAATCCTGTTGCATACATGCATCCTTTGTATGTAAAACTCTAAATAAATAGTTATTCAAAACCTTTCAATAATTATCATTGCTGGAGTGGATTGGATAAAACTGCAATATAAATAAACTCACAGGATGGAGTCTTTCTTAAAGACATGGCAGAATTAGGCAATAAGAATGGCAACACCTATCTTGACCTTGAAATCATCGTGCTTCATCTCTTTTCACATGTCTTTCACAATGGCTGAATTTGCTGACACCACACTCTGCATCACTTGAAATCATACATGCTCATTTAACGGTCCAGGTATGACAGGATTCAGGAGAGATGAAGATTGAAAGGGGCAAAGAGGGAGATGGAAGAAGGCCTTCCTTGTCCTCACTCTCCCCTCAAGTTCTGATTCTGCCTCCCATCGTCACGCTCATCCTGCTGTCCTCACTCCCTGCTGTCCTCACTCTCCTCCACACCCCCTCTTGATGCCATCCCCATCTTAATCTCCACACCCCTGTCCTCACTCTGCCATTAAAACTTATTTCAAAACAGTGTGCACTTGTCTGCATATGCACAATGTGGCCTTTGTGTATAATGTCACATGTAAATTCACGTGATGTTGTATTGGATCTGGAATGACATGCATGCATGTTTCCAGCTTAGCGCAGAGTTGCAGGTGTCAACAATCATTCCCTTTCACAAGCACAGCATGATTCTTGCTGTGAGATGATTATTGATTATTAAATGCCACAATCTGCCTCATAAATATTCAGATTACAAATCTTCCCAAACTCGCGAAACAAACTTTACATCAGGAAAACTCAACAAGGAAGCCAGAGCATCTACAAGGTTGGTTCAACTTGCCACTTGCTGTAAACTACTTCCATCTCAGGGCACCAACCAAATACATGGACATTTGCACTCGCTATCTGTTGATCCATTGCAACAATTGTAGCGTTTTCACTTTGCTCTGGCATTGCATTATGGAATGCATTGCCAGGTATCCCAGCAATTTGCATAGGAAGACTTTGTGTTTAGGGACAGTCACCATCTTATAGAGTAGACAAGACTGCATCTGACGGCTGTTTTAGCATTTATTAACTTAGTGCTTGCCTACTTGTTCGCAAGCACCCTTCTGTTCCTTGCCCTGCCTTACCCTTGGTGTGCTAATTGGTGCTGTCTCACAACCAGAAAGCTTGCCTAGCTACTAAACAATCCTCAACCTAGGAGTTGCACATGTTGCTATACAGCAGAATACTACATCAATCTCCAGTATCTAATGTGACAGACATATAGCATATGCAGCAAGCAGGAAGCCATGTATCTAACATGAAGATCATCCTTAATGAAGTCTATGGAGGCACCTGTGAGTCAGGCACAATAAGTCAAGGCTGCCTTTCATAAGAGTTAGCCGTCTATTTGGGGATTTTGGTCAGCAGGCCTGTATCCTGTATTCCAAAGAGTGAGCCACAGTCAGTCCACCAGCTCCGCAGAAGCAAATCTGGGGAGTACAACAAATGCAGTTAGGGAGAAGGAAAAGGACTAGTCAGAGAAGAGCCCAAGTAAATCTGCAATGTCTCAAGTGGAAACTGCCAGGGAGGCATAAGTGTGGTTTTTCGTCCAGTTGGTACTTCCTAACACTGTCTTGCCTCTTTGTGAGGGTGAGCACCTGGACTAGTGTCAAGATTTCCTGTCCTCTGTTGCCATGCCTTCAGTCCTGGAGAGCAGTGGCTAAATGAATGGAGAGCAAGCATTTGCACCTCTCCAACAGCCATCCTAGACTTAGTTCTTCGTGGCCGAAGTCATTTTGTCCATGGGGCCAGACGTACAGTTGCTTTGCCTTACTACTGTGATGTAGTTTCTGAGCAAGGACAACCATTGCATCCTGTATGGTATTCTGCTGCATTGGAATGAAGTTTCTTATTGCTGACACCACAGGGCTGGGCTGAGCAAGCGGCTGATCACAGGTAGTCCTCCAAGTACCAGCTGTCTGGATAGGTTTTTCCTGTGCCAGCAGCGGAAATCTTGCAATGAGGTTCTCACCAGATTGTGAATACACACTTTCTATGCTATGGTTCCCATCAATGTGTCTGTAATTGGACTGGAGATGGGGTGCAAGAGGCTGCCTTGCCAATGCTACCTCAGTACTTCCGTTCTTAGAGGTCCAGGAGGGCTATTTTTCTGCAGTCACTTGCTGCTCTGCAGACACCATTAGAGGTTTGCAGAATCTGAAGACAAAGGATAGTAAGGTGTCTTGACCAATGACTGCAAAGCTCTATGCGATGATTCAAAGTGATTGTGGAGTTAATGGGAGAGTGGCAGTGGCATGCAGAGGGTAATTATTAATTTGTCAGGTGATGAATGTCTTGGTATCCCCTGAGGAGTGGTCCTGGTATTCTTCTCTGAGGTTCAAGATAATCTACATGTAAGTGTGATGGCATGATGTTGAGCATTCAACTTCCCCACCCACTCTTACGCTCTTTCTATTCTATTATGGGTTGCCTTCTCCTGTAATGAAAAAGGTAGGTAAGTGAGTGAGATGGCAGTGGGTGATATGGCTTTTACACTGGTACATTGTCAGGAAACGGTGATGAGGTTATCTGAAGGACTGAAGAGGCAGCATGAAGGGTATGCAGGGAGGTTGAGAGAAAAGAGCAAGTGAGGGATGTGTCATAGTCAACAGTGTAAATGATGGAGCATGAGCCTTGGTGGAAGGTCTGTGCAGTGGCACTCCTAGATTGAGAGGTGGCAGAGAGAGGAGTGTGGTATTTATCCTTGCAAAGTAGAAAACCTGGCTATCATTGACTTTCTTTCCACATTACTACCTGTTCCTCTGTGCCTTGGAGGTAACTAATTTGGCAGACATCCTCAGTCCAGGCTGGCAGGGTCTAGTGGCAGGGCCACTTATGCCAGTACTCTGGGAAGTGGACTGCTCTCCTTTCACTACGCTATCCACCAGGGCCTCCAGGTCCTTGTTGGAGAAAATTGGTGCTATCCTCCTCTTCTCAACCATGACTTTATTCTAAGTAAAAACAATGACTTCAGATGCTGGAAACCAGATCCTGGATTAGTGGTGCTGGGTGAGCACAGCAGTTCAGACAGCATCCGAGGAGCAGTAAAATCGACGTTTCGGGCAATTAGCACCACTAATCCAGAACATGACTTTATTCTCTCCATCCATGAGCAGAGCAGCTTTGGAATGTTAGTGCTTTTCCAAGTGCACTGTGACACTTTGGGCCACTCTTTGCTGAGTAGCGATTGTTGAGGAAACAACACTTATGAGATGAGGTTGAAATTAGACATGAATGATGGTAAGTAATGAGATGAGTTTGGTAAGACAGGACAAACAATCTCAGGAGGCCTCATGGTGAAAATGCCCCTAAAAATATGAACAACTCAAATGTAGCCAAAATAACAGATTTCACCCACAGTTCTATTGACAACTGTTTCCGTGGTTCCTGCTGAGTTCAATCTATTAATACGGTTTGGAGCTTGGCCAAGCATTTCTAATTAATATTCACTGAATTACTCCACCAACAGCCGCTGCTGAGCTCAATTGATTCATAGGTCTGGAACTCAGCCAAGTTTTCTCAATGAGATTTTGTTCCATAACTATGTCGACAATACCTCAAAAACTGAATATGATAAATCTTTTGTAGATGTTCCAAACCATTCAAAAATCTTACTAATTTGTTGAAGTTTTGACGTAATAGAACAGGTGTCCCAGCTCTCAATCAAAGAGCTCAACCATCAGTTCCAGCTTTAAAACAGTGAACAGATGTGTATGCTGCCAAACAATGAAGAGAGCAAATCACAGGGGGCAGTTTACACAATCCAATCTACATCTCAACATTGTTAAATGCAAAGAAACACTTGAGTAATAAATTGTATCCAATGCATCTGAACAGTTTTCCGCTTTCACAATGTTGGTCACTAGTTCTGTATTCTCTCTGCTACAAAGCCAATGAGTTCTCTGACTCTGTCTTACCAAATGTGCCTCAAGAATTACCTACTGACTCCTACAGTGTCTCTCATGTACGATTTCCATCCCATTTTACCATGGGCCATTCCCAGAACTGCTCAGCTGATATTCCAGAAATCATCGGCATCCCTTGATCTTACACAATTTTAAAACCACATTATGAACCCAAACAAATACTGTCTTTTTGGATATGCCCTGCAGGTTGCTGAAAATGGCAGACATGGAAAAATCGATACCCTGCTTTGCAGGCAGGATCCTGGAAGTCCTGTTGGATTGGATGGTGCCAGCACAGGATTTCCTCCTTTCCCAGGACCAAAAGTGAAGTCAGTGACACCAGACCATGTCAGCCTGGCCTGAGGTTGCTACCCAGATTAAAGCATTCTCAGCTACCTGGATGAATGTGCAGCACTGTAAGAAGACAGTCAATGCCCATCTCTACTCTGCTAGAGTGTATTCCACCATCTTCTCTCGGATAGTTCATACTGTTACTGTATCCAACTTTATCAAGTCTCATGCTCTACCACTCTCACTCATGCTAACAACATGTTCCCCACTTGCTCTCACACACCCCAATCCCTAACTACTCTAATTCTGTATGCCCTCTGCACAGCCTACTCTCTCGCTCAGGACAATATCCTACTGCACCAACACTAGTAGCCGTACCATCCACTTTCATTTCCCTCAACACCTGCTTTTCTCTTATTTAATGAGGAAAACAACCTATAATAGAGTAGAAAGAGTCAAAATGGGTGGAGTGTTGCCTGTCAGTTGGCTCCTTACCCTTTATGAGGAGAGGATCCTGACTCTGACCATGTTGGGTAAGGCTTGGACTAGCATTAAAGGCTATCCTTGACTTACCTTGCTGCAAACTTCTGAATGAACATTATCTTCCTAACTGAGATCTGCTGACAACTGAGATCCTGCGCTAAATGACGCGGCAATGCAAGTGATGTAGTGGACCTGCAGTAGGCGAGAAGTGAGTGAATATTCTGAAAGCAAGCAAAGAAACTGAGCTGCAACATTTCCCAGTTCATGAGCAGGGTGTATGTCCATAAAAGAATGTATCCTTGCTGCAGAATTACAATAATAGTTGCCAGAGCAGCCTGAGGTATAGCACTGAAGTGCAGTGGGGTTGTTAGAGATTGGTAGATCTCAGATGCCAGTATTGTCAATGAGAGGTATATGTGGCTGGTGCCCATCGAGTGTGCCCTGTGATATTGATGTCTGGTGTCCAACATGTAAGTCGTTCTGTTCAAACGGCAGGCTGAATCAAATGGCAGAATACACAAGATGCCGCTCTGATTTTGTCAGCAAATTTTCCAATGTCAAAAATTGTTGATGAGTTTGATAAGATGGAAGGTCAGTATTGATTAGGTGAGTTAGGTTATTAATAAGTCATTTAACAAGCAGCAATCATTGTCAATTGACAACCTGTTGATACCTAGCAAGGGTCTTGCTGGTCATGAAAAGCATAAAAGGTGGCACTAATTGATCTTGACGTTGACCACACTTGTTGCTCAGTTCTTCTTCACACCTTGCCATAGCCCATGTCATTCACACCTTGCCATAGCCTATAAAATTCTGCCCAATGTTTTGTCCACTATGACTTCAGAAAATTCAATGATGTCAAGTTATTTTAATAATGATACTGTAGAGATACTGACTGGAATGTCAAAAACATGTTTAATGGACAGGTAGCTTAAAAAAATCCCAAAAAAGCATTTGTAGTTTTATGAGCACTTCCATCACTCTCAAAGACCTATTTTAATTCTATACATTAATGGGATGTTGAAACTAAACTTTCAATAGAATGCCAAGGTATATTGTAAAATGTGTCCAAGCTATTCTGTAATTTTTTTTCTTTACTATTAATGTTGCAGCAAATTATAATAACAGGTCTGTGAAATATTCCTGTTTTGTCTACTTTGCAAAAGTTACCCAGCATCACGGTAATAGAATATGCTCCATCCAATTTCACTTTCTGTTTGAATCAACTGGAAAATAAATTAGGTGCTGTGCAAAACAATAAGCTTAAATCGTTTGGAAAAAAGGGACAAGGAACTTCAGTGAATGCATTAATTCAACTGATGACCTACCTTCGTGCAACTTGCAGCTGGCCTTTTACTGGACAGTGCTTTTCAACTTCAGCTATCACAATGCTGTTTCAATGCTCTTGCTGCAGTCAAGCCTTCAACAGAATTGCTCCCTTGACTCCATTGCATCATTCTGAACACTTAATTACCTTTCTACCACCAACACAGTACCTTAGTCATGGCCTTCGGCCCATTAAGGACTTCTGCCTTGTCAAATATAGCCAGGATAGGTTAATGTCTTATGTGCCAACCTTTCAGAAGTAGAAAATAAGTGAAAGCCTTTATGCAACTAAAAAGGTGGTGACAGTAAAAGATAAGTCTGTGCCAGTTGTAGTTTTTATAGCCAGTGGTTTGTATGATAGTAAAATGCTACATAATGTTAGAAAACCAACGTGAAAAGCATTAACTCAACAAAAATACATAGAGTTGTTGAGGTATACAGCACAGAAACAGGCCATTCAGCCCAATTCATCCATGCTGACCATTATAGGGAATGAAGTAGAAAATGGATTGGAAAATAGTTGAGAAAATATAAACTTAAGAAAAATTCTGGTGAGAGCTGACTTCCAAGCATTACCTGCTTCAGTATTTTTTCATTAGGCTTTTTCCATGCAATTTTCTGTGTCATTTTATCTCTCTCCCACTCGTAAATTTCCTCTTGCTATTGGAGTCTGCCTCCCACAACCAAGTTGTAAGTCCATGATTGAAACAGCACAAAAAGAGCATAAGACCTCTGTTTTAATGGCAACAGGAAGAAGATAGCGGAATCCTAAGAATAGAGGAAGGAGATCAGGCAGAGTCAACATGGTTTTGTGAAATGTAAATTGTACTTAACTAATTAATTAAAGTGCTTTACTAAATAACAAACAAGGTAGATAATGGGGAACCTGCAGATATGGTGTACTTGGATTTCTGAAGTACGTTTGATAAGGTATTACATCAAAAGTTAGTATACAAGATAAGGATATACGTGGAAAAGCTAACATGTTAGCAGGGATAAATGATTGGTTAACAAACAGAAGCAGACAGTAGGGATAAATGGGTCTTCATTAGGTTGGCAGGTTGTATGTAGTGGAGTGTCTCAGGGATAATTACTAAGATTAGTTCTGATGAAGAGTCACCAAACTTGAAACATTAACTCTGTTTACTCCCCACAGTTACTGCCAGACCTGCTAAGTCTCTCCAACAATTTCTGTTTTTGTTTCAGTTCTCCACACTGAGATAGCCAAATGTTGCTGAAGCAAGGTTATTAGAAAATTAATATGTTGAAAACTTCTGATTTGCCAATAAACACAAGAGAAATTTCCCTAAATTGTTCTGTGTCCCTCATTATGGCTAAATTCAAGAGATAAGTTGCAATGTTATGCCATGGAATATACACTTAAGACTGGGTCATGCGATTGTACCAGATACTACTCTTCTCTACAAAGAGAGTAAAGGGCAGCTGTCACTATTTTACCATCCAATGCTAATTAGCTCTTAAAGTTATTTTCAAAAGTGGCATAAACACCAGCTTAATTGCTCATCCAACCTCCGTACTGGAGAATAGAAGATTGCTGAATTTGGCCTAATATAAAAAACATAACAAAATTAATTCAAGTTGGGAAGGAACTAAAAGTAAATTTTATATTTAAGTGCCTATCTGATCAAAAATTCTAATTGAAACTTGCAGAATACTGAATGGCCTGGACAGAGTAGATGTTGGGAAGTTATTTACATTGGTAGGAGAGACTAGGAACCAAGGGCACACCCTTAGAGTAGAGAGAACACCTTTTAGAACGGAGATAAGGAGAAACTTCTTCAGCCAGAGAGTGGTGAATTTATGGAATTCATTGCCACTGAAGGCTGTGGATGCCAGGTCATTGAGTATATTTAAGGCTGAGATACATAGGTTCTTAAGTATCAAGGGGATCAAGTGTTATGGGGAAAAAGCAGGAGAATGGGATTGAGAAACTTACCAGTCATGAAGGAATGCCGAAGCAGATTCAATGGGCTGAATGGCCTAATTTCTGTTCCTATGTCTTATGTTCTTATTGTGTGTATGAATGTCTTGGGTGTTCTGATGGAAGTCCATTGAAATGGCTTAGAAAAGGCCCTGGATGCATTAGGATCTTGGCACACCAAAACCCAGCTGTGTTTAAGAAAGTCCAGTCAACCTTATGATAGCCAAGCCCTTCCTGTTCTTTAGAAAGCTAACCCCATCAGGGAGCTGATTGAGATGGTAGAAAATTCTTACTTGGGACCTTCTGTTTTTTGGCACATAATAGAAATGCGGAAGTCAATCTTGTCAAGACAGATATCCTTTATTATGATGAGAAACTTCAAGTGGAATACACTTTAGTGAATAAGAAATACCAGAAGATTTCACACTGAATGCTATTAGGTGTTTGTTAATTAACAATGCGCTGTATGTGTATACCTATAATGAGAGTAAAGGCTTATTTTTCTAAAATTAATGCATGTGTCTAAAATGCTGTCACTGCAGCCCAACTATGAGTATTGATCAATTTCTATTGTTGGGGTTGAGTGACTAATGGGAATTGGAAAATGAGCTGTGATCGTAAATGGGATGAAAATTATTACCTGCAGGCAGAGAATTCAGAGCTGACAGGCAAGATAATGGAAATCAAAATCAGAGCTAAACTAAAACTCCAACAGCAGTAAAATTTCTTACTGCAAATGATATAATCTCCCTTACATTACTAACAGCAAGGAAGCAGTGAGCACATTTTCTTGACAAATGTAGTATTTCATAATACCGTCGCCTGTTAGTTTTATACAATGAAACATAAAACCAGCATGATATAAAACATGATACATATCTTGCACTGTACATTTTCATATTTGTGAAAACAGTTAAAGAAGTTTAATTTGTGAATTTGAGTTTTATCTTTAATGTAAAAATAGTCAGGAAGAAACTGAATACTCATCTAGGAGAAAGTGAGGACTGCCGATGCTGGAGATCAGAATCGAAAAGTATGGTGATGATAAAGAGCTTATGCTCGGACATCGACTCTCCTGCTCCACGGATGCTGCTGATCAGCTGTACTTTTCTAGCACCACACTTTTTGACTCAGAGTACTGATCTAGCCAGGTGTCAAAATAGGCCTGCAGAGCAAACAAGTCAGCCTGTCAGCTGTGAAAGAAAAAAATGTGTTTTTCATCTGTCTGTGCCCGCATAGCACAGTTCGTAAGCTTTCCACATACAACCTAACCCCTGGTAATGCTTTATAAATCGCTCAAGTACTCTCCCTAAGCAATTAACACCTTCATGGAAAATTATACATCAAACTTGCTAAGTGTTTTGATTGATCAAAAGCACTCAAAGCAATCTAAAAGTAATCAAGTCTTTACAAACTCTCACATTTAACCATAACCAAACACATTGTACTCTTCCTCTGGATTCAATAGGAATAATACTGAGTATGTTATGCATAATTAACAGCTATGGACTGATATGTATTAAATAGAATAACGTTTGTATTCCAATGTAAGAATGATTGGTAATGGAAACACTAGGATGCAAAACTCTTAATTTGTATTGCAATGGATATGACACTATGGAACCACATATCCACCTGGAGTGCATGCTATACTACCAGCTTCTTACAGAATACAGTACAGAAGGAGGCCATTCAATCTATTGTACTGGCTTCCAAAAGGGCTACCCAGATAGTCCTGTAGTTCAGCCCTATCTCTGTATTTCTCTAAATGTACCACTTCCATATATATATCTAGCTTTGTTTTGAAATATCATATTGAACCTACTTCCACCACTCTCCCAGGCAATGCATACCCAATCCTAACAATTCTCTGAGTAAAGTTTCTTCTTTTCTCACTCCTCGCTCTGTTGCTGACAATCTTGGAATTGTGAATCCGAGTTACTGACATACTAGTGTAGAGTCAGAATATCCTTTACCGTGTCAAAATTGTTCATAATTTTGAACACCTCAATAGGGTCACCACTTAATCTTCACCGCTTAATGAGCAATGAGCCCAATTTCTCTAATCTGACCTTAGATCTAAAGTACCACATTTCTGGTATCTTTCTTGTAAATCTCTTGGCACTTTCTCCAGGGCTGTGACATCCTTCCTTAAATAAGGTGCCCAGAATTACTTCTGTTGTTTGTATGATGCACCGTGCTGTGAAAGATGCTGCATGTTGTCCATTGCATGAGCCAGATGTCACTGAAGGTATACTTAACATAATATTACCGAGCTTTTTTGATTGATCTGATGCCTATTTTCCCAAATTTTGGGATCACATAAATTCCAAATTCACTTGTTGTGAACGATCATGCATTTAACTACAGGAAGAACCAAGCTTCACTTTTATTTAAAGGGCCAGGCACCTAACTCACAGATGAGATAATTTTGAATATTTTGTATAAAGATTTTGGGAATAGTCTGGACTTATTTTAGAGATGTTGTAATCTGTCAAGAAAATTACTTAGTGTAAGACTTTGAGTCTTGTTCTGGAAGCTTTATTTTACATATTTTACAGAGTCATCACTGTCTCACAGCACTCTCTCGAGCTGAATAGTCAGCCTATACTTTTACTATGGTACAAACAACTTTGTTTACATTCTACACTTTACAATAATTCAAGATAAAGAGAAGCACAGTGCAGCTATCACCTTTGTTCTTCGATGTTACTCAAGGACAGAGAAACTAACAAGCTAAAGATGCACTTCCCCTCATGAGCTTAAGATACCGTCCCTGTATTTTGTCAAACTATAATTACACAACCTCAGTCTTTATCTCTAGTAGTATTCTTCCACTAAAGCTGTGAGTCTGAGAGTCAAGATACTGTTTACCTTGGTCAAGTATTCCATCATGCAGCAGCCTACTAAGTTCCTACTACTTCCACAATTCCCTCCTTGTTGATCTTCCAGACCAACACCTAAGTTTAGGATACTGGCTGATCTAAAAAAAAAGGCGTATCTTTCTGGAAAAGGGCACATAGGTATATATGCCTGTTTATCATAAGTGTCATCATAGGGTACAGTCAGGTAGATGACCACCGGTTTTGGAATGGAAAATGTGGTAGGAACAAACTGTGCAAAATAACAGCCTGTAGTTCTCCAAATGATACAAAGTAACAGAAGTATGACAGTAAAGTTGATGAGCTCAATGACTAAGGGGGATCTTCACTTGCCAGTGAGGTGACGTCAAAGGACCACCCGGAATTAAAAGGGGAGATCAATTTCTTGACTTCTGTGCGAATGTGAGTCACCAAATCGGAGACATTTTTAAAGTTGTCTGGTGTGTAAGTATAACATTCCTGCCCAAAAACAGCACAAGTGCCACTCTCCTTGGATAATAGAAAATCCAAGGCCAAGCGGTTCTGAAGGGCCACTTCTAACTGCAACTTGCTCAGCACTAATCTCAGTCAGTGCCTCAGCAGTATCATTGATGACAGTTTACAATACTATTTGTAATTTGCTTAATTCTTGGGAATGCAGACAAATTCCAATAAAAGGAGAAGACATTCCAATGCAGGTGAGGAGTTTCGTGAGGGATCTCTTGGGCTTCAAGGGTGAAGGTAAACCACCCAAAACTCTAAAGTGAGGTACTACATATCCCATATATATGACCCTCTCCAATCTGAGGGAAGCCAAGGATAGGTTTTAAGACTGCAAATAAAATAGGTGCTGTTGTGGGAGGTTAACTTGACACCCTGCCCCTTCACAACTTGGGACCCAGGTGTTTCTACAGACAGCCTGACGTCTTATTAAGGACACTACACCATTAAACAAAAAGTGACCTTGGCTCGTAAAACTTTGGATAGCTTCAATCTCGGGGTAATAAAAGACCATTGACTAGATCCCATATAAGTGCCAGTAGAGACAGTGCCATGTCGTGTGAAACAAATGGTGTCACTAACATTGTTAAAGATTGTTGAGGACGGTCGTTAAAGACTACAAGGAAAATGGGCATATGGGATCTGTTATAGTCGGGTTGGCACCAATCTCGGAATTGGGCCAGATTATACTGTGCTGACTTCCACTCCTGCACAACCTCAGCATTATCGGGTTCACCTGAAGATTTTTGGCATATTAGCCATTTGGCAACTTCAGGTCAGTTAAAGGATACGGGCCACAAAGGGATACCCCCCCTTTGAATGGATCAGCATATGGCACATACCCAACATTCAGTTTCTTTTCCCGCCATATGGGCACTTTGATAGGCCAGATGCAAAAACATATTGGGGTGAACTGATTGTCTTAGTTGCTTTATTCTTGTAACAGAGGGGAAGCTGTTTTTTGTGCCATACTCTCCGGCACTTGAGGCTTCTCTAAAAGCCAAACCTAAGACTCCAGGTACCAGTGTTGACAAACTTGGTGTGTCACATGAGAATTGCCAGTGATCCTGGTATGGGATCGGGAGCAGTTCAGATCACATCTCTGTATGACACATGCCTGCGACCTGCTCCCTTCTTTCACGCAGTTGCTAGAAAACCCTTTTAGATTCCATATCTTCCCCTGCGGCAGATTCCTTGGGGGTCGTGATCTCCCCTCATGTCCCCAAGAAGCGCTACAAGGTAATATTGGAAAATCCACCAGACAGCAGAGGCCTAACTTACAAGAACCAACATTGCAAAGTATCTGATACTCTTTGACCTTTCATTGCAATGGAGGAAAGATGGTTAACTCTCCCCAGACCCTGACCCATTCCTTGCATATTCTGATTAAAAACAGCATTAGAGCTCGATATACATTGTATTATGTTCATCATTACAGAACAGAAGGGTATTTTGGCACGCCCATCACAACACCATACATCTCTAGTTTTAGTTGTTTGCAGGCTGTTGTGTCCCTGAAGTCCCTGTAACAGGGACTTCAGGGACACAACACCCCCGGAAAGAGCAAAGCATCAATAACAGGCCGAATGCCCATTTCAGCATCAGGTGACAGTCTCTATTGATAGACGCAAGGGGGACTGCACCAGGACGGATAGTAACATGGTGCAGCAGAGCAGAAAACACCAACCCCACATGGTTTTTTATGGAGTGCCCACAGGGAAGAGGGGACAGATGCTAGGAGCAGTGGGGGCATATAGTCATGGAGCGAGGCTGGCTGATACCAGAGAAAAATTACCAGCCATTAGGTAGATGGGAGCCAATGCAACCAACCTCATCAGAGAATACAGTAATCCAAAAGTTCCCACAATGGGTCTCCCTTAGAGATTCTCTGCAGCACAAGGAATGGATCATAGGACCAATTTCTTTAGGCCGATGCGGAGACTTAACAGAGACAGTGACGTGCTGCACTGAGGTGGGACCCATCGCGAACAAAGGTGATTGTACAGTATCAAGCTGAACGGAGGCACCTAGGCCATGGGATTGAAATAAATTCTCCCATTGAACTGCAATGAACCTGACTAAACTAGTCAAGGGATCGTGAGGCTTGCAAATAAGTCAGGGACTAGATGGTGGGTAAAAAGGGCCGTGAAATAGATGGTTTTAGGAGAGCGGAATGTAAGGAGTAGATGATGAAGAAAGCTTAAACAGGGATCGGTGCTTCATTCTAGATCAGCTATCATTTGGTGCAAAAGATGCAAAACAACAGGGTTATTCTGTAGTTGCCAGCATTACAATACAGCTTGTGTCGCAGGGTCAGAGCACTGCATCAGCAAATTTAGGCCTGCACCACAGAGTCATCGGGGAGATCCAAGTACAGCCTCTGATCAGAATAGTGAATCAAAGCACTGCGTTTATACAGGGCTCAGCAACCCAACAGGGAAGCAGCTGAATTCTTGATAATAACGAATGATTCCTCCATGTGGAGCTGACCTATCTGAATGGGAACAGGTTGGGAGAGTGATTCCACCATGGGAATTCCTGCTGTGCTGACGATGGAGACAGTTTAAGTGCCTATCAGAAGTTCCACAGAGGGGAGGTACAGACGAAATATTTGTGCTGGAGTCGACTAAACCTTAACATATTTCCGCAGAACATCAATTTCTGTCATTGGGTCTTCGAGGAGAGAAGCAGATAGCTGGATCAAGGCATTCTGTACCAATAATCCATCATGTCACCGCTTATTGTGTAGTGTGGGAGGTGTCTGTGAGTGTAAACATTGGGGCATGTACAGAACACTGAATTCTTGCAGTTGCAGGAGGAGCAGCCAATGGCATCTGACAATCTGTAGCCCAATGACCCTTCTGACCACACCAATGGCAGATGTCATTATTCTTGGACCAAACCAGCCGCTGCCCCCCCCCATCTAACTGAGGTGGGTAATATCTGTGGCCTTTCATTAGATGATTGGTGATATTGGACAAACTGGCCCTTAGGACCCTCAGACCTCTTATTGAATAGAGCTTGTCAGTCCATATTAGTGAGGGAGGCAACAAAATCAACTCTTTCTTTTGAAGGCATCAAGTGACCTCCCCAAAGTCGCTATGCTGCCTGGCCCCATTTGAGATGGCCTGCATAGCTTGGTTCTGGACCGACTCATCCTGGGGGATATTTCCCTGACCCTGCTTCTCCTCTATGAGTTCCTCTATCTAATCCCCATTTTCCCCAGCTGGGACTGAAAAAGGATCTTTAACAGTCACCCAGCAGGTGCCATATGCAACTTTGAGTAGGGTAAGAGGTTGGGTAGAATCAGTTGGGGCTGTAGGCAGGCTGGTAGATTGGACGACATCCTGGTATTGTGGAGGTTGTGAAGTTTTTGAACCCCGGGAAGGTTTCTCAGTTCAGTGATCGGTCAATGAGCGCTCACAATCGATCTGGCTGTTTAAGACTTCACTCTTCATTTCTTCATACAGCCAGGTGAAGAGCATCCGGAAACACTTCTGTATTCCCCAGAGGAGCTGCACACAACAGCTTAATACAAAGACATTTTTATACTTTTCTTAAAGCAGGGTGTGATTTCATAATACATTCAAACAATTACCAATCAGTATATGATATTGCTTCATTGGCAGTTACTTGGTCCAGTGATATTAACTGGGAAACAACGTATGTCCCAATGCTTAGGTCACTTTTATCTCATAACACAGAGCCGCTACATCTGCACCCGAAGGTCAGTCAGAACAGTTAGTACTCCCTTATCTTGTCGAGTTACTTCTGTATTCTAAAGGGTGCATTGTCTGCTAATTTCATTTTGCAACATCCTGTAGTTAGTTATTTATGCAACTCTAGCAGAATTAGCAGTTATCAACCTAGAAGCCATTTTGTTGTGCTAACTTGCATCAAGAAGTCATCTTGTTGCCCTCTAAATTACCAAGTGCATCCATCAGGTGGTTGCTCCTAACTGCAACTAGTCACATAGGTGCAGGTCATGAGCCTCCATGTCCTAGCTCAGCCTGTATTCAGGTTTCAGACTTTCATCTCCACCCTTTGGTCATTCTATGACGACACCATTGGGTGGGAGGACATAGATCAGATCAGTCTAATCAGATGGACGCCAGAGCCTGCCATTCTTCTTCTCTTCCAGGGAGGAGATAGGGATGGGCAGCTGCTTCTTCTCATCCGCATTGGGGGCACCATCAGCATTTTCTGAGGGGAACCAATGTTGCCAACAGAGTTCAATAGCTTAGCAATAATACATTTAACGATAGCAATGTTAGCAAAGAGACAAAGTAAAATAATACCAATATACATTGTCCGATTGAGATTTTGGCTCATGGCACAACTGGTTGATCAATCTCCCCATCGAGTGCCTTCCATCATTTTATTGACGAAGATACGGCTGTTATGTACATGTTTGGTAATATTCTCGATGAGGTTGATAACACCCATCATACACTTACCCTTCACTATGGCACAAACCCCACCCTGTTTGGCCAGTAGGTAGTTGTGGGCATACATATTTGACTGGGAAAATAGACATAATTCTGTGAGTATGTCTTTAACTCTTGCCAAGGCCGAGGCCGTCTCGTTGCCCCAGAGGATGATACTGTAAATAAGATAATTTTGGTTTTGGTGGCTAATAATTCCTGCAGATCCACCTATGGAAAAACCACTAAGAAATGAGTGGGCCCAAGAATGGGTTTTACTGTTGCCCAAAGCCTTAACCTCCTTCCAATGCGTGCAGACTTCGCGTGAAATTGAACATTTGGTAGAGAAACCCCAGCCCCATTCCCAGGTAGATGGACAGGGAACAGTAGTCGGGAAACGTGTCCCTCCAGCTACAGTACGGGGAGTACCTGTTTCATCCAGAACAAGGAAGATAGTCATTTTTCCTTGGCTGAAAAGATAATAACCGGGTTTAATATAAATAATGGAGGGGGCATGCCAATGAGAAGCAGGCCTATCTTTATAACTACCCGAATGAACAGGTAGTCCGTGGCTACAAAGTATGGTCGCCTTGGGCACTTAGAGTGAAATCTATTCAATAAAAAGAGATGGGTCTTTTTGTAAGAAATGCGGTTATCGTCCCAAACTGGTTCCTTCCATCCCACAGTTGGGACGATGGAGGTGCTGTTAGGGGTCTCACAGGGAAGGTGGGTGCTGTTACCCATACCACAAAGAGCCTGAATACTGGTAATAATGGGGACACTCACCTCCCATTGGCATACGCATGAGATGCAAGGCCCCACAGCGGAGCAGTAGCGGTTGGTACATTTGACCAAGGCATATGGAATAGTCTTAGTCACATTTACTAAGCACATCCCCATCCCATACCGTTGTAACAATTTGGATAGGCTACTCCAGACTTATTAGAGGAAGTCCATAAGCAACTAGCAGGTGGGGATAAGTAATAGTCAAAGGAAACATTATGTCCGGTAAATGCCTTAGAAGTGTTCCATACTCCGTCGTTGGAATTTGGGAGAGGGAAAGGGGTCAAGGAGTCCTTTGCTGATGTGAGGGCGTAACAGACCACTTCATCCCAGCCGACTATTTTACTGAGAGTTTGAAAAAACAAGTTATTAGTGAAACACGGCATTCCCCCCTTTTCCTTTTGCGGCGTGCAGATTTAGACCTGTTTGGGTAGGGGCAAGACTTACCAGGGCCACCCATGATGCAACTGAAACCAAACTGACATGGAACACCTTGATAGGGTAAAGACCTTTGAGACCTGTCCTGTAAACAAACTGTCAGATCTTGATACAGTTGACCATTACGATAGTCATTCTTGGTAATGTTCCATGCATCGAAGGAATCAATCTGTTGTCACACAAGGAGGTCTTTTTGGCATAAATGGTACATAGTCTCTGGTTTCTCCGAATCACACTGATAAATAGTCCCTTCTTGAGCATTAATGATGATAATGATGAGTCCACATAGCAGGGTAAGTTTAATCTTCATCATGGCGGTTGTCCTGGATCAGGGATTCGAATATCTAAAACAGAAGAAAAATTACTGTTCGAAACATGCAGTTGTATCTTAAGAGTCTAGTTTGTTACCAACTGATTCTGGTTCTTCTCCCAATTTCCCATCATCTTCCAAGTCCATCATCTCCTCCCTTGCAAGGGGCTCATCCGATGACCATGCAATGATGGAGGTGAACCCAGGTGGATCTCTGGCAACCTTAACAGCAGTAGGGGTGGTGAGGAGAACCTGAAAGGGTCCTTCCCATCAAGATTGGAGGCCACGGGCGTAGCCAATTCTTGATGAGAACGAAGGAGCCGGGTTCAACAGCTGGATCATTGTCGAGGGAGGGGAGCTTCTCAGGAGCAGCACAGACCTGGGAGTGAAGACTTTGCAAAATTTTAGCCTAAGAAAGTACATATCCTCAGTCATGTAGTAGAAATTAATGGGGAAGAGGCATTATTCAAGGGTGTGCGGAAAACTCGACTGTAAACGATTTTGGCTGGGGACAAGATTACAACAGGATCTTGACCAGATGGGCCAATGGGCAGAGAGAGTTTAATTCAGATAAATGCGAGGTGCTGCATTTTGGGAAAGCAAATCTTAGCAGGGCTTATACACTTAATGGTAAGGTCCTAGGGAGTGTTGCTGAACAAAGAGACCTTGGAGTGCAGGTTCATAGCTCCTTGAAAGTGGAGTCGCCCAGGTAGAGGATAGTGAAGAAGG
>NC_057718.1:74669911-74698590 GCF_004010195.1 Chiloscyllium plagiosum | reverse complement strand
AGTCTTTTCCCTGGGGTCGGGGAGTCCAGAACTAGAGGGCATAGGTTTAGGGTGAGAGGGGAAAGATATAAAAGAGACCTAAGGGCAACTTTTTCGCACAGAGGGTGGTACGGGTATGGAATGAGCTACCAGAGGAAGTGGTAAAGGCTGGTACAATTGCAACATTTAAGCAGCATTTGGATGAGTTTATGAATAGGAAGGGTTTGGAGGGATATGGGCCGGGTGCTGGCAGGTGGGACTAGATTGGGTTTGGATTACTGGTCGACATGGATGGTTTGGACCGAAGGGTCTATTTCCATGCTGTACATTTCTATGACTCTAAGCGAGTTTTTCCCATAGGTGTGCAATACAGGTGGAACCATACCAGAGGCAACAACCGAACCCAGGAGAGACCGGTCTCAGAAGTCAATTTGGCAAGTTTAGTTGTCAATGTCTGAATACAACGCTGTAAGAGCCCCGCAGCCTGAGGGCAATAAGCACAATGAGGTTGGCGGCAGATCCCAAAGTGAAAGTATATTTCATCATTGATATCCTCAATAAAGTGGGGGCTGTTGTCAGAGGACAGGCAAAAGGCAACACCAGAATGGGGAGTAATTTCTTTGAGCAAAATATTTACAACAGTTTTCGCAGTAGTATTAGAAGTAGGATAAGCTTCAACCGATTTAGGAGAAAAACATCTACAATAACCAGAACATACTTATAATGCTGACACCTTTGCAACTCAAAGTTAAGCTGAAGGATTTGGAAGAGCCCTTCAGGAATGGGTGTCTGTCCCATCGGGCAAGGCACACCCTTGCCTGGGTTGTATTCTTGGCAGGCGAGGCATCGAGCACTGACACTCTGAGTCATCTGCTGCAGGTGAGGGTGCCACCAGGTGGTCAAGAGGAGGTCAGACGTCAAGTGAGCATCACAATGAGTAGCATTATGCAAACAGTCATGAGACAAGAGCATTGGACATACCAATTTGACCAACTGGAGTGGTCCAGAATTTAGTAACAGGATTACAATAACAGCCGGCCTTGGACCACAGCACCTTCTCAGAGTCAGAGGTGTCCCCCTGTAAGATAACAACATCTTTAATGGTTGGCATTAGCTTGTCAGAGGTCGACTCACCCTTGCCAGAGTTTTCAGTCTGGCTCATCATTTTAGGCACAAATCATAAGATGGCCATGAGAGGCATCCTTGGTGGCCTCATCAGCAGTACGGTTACCAATATCACCAGGGGTTGGCCAGTGGTATAGGCAGCATACTTGATAACAGAAACCTGTTTTGGGAGCAGGAATGTGGTCAAAAGGTCCGAAATGAGCTGGCGATGAGAAACGGGAGTATCTGAAGAGGTCAAAAATCCTATATTTTTTCCAGAGCTGACCAAAATCATGGACAACTCCGAAGGCATAGTGGGAATCAGTGTAAATGTTCGCGCGAAAGTCCGTGCCGAGGACACAGGCACGGATCAGGACAAAATGTTCAGCCTGTTGGTCAGAAAAGGGAGTCTCAAAAGAAGCCGATTCTAGGATGGAGCCATGGTCATCAACTATCGCATAACCTAAGAGGCGATTACCTGTATGGTCAATAGTGGATCTACTAGTGAACATATTGATGTTAGGGTCTGGGATAGGGGCATCGGAAAGGTCTGGGCAAACTTCGATGGCCTCATTAATGAGGAGGAAATAATCATGATCTGGAGTGGACATAAGTAATGGAGGACAGACAAGGAAAATCGGCAGGATGAACAGTGGTACAGTACTTAAAGGCCAGTGGGGGGCATGTTGAGGAGGTGAACCTCAACGGTTTTGGCGAGCAGCAGTCAAATGGTGATTTTGCAATTTTCCTAACAGGGTGATCGCCGTGTGAGAGCTGTAGACAACAATATCCTATTGGAGGGTGAGGTTCTGTGCAGACTGTAAGCTGAGATTATTTGCAGTAAGGATCGGAGTACAACAGGGGTGTCCCAAGGCAACAGAGTCAAGTTTAGTAGAGAAATAGGCAACCGGACATGTTGATCTCCATGTAGTTGAGTGAGAACTGCGGAAACACAGTCATCCAGAATAGTGCAGTAAAATTGGAAAGTTCTGTCATAAAGGGGTCTTCCCAAAGCTGGAGCTTGTGACAAGGCTTGCTTGAGTTCATCAAAGGCCTGTTTTGCCTCTGAGGGGAGTTTGAAGCTCCCTTTGTAGGAAGTGAAAGTGGTCAACATCATGACTAAGAGGGCTGTGTTAAGAATCCATTGTTGGCAAAAGTTGACTATGCCTAGCCATTGGCGAACCTGTTTCGTGGTCTTTGGGACTGGGAAGCTAACAATAGGAGTAATATGGCTCTGTTCAAGGGAGCGTGAATCTGCCGATAGGATGAAACCTCGGAACTTTACTTGGCATTACGCAATTAAGACCTTCTTGGGAGAGACAATATAGTCCAGGCATTTCAGATATTAAGGAAGAGGATGACAACAGAGCGATTAGATTCTTAGTTGATACTGGCCACAAGGAGGTCATCCACATATTGAATCAATGTAGACCCATTAGTGAGGGTGAGGGAACGCAATTGTGTCTGTAAGGCCTGAGAGAAGAGGGTCGGAGAATGTACGTAGCCTTGAGGTAGTCAAGTCCACATCAACTTTTGGCCATTAAAAGTAAAGGCAAATAGGTACTGACTGTCTTCATGGAGAGGTAGAGAAAAAAAAGGCATGTTGCAGGTTGACAACGGCGAAAACTTTAGCTTCTGATGGTACCGAGGCTAAAATATGAGCTGGATTTGGGACTAGGACATGGAGAGGCTGTACAGTAGCATTGATAGCTGTCAAGTTTTGAACCAGTCTATACTGGTTTTGGGACAGCCATAATTGGAGTGAAACGTCGAATCTCCTGTTCCCTGGATGCTGCCTGACCTGCTGTGCTGTTCCAGCAATAAAGTTTCAACTTTGATCTCCAGCATCTGCAGACCTCACTTTCTCCTCGAGTGTTACATGATGACTGGCAAGGAACCAGGATGCCCTGGTGAAGAAAATCATCAATCATTGCAGTCAGGCTCGGTATTGCATGTTGTTTCAGCGGATATGGATGGCAGAGTAACATTTGGTTTCAAAAAGATTTGAATGGGTTCCCATTCCTTAAGTCCAAACATGGAAGGATGTTTCAGCCCATACATCAGGATGGATCAAGTCAAGTACATCCCGACTTTCATAGTGCAGGAGTGTGGACCAATGAGAGGTAGGATTGGGATGATAGAGGACAGTCACCCCTCGTGGGGATGTCTGCAGATGATGGCAATGTGGATCAACCTTGGTGATTGCACGGTGGACCAAAGGGCCCAGGTTTTTAGCATGCTAAGGTGGATTGACTTTCCGAATGATGTGAGGTGCCGAGGTACTTGTCTGTTTCCACTGGTGAGCAGGTATCTGAAAGTAATCTGCTTCACCCTCTGGCCTGGTAACCCGAGCCAGATATGTATAGTCCATTCAGTACCATGAAATCCCTGAAGAAACCTTCAAGGAATTGGTCTTGGCTTGTCCGATCATAGACAATAGTGGCATGACTGTCAGACTTTTGGGGGCTGTTTTAAAAAATTCTCAAGGTCAGGTTCGTAGGAGAGTAGTCTGACACAGAACAAACGACCAAGAGGCGAGTCTGCTAGAATATTGGTCTTGGCTTGTCCGATCATAGACAATAGTGGCATGACCGTCAGACTTTTGGGGGCCAAGGTCAAGTGACCAGCATGGACACGTATAGTTGGCATTCAGCTGAGTCAGAATCAAGTTAGACATCATCAGGGGAACAAACAAGTTTGACTTGAAATACACACAGCAGATCTCGTCCCATTAGGTTGCAGGCTAATGCAGTGGTAATTGCAAAGCGGTGGTCCAGGGAATAGCCTTGGAAATAGACAGAAACTGGATCAGAAACCAGATAATGATGGGTCTCACCTTGAAAGCCAGATAACCTTTGGGTTATCTCAGAGATTGGAAGGTTCATGTTGGATGTCACCGAGGACATTGAGTCTCCCCCGTGTCAATCAAAAAGGGATACCATCTGTTTTCGACTTTGAGTAAGACTGTAGATTCCTGCTTGTGAGATACAGACTTCAAAGGAAAGTTACTTAGTCATTGGGAAAAAGGATTATTTTGCGCAAAATTAGTGTATCATACTCTGCCTCTTGCTTGCATTGGCGGGTGATTATTAGTGTTCCCCCAGTTGTCTTGAGGGTAATTTCCATATCCTCCGCCTCGGCTCCCCCTAGTTGTCCCTTGGGGACAATTAGAAGCCCAATGGAAAAGGTGGCCACAAGTGAAGCAGCCTCGGGTAGGGCAATCACGAGCCCAGTGGTATGGGTTGCCACAATTGAAATAGCTCTGAGGGGGTTGTCTGGGAGGGACCCCTCGGCCATGTCCATGACTACGGCCTCAAAACGGTGGAGGGCTAATACTGTGACGCATAGGTAGTTATTGAGGAGTCCCTTCCTGGAAGACAAATTCCGACTTCACGCGGGTCGGCGCCTTGTCCTTGCCCAGATGCTTCCACAAAGCCTTAACAGAATGATGGAGTTGATTGGAGTTAGCGTCGACCCAATCCAAGTTGTTGGTCTTAACTGCAGAGGCAACAGAGGGCGTCAGACAATTCAGTAACAGTGTTATAATTAGCATTGGCAACACGGAAATTCAAAACCCGGTCACCAGAATAGGATTCGTCACATTCTCGAAACGTTCAAGGAGGTTCTCAGCAGATTCCTTACTTCAAGAGCGAAGTTCGAGGATATGAGTAAGATCAATAGGCTTTGTCAGTATGGTAGATGCAGCAGCCAGGATATCATCCTGTCACTGCTGTTCCTGAGCCATAGCATTGGTGAGGGCAGCAAAATCATTATAACATGATCAGTAAAACAGGCACATTCAGTCCAGGTAAAGATCTGTTGGAGAAGGGCCCAAAGGTCTTGAGAAATCCCATCATAAACTTTGATTGTGGTGTTTAGGAAATCAACAAACTGTTGAGGAGCTTTGTGGCAATCTGGAGCAGTACTGAGAATGGAAATAATTTCATGCTGCTTCCAGGGATAGTAAACATGGATAGTGGTGTTTTGACCAGCAGCACCAGCCTGTGGATTCGGCATTTCTCTCATGGGGAACAAACCTGGAGTTATCTCATCGCCTGAGTCTCAGAAGAGGAACTCGGCTTGCATCGTTGGACAAGTTGTGGCAAGGCATGGTGGGACTTAGAAGAATGGAAGATTTCGACTTCAATTGACTGTGAGTATTCCAGGCAACAGGGTCAGTAAACTGAGAGGGAGGCGGAGGAAGCGGTGTAGCCGTGACATCGGCATTTGTCTGAGGGCAACCTGCAGCTGTCGAACTAACAGGAGTCTGAGGAGTATAAGGAGAAACGGCGATGGCGGGGACGAATCCAGATGGAAGAACGACAGGGGCTGGCTACACAGGAACAACGGGGATTTGAAGATTGGATGCAACAGTTTGATAAGCAGGAGGTTGAACAACTGGTGGAAGAGGGGTTATGGCGGGAGGCAATTGATGTGTCGATCCAGTGGGGACTGTAATCACTGGGGGGCGCATTTAGTTTTGCTTGTGGGTTGGGTGGGGGTGGCGGTGCGTAGCGCAGATACAAACACCAATCGTCCAAATCCAAATTTTTGTTGTCTCCCGCATCCAAAGGCGAACCATTGAACTGCACAGTTCTTTTTATTAGTCAGTCACTGGTGATTTTTCTTTTTGTTTCTGTTGACGTTTGACTCAAGCACATTAATTTTTGAGGACCTCAATTAGTTTCATGGTACCATTATCACTCAATTCCATTCCCAGTTTGATGGCGGTATCCTGCCATGACTTCAAGACCAATTCTTTGTGACTTTCATAACAAAACTGTCGCCACAGTCCAATCAGTTCTTTTGCTTTGAGCCCATATTTCATCGCCAAATCAATTGCTGGGCTGATTTAACCAATTGATTATTTTTGAGGCTGCCAAGTGGCCACTGTTCATCACCTAATTTCTTATTTAAAGGTGCCAGAAAGTTTGCACAGGCCTTCAGACTTTTCGGGCTGCTTTTCACATAGTTTCACCAACGAAGATGACAAATCTTGTGTCTTATCTATATTATTACCCATCTTAAAAAAAACCCTTCTTTTATAATTTCGACCTGAAACTTTCACTAAACAACAACCCGACAATGAACAACAAAACTAATGACTTCTGCAAAACTTTCTCGACATTCTAAAACCCTGACAGTCTCATTGTATTGCGATACTTCCTTGTTTAGTCTTTAACAGAATAATTTGGAAATCAATTTAGACAACACCTATTTGACTGAATTTGAGTCCCCGACTCATTTGAAGTCTTCAATACTCAGGTCCCCGACCTGTCTATTTCCTCTCTCAATTCAAAGTGTTAGAGTCCCCGACTCTATTCCGGATTCCCAATCCGTAGTCCCCGACTCTCTTCCAATTTTTTCACAATAAATCCCTGCCAAGACCGATCCTTTTTGGGCTGGACTTAGCTGATAGACAGCGAGGGGTCGAGCCAACTGCGACTTGAATGAGAGGAAAACCAAATGGAGAAAATACTCACGTCTGGCCAGCCGATTCCTCTACACTCAATAGCAGAGGACTCAAGGCTCTTACGTTGCTGTCCAAAATCTATCCATACTGAATCCGAGTCACAGCACCAGATGAAGATCTTGACCCCCCCTCGGGGTCTCTCGATTCCGCCATCAGTCAATGAGCACTCAAAATCGATTTGGCTGTTTTAAGTCTTCACTCTTTATTTCTTCATACGGTCGAGAGAAGAGCGTACAGAAACCCAAAAGTTGAGTACTTCAGTATTCCTCGGACGAGCTGCACACAACAGCTTAATACAAAGACATTTTTATACTTTTCTTAAAGCAGGGTATAGGGTGTGATTGCATAGTACATTCAAACAATTATCAATCAATACTTGATATTGCTTCATTGGCAGTTACTTGGTCCAATGATACTAACTAGGAAACAACTTATGTCCCAATGCTTAGGTCACTTTTATCTCTCAATACAGAACCGTTACATCTGCACCTGAAGATCAGTCAGAATGGTTATTACTCCCTTGTCTTGTCGAATTACTTCTGTATTCTAAAGGGCGCATTGTCTGCTAATCTCTTTTTGCAACAGTGTGTGGTTAGTTATTTATAGCTATCTAGCAGAATTAGCATTTAGCAGCCTAGAAGCCATTATGCAGCTCTAGCAGAATTATCAGTTAGCAGCCTAGAAGCCATTTTGTCTTGGTAACTTGCGTTGAGAAGCCACCTTGTTGCTGTCTAAGTTACCAAGAGCATCAGTCAGGTGGTTGCTCCTAGCTGCAACTATTCACGTAGGCAGAGGTCATGAGCCTCCATGTCCTAGCTCAGCCTGTATTCAGGTTTCAGACTCTCAGTTGAAGAGGTTGGGGCTGCTGATCTCCCACAGCTGCTGCCAAGAAGATGTTCTCCATAACTGTATCCTCCTGAGATTCAAGCTGGGGATATAGTCCCATCAAGGCACTGGAAGGTGCCTCCTTATGTGCACCAGCATCTTTGTTAGGTACAGATTTGGTAGGTTGATGACGCTTAGCAATCTCTAACCGTTTAACGAAACAATGCATCATAACATTTGTCCCAAGTGGGATTGCCAGCTCCTTCCTGAGTATTTTCTTGCCATTCCTTAATTTTACTCAAGTCACAAGAGCCTCCGCAGGACCAACAACCCTGTGACCATCCATAAAGATCACTACAAAAAGGAGTGACATAGCTCATGTTTCATGGTGCATCATACTGCTAGTGATTCCATCAGAACAATGAGGTCTGCTATCTGTTGCTGTGATCTTATCATCTTACAACATTTTTGTTTTGTTCACTTTTTCATCTTTGGGCTGTATTCTGGGTGCCTCACATCTTCATTCGCGGAGAGGTACTGACCAGTGGTTCGATTTCCCATTTCTGTAATCTACAAAGAGACATTAATGGCCAAGAATGGAAAAGGAGAGGGAAAAAAACCTGTAACAGGTGCCCGCATGCACTAATCTACTATAAGCGCTCACTGGTGTTTCTCTTCCATCCAAAAGGTCGCGAAGTCTTGAGCCTATTTTAAATGGGTAACTACCACTTTGTCTCTCTCACTGCCCTGGTAAATGTAGATTTCTCCACGATCTTGCCTCAACTTTTTTGTAGTCTTGGCTCAGTTGTAGTCACTGGCTGGACACCGGACAGTCTCTACATGTCCCCACCGTGAGGGGAGCATAGGCCCAGTCCTCCTTTCAGCCAGAACTATCACACGCACTATTTCTATTATTTCCTCTTTTACTTTTTTTGGATGGTGTATTAATTGGAATTCTGCCTAACTCTGATTCTCTGACCCCAGATTCTGTCAAGGAAATTGCTTAATCTGAGACTTTGAGTCTTGTTTCAAGAAACTTTATTTTTTGTGAATTCACGGAAAGGCTGCTACAGTCATCACTGTCTCACAGCACTCTCTCAAGCTGAACAGTCAGCCTATTACTTATACAATGATACAAACAACTTTGCTTACATTCTGTACTTTACAATAATTCAAGATAAAGATAAGGACAGTGCAGCTATCACCTTTTTTCTTCAATGTTGCTCAAGGACAGAGAAACTAACGAGCTTAAGATACATTCCCTATATTTTGTCAAACTATAATTACACAAAATCTCAGTCTTTATCTCTGCAAGTATATTTCAACTAAAGCTGCGAGCCTGAGAGCCAAGTTTGTCAAGTATACTATCATACAGCAGTATGCTAAGTTTTTACTATTTCCACAAAATGTATTGCTGGATTTAGTGAGGAGTGTTGGTGCATGCTCTGCAGGAAGGGCCAAAGATTTGGTGATTCTTTCCAAACAAAGTCTGCAATAGTCATGGGTTTCTGTCTCTGGGCTAGCAGAGCTAAGAACTTCTGCCTGATGTGTTCAGCTAACTCAGCACCTGACTCCCTCATGCATTTTGGCAATGACAGGAGGCTGTTTGGCACTTGATGAGTCAGTCAGAACACTCAGTATTTTATTATGAATGTCTCCTGACAGCTGCCTTCTTATTAAGATCTTGCAGGGTTTGGCCCTTTGAGCTTGCAGTACCAATCATGGCTGATTGGTTTATGGCCTTAATTCTCCTTTTCTGTCCTCAAAAATCTTGACTCCTACTTAATCCCCTTGTAGTAGTATTCATTTGCAATTTTGCCTTCTGGTTAGCTGACAAATAAAGCAACCTTACACCTAACCTGGCTTCAGCCCACTCATAAAACAGTGACTAATCGCATACAAATCTCAATTCGATGTGACCCTTGAGTGTGTTTGCCTTTCCAGTGTTTGAGAAAACAGCTGAAAATGATGTACCACTCCATTGGTATAAACACAAAATACTGTGGATGCTGGAAGTCTGAAATAAAAAAGGAAGGTGCTGGATAATCTCAGCAAGCTTGACAGCATTTGGAGAGAGAAACAGAGTTACAATTTCAAGTCATTATGAATCTTTTTCAGAAGTATTTACAATTGAATAGTATTGAAAAGTCTCCTGTATTTCTGTCCAGATTCCTTTTGACAATGACAAACCATTTTTGAGAACCGCTTGCATTACTAGCCCACACTGCTTAGCTCTGTGTTGAACATACAGATAGCCAGCATGTGAAACATACATTTTTTTGCTGCAATCAAGTAAAGGAGATGACAACATGAAATTTGTGTTACCTAGCTCTGCCTCGAGGAGCATGGAACATCACAAATAATGGAGCAAGAGATGCATGCTTTTACCTTCTGCAGCTTTTTTTAGAAGAGGTTGTGACAGGAGAGGAAAGCAAAATGTGAGAAGCTAATTAGGTAAAACAAGCCATTACCTTCAATGGTTTGGGCTCTGGTATTGGCTACAACATTAGTTGCAGCTGTCCTCATGATGGTTAGCTACATTCTGCATTAAAGGAGGGCATACATGTCTGATTAATTGCTTCCATTTGGAGCTGTGTGAATGTGGTGGAAAAAACTTGGGGGATTCGCCAGTTATAGCCAAACTATAACTATGGTGGATGGCACGGTGGCACAGTGGTTAGCATTGCTGCCTCACAGCGCCAGAGACCCGGGTTCAATTCCCGCCTCAGGCGACTGACTGTGTGGAGTTTGCACGTTCTCCCCGTGTCTGTGTGGGTTTCCTCCGGGTGCTCCGGTTTCCTCCCACAGTCCAAAAGATGTGCAGGTCAGGTGAATTGGCCATGCTAAATTGCCCGTAGTGTTAGGTAAGGGGTAAATGTAGGAGTATGGGTGGGTTACGCTTCGGCGGGTCGGTGTGGACTTGTTGGGCCGAAGGGCCTGTTTCCACACTGTAATGTAATCTAATCTAATCTATGTAATCTAATCTAAAAATCAAACAGTTGGAAACAGCTTGAGGCTTTCTGCAGTGTCATATATGAGGTTTGAAGTGTGGCTATGAACATGAAGTACAAGTTATCCTCAGTACAAGTTGTTCCTGCTTCTAAGTGACATACTGATGGTGAATGGGCAGCTCAGTGGTTAGCACTGTTGCCTCACAGTGCCAGGGATCCGGGTTTGACCCCAGTTTCGAGCATCTGTCTTTATGGAGTTTGCACATTCTCACCATGTCTGCGTCGGTTTCCTCTGGATGCTCCAGTTTCCTCCCACAATCCAAAGATGTGCACGTTAGGTGAACTGGCCATGCTACATTGCCTATAGTGTTCAGGGATGAGTAGGTTAGATCCATTAGTCAGGGGTAAATGTAATAGGGTCGGTATGGACTTGTTGGGCCGAAGGGCCTGTTTACACACTGCATGGATTCCATGAATGGAGCAGTGTATTACAGACAAAATGTGTTACTTTCAATCTGTAATTAGGATATGTACATGAAAATTGTTGTTAATTTCTCATCCGTCCGTAGAGCTCATTCCAGGATTCATGAGTAAAAATAAAGATTATTTATTCCCACACACTTAACCTGTGAATCAGTGCAATGTTGCACATAAACAGTCTTACATCCACCCGCATGCACAAATATTGGTTACAACTGGACGTAAAAGAATAATTATAAAAATCGAATTTAACTTCTTTTTCCCTGCAAGCCTAAAGTTTCTTTAGTTTTGACGGAACGAAAATGTTAGAAATGCAGAGATTTTTCAGTGGTTGCAATGATTATTGTAGTTGATCTGCCCGAAGTGGTTTTTTTAAGCAGAACTTAAAAGTTGAACAATTATAATTTGGTTCCTGATGACTTACAGTCGATTTCTAGTTGATGACTGAAGTCTGTGATTATTTTTGATAATCCTGTCTGTGTCTGGTGTAGATGACTTGTAATTCGTAACGAGGTTAACATGTTAGAGGCCTCACTCTGGTTGGAAGGGAGGAACAGTCATGGTGCACCAATAAGCTAATGGAGGTTATTCAATTTGACATGCCTAAAGTTAAAAGTTGACTTTCCCTATTGTACTTTATGAAGCATGAAAATGATTTGTCTGCAGATGCTTCCATCTGTAGATTTTAGTTTATCTTTAAATAATTGCAACATTTGGGAGGCATTTGGATGGGTATATGAATAGGAAGGGTTTGGAGGGATATGGGCCGGGTGCTGGCAGGCGGGACTCGATTGGGTTGGGATATCTGGTCGGCATGGACGGGTTGGACTGAAGGGTCTGTTTCCATGCTGTACATCCCTATGACTCTCTATGTCTAATGAGATGTGTGAAATTCACAAGTGGCTATAAATGTCCATAATTACTGACCTATTTGCTTGAGTTTTGGGTGTTGTCTGGAGTTGATGGTTCCAAACTCACAATGTGAGCCACCTTAAAAACTGTGAAGAGAAATCTGTGTTAACGTTTCGGGTCCACTGACCCTTCCTCTGAACTGATAGAACCTAGGAGAATGTTAGATTTTTTGCAAAAGATGGAGGGAAAGAGGTAAGGAGTAGATGATAGGTGGGGATAGAGCCCAAAGAGAGAGAGAAGTTCAATTCGACAGACAAAGGAGTGGATAGCAATCTGGCTAGGAGAATGAATAGCTATTAATGGAGACTGTAGCTAACAATAGGTAGTGTGTGATGGTAGACTATGTGTGGGGTTGGGGGTGAGGACATGGGAGAGTTCAGGTCCTCAAATTATTGAACTTGATATTGAGCCTGCAGGGCTGCTCAGCAACCAAACAGAAAATGAGGTGATTTCTTCCAGCTTGCACTAAGTTTCGCTGGAACACTGCAGCAACTGGGAGCACAAGTTCTTTCTTGCGGGCAAAATGTATATGTTCTGTGAAGCGGTCACCCAGTCCATGCTTCAGTTTTCCAATGTAGAGGAGACCACATTGTGAGCAGGGAATGCAGTAGACCAGATTGTGTGAAGTCCAGGTAAAGTGCTGCTTTACCTGGAAGGCTTATTTGGGCCCTTGAATACTGAGGAGGGTGGAGGTAAATGGGCAGGTGTCAGACTTTCATTGCTTGCAGAGGAAGGGGCCATGGGGATGTGGGCAGGTGTTGGCACTGAGGGAAGAGTGGCCCAGAGTGTTCCAGAGGGAACAGTCCCTGCAGAAGGTGAGCAAGGGAAGGGAATGGAATATGTGTTTGGTGGTGGCATTTCACTGGAGGTGGCAGAAATGGCAGCTGATGATCTTCTGGGTGTGGATGTTGTTGGGATGGTTGGTAAAGACAAGGGGAACCCTATTGCTGTTGCGGGAGGGAAGGGGCTGGTGTGAGGGTGGAAGTGCAGGAAATGAGTCAGACCCAGTTGAGAGCCCTGTCAACAATAATGCTGGGAAATCCTCGGTTGAAGGAGAAGGCGGACATTTCAGAGGCTCCCTTTTTTGAAGTTGACGTCTTAGAACATATGTAACAGAAATGAAGGAACTGCGAGAATGGAAAGGAGTCTTTATAAAGAAGCAGGGTGCGAGGATGTATAGTCCAGGTAAATGTGGGAGTCAGTAGGTTCAAAGTGGATATTAGCAGCTAGTTTCTCTACAGAAATGGAAACTGATGTCGAGGTAGATCAAGTGAATCCTTAGAAGAATATAAAGGCAGTAAGAGGAAAATCAGGAGGGCAAAAAGGGAATATGAGATAGCTTTGGCAAATGGAACTAAGGAGAATCCAAAGGGTTTTTACAAATACATTAAGGACAAAAGGGTAACTAGGGAGAGAATAGGGCCCCTCAAAGATCAGCAAGGCAGTCTTTGTGTGGAGCCGCAGAAATTGGGAGAGATACTAAACGAGTATTTTGCATCAGTATTTACTGTGGAAAAGGATATGGAAGATACAGAATGTTGGAAAATAGATGTTTACATCTTGAAATATGTCCATATCATAGAGGAATAGGTGCTTGATCTCTTGAAGCGGATAAAAGTGGATAAATCCCCAGGAATCGATCAGATGTACCCTAGAACTCTGGTAACCGAGGGAAGTGATTGCTGGGCCCCTTGCTGAGATATTTGTATCATCAATAATTACAGGTGAGGTGTTGGAAGACTGGAGGTTGACTAACATGGTGCCACTATTTAAGAAAGGAAAAGCCAGGGAACCATAGACCAGTGAGCCTGACATTGGTGGTGGGCAAGTTGTTGGAGGGAATCCTGAGGGACAGGATTTACGTGTTATTTGGAAAGGCAAGGACTTTTAAGGATAGTCAACGTGGCTTTGTGTATGGGAAATCATGTCTCACAAACTTGATTGAGTTTTTGAAGAAGTAACAAAGAAGAATGATGAGGGCAGAGCAATAGATGTGATCTATATGAACTTCAGTAAGGTGTTCGACTGGTTAACAAGGTTAGATCTGATGGAATACAGGGAGAACTACCCATTTGGATACAGAATTGCTGAAAGGTAGAAGACAGAGGGTGGTAGTAGAGGATTGTTTCTCACATTGGAAGCCTGTGACCAGTGGAGTGCCACAAGGATCGGTGCTGTGTCCACTACTTTTCATCATTTATGTAAATGACTTGGATGTGAGCATAAGTGATATAGTTATTAAATTTACAGATGACACCAAAATTGGAGGTGTAGTGGACAGCGAAGAAGGTTTCCTCAGATTACAACAGGATCTTGATCAGATGGGCCAATGGGCTGAGAAGTGGCAGATGGATTTTAATTTAGACACATGTAAGGTGCTGCATTTTGGAAAAGCAAATCTTAGCAGGACTTATACACTTAATGATAAGATCCTAAGGAGTGTTGCTGAACAAAGAGACCTTGGAATGCAAGTTCACAGTTCCTTGAAAGTAGAGTCGCAGGTAAATAGGATAGTGAAGGAGGGATTTGGTATGCTTTCTTTTATTGTTCAGAGTTGTGAAAACCTGTTGCAGCTATAGGCCACGTTTGGAATATTGCATGCAGTTCTGGTCTCGTTCCTATCAGAAGGATGTTGTGAAACCTGGAAGGGTTCAGAAAAAAGTTTTACAAGGATGTTGCCAGGGATGGAGGATTTGAGCTATAGGGAGAGGTGAACAGACTGGGGCTGTTTTCCGTGGAGCGTTGGAGGCTGAGGGGTAACCTTACAGAGATTTATAAAATCTGAGGGGCATGGATAGGATAAATAGAGAAAGAGCCTTTTCCCTGTGGTGTGGGAGTCTAGAACTAGACGGCATAGATTTAGAGTGAGAGGGGAAAGATATAAAAGGGACCTAAGGGGCAACTTTTTCACATAGTGGGTGGTGTGTGAATGAGCTGCCAGAGGAAGTGGTAGAGGCTGGTACAATTACAGCATTTAAAAGGCATTTGGATGGGTATATGAATAGGAAGGATTTAGAGGCATATAGGCCAAGTGCTGGCAAATGGGACTAGATTAGGTTAGGACATCTGGTCAGCATGAATGAGTTGGACTGAAGGATCTTTTTCTATGCTGCATGTCTCTATGACTCTATAAATGGGCACGGAGGTGAAAATGAGTTTGACCTGATGTCACACCCGAGATTCATTAAGGTGGAGATGCAGAGGGATAACAAGCTGAGACCTTTGCCTAGAGGCATGGCATTCATCCACAAACTCCATCAACAAACACATCGACCTGGACCCAATATACCAACCACTACAGCGGACAGCTGAAACTGACAACCAGAAGCGGCAGGGACAGACCACTATAAACACCGGAGGAAACATCAAAGAAGCGCTTCGCAGGAGGCTCCCAAGCACTGATGATGTCGCCTAGCCAGGGGACGAAACGTTTGCAACAAAAACTTCCAGCTCGGCGAACAGAACCACAACAACGAGCACCCGAGCTACAAATCTTCGCACAAACTTTGAACCTTTGCTGAGTACAGAAAGTTCAGCATTGGAGAGTGAAAGGTTAGGAGGGATGGTGAATACCCAATTGGAGTGGGGTCAGGGGAGGGGATGGAGTAAGAGGGAAGAGAAGGGGAGGAAGGTTCCAGAGGGCGATGGGTACCTCTGAGTTGTTGCATCTTGTGTGCCTTGGTGCCTGAAAGGAAAAGAAAAAAATTATTGTTAGTGAGTCAGCCAGCAGATGAAGTGGAACTGCAGAGAGGTACAACCCAGAGCCAGCATGATGTGATGCTGTTGGAGAGAGAGGTCAACAGTGTGCATATAACACCATGTGGCACTGACTGTGGGTCTTAGGTTGTGGCGAGAGCAGCTGTCTGAGGAATGTTGAACAGAGAAACCTGTGATTATGGCTTCATTCAAAGCAAGAGGCATGAAACTTTCTCTCTCTGTGAGATAAATAGAGGGAGGGGCAGTGGGGCTGGGGAAAGATAGGTGGGATGGTGTTAGGTGCATGCAAGTAGGAGGTGATTGTGATTGGTCAGTGGGAAGGGTGGAGATGATAGGCAGGGAGGAAGATGGACTGGTTAGGTCAGGTCAAGGGGGTGGGGCAGAGAGGGAGCGCTTGACCTGGGAAGACGTTGGGCAGATTTGAAAGCTGGTAAATTCTATGTCAAGGCCATATCATTGTAAGTTCCTGAGGTGGAAGATGAAGTATTCTTTCTCCAGTTTCCGTGTGGCCTTTTTTGACAGTGGAGGAGGTCCAGAATGAACATATCATTGGGTGTGTCTGAGGGGGTGTTGAAATATCTGGCAATTGGAAGGTGGGATTGTTTTGAGCATCCGGGCCATAGATGTTTCCTGAACTGGTCCCCAAGTGCTCAGTCTCTCTGACGTAAAGGAGATCACCTCAGGAACAACGTATGCAATAAATCAGGTTAGAGGAATACAGGTTCATCTCTACAATGATTCTTTGGGGCCTTGGACGGAGGTGAGAAGGGAACTGTGGGCGCAGGTGTTACACCCCCAGTGTTTGCAAGGAAACGTGCCAGGTGTGGAGGAGAGGTTGATGGGGAGTGTGGACCAAACGAGGAAGTTGTAGAGAGAACTGTCCCTGAGGAAAGCGGATACGGGTGGGGATGTGTTTTAAAAAATTCTCAAGGTCAGGTTCGTAGGAGAGTAGTCTGACACAGAACAAACGACCAAGAGGCGAGTCTGCTAGAATATGGGCATTTTATTCCCCGCAGCGTCGCCACAACCAACGGGTCTGGCTTATACTCACTCTACATGTTACCGGAACTGGGAGCCGTCAGTTCTCGTAGAGCGGTTGCAAACAACCCACGCTCGGCGGTTAAACGTAACCCCGGAGCAGACTCACCGAACTGGAGACTTTTCCAGCTGATATACTCTTTTCCAGATATAAACATTCATGTGAACAGCAGAGCAAGGCTAAAAAACACATTCCATTCTGGTTACATACAGATAAGAAGATTCACACGGGGAGGTGTGTAATAAGATTCACACGGGACTAAGCAACACCTCCATTCCGGTTAGATTCACACATATATTGGGACATAATTTTTAACCGTTTCACCACATTCCACTGCTTGGCCCAATACATGTGTTACATTATGATTCACACATGTATTGGGACATAATTTTACACCACAGGATGGAAATATCATTTTAGTGGTGGGGTCGATCTGCAGGTGAGGGCGGGATGTTTGAGGGCAGAGGTTCGGAAATGGAGGTGATGTGGTTGAGGGCATTGTTGATCATGGGGGAGGAGAAATTATGTTCCTTTAAGTATGGGGACATCTGAGATGTCCTGGAGTGGAATTGCTCATCCTGGGAGCAGATATGCGGAGGCAGAGCAACTGGGAGTATGGGATCGGGGGGAGGAGGGTGGAAGAGGAGGTGTAGCTGATGTAGCTGTGGGAGTCATGTTTGAAATAGATGTTGGTGCCAAATTAGTAGCTGGAGATGGAGACAGAGAGGTCCAGGAAGGGAGGGAGGTGTCAGAGATGGTCAGATAAATTTGAGGTCAGGGTAGAAGGTGTGAGTGAAGTAGGTAAACTATTCAAGCTCCTCATGGGAGCACAAGGCAATGCTGATACTGTCATCAGTGGAGCAGTGGAAAAAGTGGGGTATGGTGCCAGTGTAGCTGCGGAAGAGGGACTGTTCCATTGATCCTACAAAGAAGGAGGCATAGCTCAGGGCCATGTGGGTGCCCATAGCCACCCCCACTGGTTTATAGGAAGTGAGAGGATGGAAAAAAAAATTAAGAGTGAGGACCAGTTTTGCCCAAGCGGATGAGTGTGTCAGTGAAGGGGGACCTGTTCTGTCTGCAGGAGAGGAAGAAACAGAGGGCTTTAACTCCCTCTTCATGGGGGATACCGGTGTAGAGAGATTGGATGTCCATGGTGAAGATGAGGTGTTGGGGGCCGGGCATTTGAAAGTCATGAGAAGATGAAGTTCGTGGTAGTGTCCTGAATGAAGGTGGGGAGTTCCTGGGCCAAAGGGGACAGGACAGAGTCGAGATAAGAGGAGATCAGTTCAATGGGGCAGGAGCAGGCAGAGACAATCGGTCAACCGGGGTAGTCAGGTTAATGAATTTTGCTGAAAACGTGTTGCTGAAGAAGCGCAGCAGGTCAGGCAGCATCCAGGGAACAGGAGAATCGACGTTTCGGGCATAAGCCCTTCGGGTCGGAGACAGAAACAGGCAGTGCAAGTTTGTGGAACTGCAAGGTGGTGGAACTATAAGGTTGGAGGCTCTGGATGGGAGATCTCCCAAGGCGATGAAGTTGTCAATGGTCTTGGAGATGATGGTTTGGTGATGAGAGGTCGGATCATGATTGAGGGGAGTGAGAGGAGGAGGTGCCAACAAGTTGGCAAGGTAGGGATTTGTGTGCCAAACTACCATTGTGTCTCCCTTTCAGCTGGCTTGATGATGAGGTTGAGGTTGGAGTGGAGGGCAGCACGTTGCAAGGGAGGGAGGTCGGAGTGGGTGAGAGGGGTGGAGAGGTTGAGGTGGGTAATGTCATGACGGCAGTTGGAGATGAAGAGATCGTGGGAGGGTACATAGAACATAGAACTTTACAGCGCAGTACAGGCCCTTCGGCCCTCAGTGTTGCACCGACCTGTCATACCAATCTGAAGCCCATCTAACCTACACTATTCCATGTATGTCCATATGCTTGTCCAATGACGACTTAAATGTACTTAAAGTTGGCGAATCTACTACCTGAGGTCTCCTGCTCCTCGGATGCTGCCTGACCTGTCATGCTGTAACCCTACATATAATAGGTAGCAGTTGTCACAGTCTGGTTCAAATTGAGATGGTCTGAATCATGTCTGGTACCTCTGATACCTCCTCCTATCTCCTCCGGACTGTGACCCCACCATGCAACATCAAGCCAAAGTATCAGCTACGGTCTCTGACCTCATTTCATCTAGGTATCTCCCCACCCATTGCCTCCTAGTCCTGTGCAGTTCGCTTCTACCTCCTTCCAAAAATCCATAAACAGGACTTGCCAGGCAAACCTTTCATTTCATGTTGCTCTTGCCCCACAGAAATCATCTATTCCTTCCTTGATTTGATCTTTGCTCCCTGGTCCAGTCCCTACCCACTTCCACAATTTCTCTGACACTTCATGCCAGTTTCAGAATTTCCAGTTTGCAGGCTACAGTCGCCTCCTCTTCACCATGGATGTCCGATCCCTTTACATGTCTGTCTCCCACCAGGATGGTCTCAGGGCTTTCTGCCTCTTCCTGGAGCAAAGGCCTAAACCTTCCCCACCCACCACCATCCTCCTCTGCTTGGTCAAGCTTGTCTTCACCCGAACAACTTCTCTTTTACTTCGTCTCATTGTCTTTAGGTTAGAGGAGTGGCCATGGGTACTTGCATGAGCCCCAATTATGCCTGACTCCTTGTGAGGTACTTGGAACATTCCTTGTTCCAGTCCTATTCCTGGCCCCGCTCACAACTTCTGCGATTTTTTGATGATATCATCAGTATTGTTTTCCTCTCTCATTTGGAATTGGAACAGTTCACCGATTTCGCTTCCAATTTCCACCCTGCCCACACGTTCACCTGGTCTATCTCTGACTCCTCCCTTCCTTTCCTCGACATCTCTGCTTCCTTTTCTGTGGATTAACTGACCACTAATATTCACTATAAACCCACCAACTCCCACAGCTACCTAGACCATACATTCTTGCAACCCTGCTTCCTTTAGAGACTCCATTCCATTTTCCCAGTTCCTCTGACCCCATCACATATGTTCCAATAACGTCAACATCAACAAGGGAGCCTCCGAAATGTCCACTGTCTTCCTCAGCCGAGGATTCCCAGCACCATTGTTGACAGGGCTCTCAACCAAGTCCGGCCCATCTCCCACACTTCCATCCTCACCCCTTTTCTTCCCTCCTGCAACAGTAATAGGGTTCCTATTGTCTTTATCTACCATCCCATCAGCATCTACATCCAGAAGATCATCAGCCACCATTACCTCCAGTGAGATGCCACCACCAAACACATATTCCCCTCTCTTGTCCACCTTCCACAGGGACGGTTCACTCTGTGACACCCTGGTCCCCTCTTTCTTTCTCCAGACACCTCCCCACAGCCCCATGGTACCTTTCCCTGCAACCACCAAAATTGTAACACCTGCCCATTTACCTCCTCCCTCCTCCGTATCCAAGGACCCAACATACCTTCCAGGTAAAGCAGCACTTTACCTGGACTTCACACAATCTAGCCTGCATTCGCTGCTCACAATGTGGTCTCCTCTATGTTGGGGAAATGAAGCAAAGACTGGGTGACCGCTTTACAGATCATCTACGTTCTGCCTGCAAGAAGACCCTGAGCTTCCAGTTACCTGCCTCTTTAACACGGTACCCTGTTCCCTGGCCAACACCTCTGTCCCAAGCCTGCTGCAGTGCTCTCGCGAAGTTCAGTGCAAGCTAGAAGAACACCTCATTTTCCACTTAGAGACTCTGCAGCCCTCCAGACTCAATTTTGAGTTCAATATTTTAGGGTCTAAACTCTCTGATGTCCTCACCCCCAACCCCACCCCATTGTTATCCCACAATTTGCCATGACACACTGTTAGCCACAAATAGTCTCCATTAACAGCTATTCACTCTCCGAGGCAGATCGTTATCCACTTCTTTGTCTGTTCAACTGTTCTTCTCTCTCTTTGGGCTCCATCCCTACCTATTGTTTACTCCTTACCCCTCCCCCACCATACCTTCTGCACATAAATCGACATTTTCCTAGCTACCAGTTTTGAGGAAGGGTCACCGGACCCAAAACGTTAACTCTGATTTCTCTTAATAGATGCTGCTAGACTTGCTGAGCTATTCCAGCAACTTCTGTTTTTGTTTCTGATTTACAGTATCTGCAGTTCTTTTGATTTTCATCTTAAAACCTGTTGTGTGAAATCTTACATGGGTATGAGCGACATGGGCAATGAGAAGATTTGTGGCAGAATTGGACTAGAAATCCAGCAAGGCCTGTCACAACTTCAGGATCAACCCGGTGCAACTTCTAAGCTTTTGCGAAGTAGCAAAGCAAGTGTCTTGTTAGGCAATGGTGAATTTTTAATAGGCAGGATTAAAGCTTGTAACAATGCTTGTTAATGGTCCAACTCACCTAATTAATATTAAGCTTTCTGTCGTCATTAGCCAGGGGTAAGGTCCCGCAAGACTGGAATGTTGTGAATGTAGCAAATGTTGTGCCCTTATTCAAGAAGGACTGCAAAGAAAAACCTAGGATCTTGTTATGGACCAGACTGAACCTCCTCAAAACATTTCAAGAGAGTAGCCCGGACCCTAACTTTGCTAGTTGTTTTAAGCAGGTTTAAAGTGGATATTCCAGGAGGGAATCAGCTGTTTTAAACAAAACAAGATTACTAAATGAAACACAAACAAAAGAAAACAGAATACCGAATAACTTAACCTCTTCAAAAACCCAACAGATCTTCCCAACCTAATGATGCTATTCCAAATACTGGCAACAATTCCAATAAATACCCTTTGGCGCAACAGGTAAAATCGAACAGGTTCTTACAGGATAAAAGGCAGAGAGAGAATACTAGCCTGGGCCTGCTTCTTTGGGTCCAGCAGCTTTTTCCACACAACTAGAAAAGGTGAGCTGGGAGAACTGTATAGTCCCCATTCATTGCACAAGTTTTTTTGAAACTTGAAAGCCTTCTGCCTGCCTGTTATCAAATTGGCCCTAAAACTCTTAACCTCCAGACTTTTCACAGTCTGTTGTTTATGACCTCTCTGAGATAAAAGCCAAGGATAACATAACCTTGTTAAAGGAGCAGCTTTGTCACATTTGCTTCCTTAAAAAAAATGAATCATCAATATCCAAAGATGGCTTCATTTTAAAACCCCCTTAAATCTAAATTGTTAATACTCTAAAACACACATTGACTACAAACGTGCAAACATGCACAACTACATTCCGTTTCAGTCTGTTGTACTCCTGCCACCAAACGCCTCCGTTTCTCATTCGAGTCTCAACAATGCATCAGCAATCACATTTTCATGTCCTGCCACATGCACAATTTTCAAACTTAATGGCTGCAACAACAAACTCCATCTGAACAGTCTGGCATTTTTGTCCTTAAATTTCTCTACAAACTTCAATTGGTTATGATCAATGTATATGATTCATAGAATCCCTACAATGTGGAAACAGGCCGTTTGGCCCAACAAGTCCACACCAACCCTCCGTAGAGTAACCCATCCACACCCATCTCCTACTCTATTACTCTTCATTTCCCCTGACTAATGTATCTAATCCACACATCATTGAACACTTATGGGCAATTTAGCATGGCCAATTCACCTAACCTGCACAGCTTTGGACTGTGGAGGAAACTGGAGCACCCAGAGGAAACCCACGCAGACACGGGGAGAATGTGCAAACTCCATACAGACAGTTACCCGAGGCTGGAATTGAACCTGGGTCCCTGGTGCTGTGAGGCAGCAGTGCTAACCACTGAATCACATGTCACCCTGAGCCACTGTGCCACCTTTCTCATGTTTCTGTCCAAATGCCTCTTAACCTTTGCTATTGTATTTGTTTCTACCACCTCCTCTAACAACGCATTTCTGGATATTGTCTCAGATATGTTACTGGTAACATAAACACTGAAATATTGTAATAACATCAACACTGAAATATTGTAATGCCAACACCAAGTTCAAAGTCTCCTTCTGAACCGTTGAATATTTCTGCTGTTGAATGTTCAACTTCCTGGAGAATATCCGAAAGGTCTTTCTATCTTCTCGTCGTCTTGCAAGAGCACAGCATCAATACCCACATCGCTTGCATCAAGAGCCGCTTGATTGGCTTTCTGTAATTAGGTGTGGCTAATACTGGAGCAGTGGTTAACACAGCTTTCAGGCTGTCAAATACCTTCTGACAGTCCGCTGTTCACTGAAACTTCTTGCCTTTCTTTAGCAATTCCATGAGTGGAGCAGCCACACTGTGAAAGATTGGTACGAATTTTCAATAAGTCCATTCAATCCCAGGAACCGTAGTACTCCGCTTTTTGTTCATGGTATGGGAAACTCCCCAATTACCTTTGTTTTTAAATCTCGTGGAGCAATTTGTCCGTGTCGAATAACATGGCTCAGGAAGTTGACTTGGGCTTTGGCAAATTCACTTTTAGTCCGATTTATCACCAAACCTGCCTTCCAAAGTCGATCAAACAATTCTGACAAATGTAAATGTTCCTTCCATATGTGACTAAAAATCACCAGATCATCGCTATAAATGACATAGTTGGGTAGTCCGCCAATGAACTTATTGGTTGGTATCTGAAATGTGGCTGGTGCATTTTTCATGCCAAATGGCAAGATTTTCAACTAATACAGTCCATTCAGTGTTATGAAAGCCACAGTGGCGTTTGCTCTTTCTGACAAAGGTACCTGCCAGTATCCTCTGAGCAAGTCCAACTTAGAAATATAAGTTGCTTGTCCCACTTTCTCAACACAGTCTTCCAAATCAGATATGCATCAGTCTTTGTAACTGCATTGACTTTGTGATAGTCCACACATAATCACTGGGCACCATTACTATGGGTGAGCGCCAGTCACTGTAACTCACTTCGATTGTGTCGTCTTGGAGCATGCGTTCAATCTCCTTTTGAACCGTGCCAACTTTAGAAGGTTATGCCTATAAGGATGTTGCTTAATCAGAACAGCATGTTCTATATCTACATCATGCATAATTAGGTTAGTACTTCCCAGCTTATTTCCAGTTATCTCCCCATGTGATGGTAAGAACTCTTTCAGGTCATTTCAATTTTTCTCTGGAAGGTAACTCAATAACGTATCGCAATTTTTGACAACTTCCGCATTGCCCAATTTAATTTGAGGCATGTCCAATTCAGAATCTTCTGAATTTAGTTTCTTCCCTTTGTGTTGTAATCAATAACACATTCTCCTTTTGCTTTCCTTCCCTGTCCCTATACCTTTTGAGCATATTAACATGACACACTCTGAGATTTATTTCAGTCTGGAGTCCCTATGAAGTAGTTCATCTCAATAAATTTCCTTTCAACTTGATAAGGTCCACTAAAATTTGCTTTTAAAGGTTCACCCACCACTGGAAGTAACACTAATACCTTATCTCCTATAAGAAAATTGTGAATTTTTGATTTCTTGTCTACTTCCTGTTTCATTGTATGCTGTGATACTTTTAAATGCTGTTTTGCCAACACCCCAGCTCTATTTAATCACTCCTGAGTATTTGACATTTAGTCCAAATACGTGGTCTCTGAATTCTGACTTATCAATTTCTCCTTAATCAATTTTAATGGTCCTCTCACTTCATGCCCAAAAACTAATTCAAATGGCTTGAACTTGGTCGATTCATTTGGTCCATTTCTGATCACAGAAAGCACAAATGAAATTCCCTTATCCCAATCATCTGGATAGACTTGACTATAAAGCCCTCAACATGGTCTTTAATGTCTGATGCCACCTTTCTAGCGCTCACTGTAATTCTGGATGGTACACAGTAGATTTGAATTATTTTATTCCTAGCTGTCCATAACCTCTTCGAATAATTTTGATGTAAAATTTGACCCTTGATCTGATTAGATATGGACTATCCACAGAGATCCATTGAAAAATTTGAGTAATTCCTCTACAATCCTTTTAGTTGTTTACAAATACTGATTCCCACTTTTTGTTTGGGGTAGGGGACCTACACAAACAATTAAGACTCTTGTAAAAGGTTCCTCAAATGTAGGAGTAAGTATTAAAGTTGAGGGTTTTATTACTGCCAATGGTTTTCCAATAACCTGACATGTATGACATATCTGGCAAAATTCAGCTACATCCTTGTGCCAGTAAAAATGTTTTTGTATTTTAATTTGTGTTTTCCTCCCTCCTAAATGTGCCACACACCACTCGCAACACCTCCTTTCTATAACCTACTGGCAAAATGATTTGGTGAACCTCTGCCTGTTTCTAATCTGCCTGAATATGTGATGGTCTTCATTTCCTCATTAAGATATCATTTTTCACTGGACACTCCTACCTCACCTTACATAATTGAGCACTTCTTGTCTCACAGTGAATTCCAGTTACTAGTACCTTTTCTGGCAATAGTCCTTTAGAAGTACATATCTCCTCATCTTTCAGCATCACAGATTGAGAGGATCGGATCCTGCGTCTCTTAATATTGTAACTGCTTTATCTGCTGCTTCTGACCTATATAAATAAACTTTACCTTCGCTAGTATATGGTTTAAGAAGATCTGGCACTTCCTCCTTTACCAATCTCCGACCAACTTGTACATTCTGGTGCAGCTTTCTAGCCTCCAATGTGCTCTCTGATACCACTCCTACAAAATTCCCTGGCTTATCCTATTTTCCTACATCTGGCTTCCCAGTGCTTTTCCTAACCCACCAACACTGTGATTTCATGCAGCCTATTTATTGCAGTGTTTTCCCCAATTTCTATCCCTCATAGATTAAAATTGATTCTGGAAGTCAAACTTTGCTTTATGGACCAATTCATGATCATTAGCTATTTCAGCTGCTAATCTGGCAATTTTAACTCTCTGCTCTTCCACATAAGTTCTCATACCTCAGGAAGTCAATTTTTGATCTCCTCCAAAATAATTGTCTCTCTAAGAGCGTCGTAGGTTTGCTCTATTTTTAATGCCCTAATCCACCTATCAAAATTACTTTGATCCTTTCAAACTCAATGTCGGCTTGACCAGGGTCCCTCCTTACATTCCTGGTGCTTCTAGCCCAAACTCATTTGCACTTAAAATGGCATTTTTCACCTCCGCATACTCCCCAGATATCTCCTCTGATAGTGATGCGAATACCTCACTCGCTCTACCTACAAGTTTTGTTTGGATCAACAAAACCCACATGGTCACTGTCTACCACATTTATTTAGCCACTTTTCAAATGAGATGAAAAAGGCTTCCACACCCTTCTCACCACATTTAAGCAATGCGTGAATATATTACTTATCCTCACTCTCTTCCTCATGAAACTTACCTTCAGCATTCATCTCCCTCCTTTTAAACTGACTTTCCTGTCACAGTACCAATTTCTGAAATTCAAATTCCCTCCCTTTCTTCCTTTCCTCTCTCTTCTTTTATCTCTCTTTCCTTTTCTCTCTATTCTGCTTTTAATCATAATTCAAACTGTTTCATTTCAGTTTCTCTTTCCTTGTCTTTTGCCTCTAACTCAAGCTGCTTCATTTTCAATTGAGTCTTAGGTATCTCTAAAGATTCTGATGGCATTTCCAGCAAATCCAAATGCTAAGCTATTGCTGGAATTATCGCTACTTTCCCCATGGAAAGAGACAGCTCCAACTCCACCTTGTCTTCCAATTCCAGCAGCTTGGCCTTAATCACCTTTTGCAAAACCCCCAAGGTCACTTTTTCCACCCCCCAGAAATCTCTTGGTGACTTAAAGAGCCATTATTATCCCAAGCACTGCTTAAAACAACCAAATTCAACAACTGGATCAACAGACGCTAACACTTATCACTAGCTGCCTTTGAGTCCAAGAACTCTAATCCCAAATCGGAACTATGGAACAAATCCCGCAAAGAGCCCCCAGTCTGTTATGGACCAGGCCAGACCCTCTCAAAACATTTCAAGAAGTAGCCCGGACACTAACTTTGCTAATTGTTTTAAGCAGGTTTACAGTGGATATTCCAGGAGAGAATCAGCTGGTCAAACCACTTAGTTTAAACAAAACAGAATTTATTTGCAAGATTACTGAATGAAACACAAACAAAAGAAAACAGAATACCAAATAACTTAACCTCTCAGAAGACCCAACAGATCATCCCCACTTAGTGATGCTATTCCAAATACTTGTAACACTCCCCATAAACACCCTTTGGCACAAAAGGTAAAATCAAACCCAGGTTCTTACATGATAGAAGTCAGAGAGAGAGAGACTACCATCCTGGATCTGCCTCTTTGCGTCCAGCAGCTTTTTCCACCCTTCTACGAAAAACCAAGAGACAAGGTGGGCTGGGGAAACTGGCCACACCACATTCATTGTGCAAGCTTTTTTTTTAACTTGAAAGCCTTTTACCTGAGGCAGCCTCTGTTATCAAATTGGCCCTAAATCCCTTCACCTCCAGACTTTTTGGAATCTGTGTTGTTTACAATTTCTCTGGGGAAAAAAAAAGCCAAGGATAGCATAAAGGAGCAGCTTCATCACAAACTGTAGACCAGTAAGCTTAACATCTGTGGTAGGTAAGATTCTGAGAGATAAGATATATATGTATTTGGAAAGACAGGGTTTGATTAGGAATAGTCAGCATGGCTTTGTGAGTGGGAGATCATGCCTCACATATTTGTTAGAGTTCTTTGATGAAGTGACAAGGAAGGTTGATAAGGGCAGGGTGGTAAACATATGGATTCCAGTAAGGCCTTTGATAAGGTTCCACATGGTAGGCTGCTCTGGAAGATTAGGTCACGTTGAATCCAGATGGAGCTGACAAATTGAATACGCAATTGGCTTGATGGTAGGAAGCAGAGGGTAATAGTAGAAGAATGGTTATCGGACTGGAGTCCTGTGACTCGTGGAATGCCTCAGGGGTTGGTGCTAGGCCCATTACTGTTTGTTATCTATATCAATGATTCGGATGAGAATGTACAAGGCATGATTAGTAATTTTGCAGGTGACACAAATTAGGCCTGATGTGTAGGGGCCGGTGTTGGACTTGGGTGGACAAAGTTAAAAATCACACAACACCTGTTGGACTATAACCTAGTGTCGTGTGAGTTTTAACTATGGGCGGCATGGTGGCTCAGTGATTAGCACTGCTGCCTCACAGCGCCAGGGACCCGGGTTTGATTCCAGCCTCAGGTGACTGTCTGTGTGGAGTTTGCACCCATTCTCCCCATGGGTTTCCTCCCTCAGTCACAAAGATGTGCAAGTCAGGTGAATTGGCCATGCTAAATAGCCCATAGTATTAGGTACATTAGTCAGTGGGGAATAGGTCTGGGTGGGTTATTCTTTGGAGGATCGTTGTGGACTTGTTGAGCCGAAGGGCCTGTTTCCACACTGTAGGGAATCTAATCTAATCTAATCGAACTAAAATAGGCAGTATCGTGGACAGTGAGGAAGGTTTGCAGAAATTTCAGCAGGGGCTTGATCAGCTAGAGAAGTGGGCTGAGAAATGGCAAGTGGAGTTTAATACAGATAAGTGTGAGGTCTTGCATTTTGGAAAGTCAATTCAAGGTGGGAGTTTCATGGTGAATGGTAGAGCCTTAAGGAGTATAGTGGAACAGAGGGACCTTGGAGTTCAGGTGCACGGTTCTTTGGAAATGGATTCACTGACTATAGAAGTTGGGAAGTTATGTTGCAGTTGTACAGCATGTCAGTGAGGCCATACTTGGAGTATTGTGTTCAGTTTTGGTCACCTTGCTTTAGGAAAGAATTTATGAAACTGGAAGGAGTGCAGAAGAAATTTGCAAGTATGTTGCCAGGACTCAAGGGTATGAGTTGTATGGAGTGGTTGGACAAGTGAGGATCTTTCTCTTTAGCGTGTAGGAGACTGAGGGTGATCTTATACACTTCTATAAGATCGTGAGAGGTATGGATAGGATGAATGCTTTCAGGCTTTTTCCCTGGTTGGGGAATCGAGGACGAGAGGGCATCAGGGGAAAAAATAAAAGGGAACTGAGGGACAGTGTTTTTACACAGAAGGTGATATGCATATAGAATGAGGTGCCAGCAGAAGTGGTTGAGGTGGGTACATTAACAACATTTTAAAGACATTTGGACAAACAGGTGGTTATGAAAGGTTTAGAAGAATATGGGCCAAGTGCAAGGAAATGCAGTTAGCGTGGATGGACATTTTGGTTGGTAAAAATAATGACTGCAGATGCTGGAAACCAGATTCTGGATCCAGATAAGTGGTGCTGGAAGAGCACAGCAATTCAGGCAGCATCC
>NC_057718.1:74631126-74669671 GCF_004010195.1 Chiloscyllium plagiosum | reverse complement strand
CCTATTGTACTCTATGCTACTTTCTCCCCACCCCCCCCCTCCTCTAGCTTATCTCTCCACACTTCAGGCTCTCTGCCTTTATTCCTGATGAAGGGCTTTTGCCCGAAACGTCGATTTTGCTGCTCGTTGGATGCTGCCTGAATTGCTGTGCTCTTCCAGCACCACTGATCCAGAACTAATGGGTAATGCTACTTCAGACTAAGATGGTAGGCAGAGCTAGTGAGGTATTTGCAGCCCTGACTGATGAGGGATTAAGAGATTATTAGACCATAAATCCGTAAGAAATAGGAATGGAAGTAAGGCCATTTGGCTCATAGAGTCCAAAAAACCCAGAAACTAATGGGTTCTCCTTAATTCTAAATTTTTTTTGGAAAAAAGTTGCTTTTCCATAGATACTACTCCTGTGGGTGTTTGTTATTTCAATATACCCCTTGTTATTGCTGTAATCTCTCTGGCTGCCTTTAGGGAGTCCTGGCTACCCTCTGGGACTGGATAACAAAGGGATCTGGGTTCAAAGGGAAGTGTCTTGCTTAAAAGTTAGCCAACCTAGTGCTTCAACTGATCTGTTTTATTTTAAACTTCAGCTTCCTCTCTATCCCATTGCCATTATTGTGCCTGCCTGTGAGACTTTAGCTTCCCAACCAACTGGCTTCACCATACGTGTTCCATTAGTGGCTCCTGAGGGGTCTAACCTCTGCATAACATTTTATCTCTTTCTCTCTTCCCATTCTCCTACCTGCCAGCATGCTTCAGCCTCTTCAACCCATACCCTCTGTCATAAAATCACTACAAGTGTTGAGGCAACCATTTAACCCACCAACTCCACACCGATCTTGCAACAACGCTATTGGATAACTCAACACATTGATTAAAGGACTCAAAATCAGATTTAGAATCAGAGTCATACAGCATGGAAACAGACTCATCAGTCCAACTCATCCATGCTGACCAGGTATCCCAAACTGAACCCCTGGTCTCATTCGGCTGCATTTGGTCCATATTCCTCAACCTTTCCTATTCATGTATCTGGTCCACTTGTCTTTTAGATGTTGTATTTATTTCCACCTGTACCACTTCCTCTGGCAGCACATTCCATATATGCACCATTATCTGTGTGAAAACATTGCCCCACAGGTCCTTTTTAAATATTTTCCCTCTCACCTTAAGCCTATGCCCTTTAATTTTGGACTTCTTAACCGTTGGAAAAAGACCTTAGCTATTCATGATTTTATAAGCCTCTATAAGAAACTCCAGGGAAAAATGTCCCAGTCTCTCCCTGTAACTCAAACACTCCAGTCCCAGCAATGTCCTTGTAAATTTTTTCTGCTCCCTCTCTAGTGTAACAATATCCTTCCTATGGCACGACTGCCAGAATTGTATGCATTATTCTACAAGTATCTGCACTGATGTCTTATACAGCCACAACATTGTGGCCAACTCCTACATTCAGTGCTTTGACCAATAAAGACTAGTATGCCAAATGCCTCCTTTACTTTTAAGGAACTGTGTACCTGCACCCTTCGGTCCTTCTGTTCAACAACACTCTTCAGGACCCTATCATTAACTATGTCAGTCCTGCCCTGGTTTGCCTTACCAAAATACAACACCTTACATTTACCTAAATTAAACTCTATCTTCCACTTCTTGGCCCATTGGCTCATCTGATCAAAATCTTGTACTCTTCGATACCTTTATACCATTATACCACTAATTTTGATCATCACAAACTTACTAACCATACCTCCTGTACGCTCATCCAAATTGTTGATATAAATGACAAAAGTGGATCCAGAACTGAACTTTGTGGTGCACCGCCAGTTACAGCTCTCCTTCTACTACCACCCTCTCTCTTCTACCACCAATTTTGTATCCAATTTGTTATCTCTCCCTGGATCCCATATTATCTAACCTTACTAACCAGTCTACCATGGAGGACCTTGTTGAAAAACACCCTTCAGCTATCACCCTCTGCCTCTTGCCATTCAGACAATTCTAGATCTAATGAGTCAAATTTCCTAGGATCAGTGGGCTTTTACCTTTGCTATCGCTCTCCCATGTAAGTTCTTAACGAAAGCATTGCTGAAGTCGAATAGAGTGCATCAAATTCCTTGCCATCATCTACACGGCTGTTTACGTCTTCGAAAAATTCAATGAATTTGGTCTAACATGACTGCTTTATATTCAAACAAGTAGAAATACTATGAGGGAAATACAAGTTAACTGGTGAAACAACTACAGAGTACATCAAATAATATATGAAATCAAGACAGGTCCCATAGATTTCTTATCATCCCACCCAGATGTTAGGACACTGTGGTTCACCAAATCTGATTTAAACCTTGTCTTCTTCTCAAGAATTTCCAGTTCTTCACTTGTTGAATCATAGAATCCCTACAGTGTGTAAACAGGCCCTTCTGCCCAACAAATCCACACCGATCCTTTGAAGAGTAACCCACCCTGGCCCATTCCCATTCCCTATTATCCTATATTTACTGCTGATTATTGCACCTAACCTACACATCCCAGAACACTATGGGCAATTTAGCATTACAAAGATCTAATCACAGAATTTCCTCAATAATAAGTTCTGCTCACCAAGGATGCCATTCTGCATCTTCTGCGACCTGTAGCTAATGAGATCATGGGTCATAAGATATTGGAGCAAAATTAGGCCATTCGGCCCACTGAGTCTATTCCATCACTCAATCATGATTAATATGTATCTCAACCCCATTCTCCTCCTTTTCTCCCTGGAACTTTTGATCCTCGTACTTATCAAGAACCTGTCCATCTCTGTCTTACATACATTGCATGACTTGGCCTCCACAGTGCTCTGTGGCAATGTGTTCTACAAATTCAGCAACTGAAGAAATTCCTCCTCATCTCACTTCTAAAGGGTCGTTCTTTCACTCTGAGGCTGTTCTTTCACTCTGAGGCTGTGCTTTCTGGTCCTAGTCTCTCCTACTCGTGGAAACATCTCCATATATATTCTTCACAGGCCATTCAGTGTTCTGTAATTGTCCAGAATTAGATCTCTAACTTAGAATAGTTCAGCAACCATTCACCACACAGCTGCTCAATCTCTGCTGATAAGACTGCCCAATTTGATGCACCCAAGCTCCATAAGATAAACAGTTCAAGTTAGCTAACATTGCCCTGTGTTTTTTTCAAACCTCAGTTTCCTGAGTTACACAAAGCAAAAACTTTGCATATGTTTCCCTGAGCCCAGCTCTCAGCTGAACCGACTAGCAACTGGCGTTTCTTCTGAAATTCAACAGTTCAGAACTATTGCAGCTCCTACTCCAATGAGCACCAGTTTATCAGATTAAACAGCAGCATTTAGCGCTATTGAGTTACCTTCTACAGTTTTCTCTCTTGGACTGTCAAGGACTCTTGAAGTGCTATTCAGTGAACAACTGATTGGTGACTTGTGAGCTGTTTTGACTGGCTAATGAAATACGATTATTTATTTTGTGCATATTCAGAAATAACTAGTTTTATGACTGTGAAGTAAAAAACTCATTCTGTAAGTTGCAGAAACCGACAATCCTTTTACAAAATATTACAACACACAAGCTAAAATTCCCTCACTTCTCTGTCTAGGTATCTTACATTATCTACTGTTTTCCTGTGTTTCATAGGCATTCTTTGCACATTTGTGGTTCCCACTTGCTTTGGTGGCTTTGCTGTTACTGACAATGTGACTGAAACTTTAAATCTTAACTAATTTAACTCCTTGAATTCACTGACCTTGACTGTATGAAAGCATTAATTATTTTGCACAGGAACCAAATCCATGGGCTTCATATTGACCTGAAAAAGGCCTGAGATAGTGAGGGGTTGGCAGCCTTGCAGCAGCTACCAGCAATATGGCTTAAAAGACCATAGCAAGTGATCATTCATTCTCAGGAAGGGTCCTCCAGCCTCAGGAGAGCATGAAAGTGGGGATAGAGAAATCAGGTTAACTGCAAGCTCATGAGGGAAAAATGGCATAAAGCTGTGGAGAAGACCAAAAACAGAGACGTTGGTACTCTGTGACCAGGGTATAAAGCTGAAAGATAAAATACCTGCAAATGTTAAAGCAGTAGTGTCACTAAAGACTGGCCTCTTCTGAGAGGCGTGACTAATCTATGTGCAATAATGGCAGAGGAGATGACTTTTCTATGTTGTTGGATATCCAATGCAGGTGCTCAAAGTCACCAGATTCCTAATTTTCTGTGCCTCAGATTCATTTCATAGAAGCCCACACATGACATGAATGGCTTTTGTCAGTCAGTTGGACATCACTGCATCAAGCTGGTGACCGATGCTGTCTTCAGAAGGGCCAGCCAGTATATACAATACCAAACTGATATAGGCAGTTAGGCTGAAAGATTCAGTAGGATTCAGCACCATCACTGAATTCTCCCATGTGCATGGCCTCAAGCATGATGCATGTGACATCAAGTCTCTAATACTTCAATAGTGGCTTTCATTAATCTAAAGGATATCTTTCCTTCAATGTCCTTCTTCTGTGACCACTATCGACATTAACCTGAGAGCAGTTACAGCATCTACATTCTCTGGGACTCTTAGGTCCCACAGCTTTTCACCTTCACAGTGGAGACCTAGGAGAGCACAAGACATCCTCTAAGAATAAAGATAAGGAAATTGATGACAAACAGTACTCTCCTGAACTGCATCACCTGATAACCCTTAGGTTGGTGCATGACATTCTTAACATTACCAGATAAACACCAGAAATGGATGAATGATTGCATTAGACCTTTATTAGAAACATCATCTGGAGCAAACAGAAAAACATTAGGAAAACATAATTAAGCATATAACTAATTATTTTTCTTAATTATCTGTCTTAGTTTTAATCTTAATTACCTCAGGTTTATAATTATTTTATAACTGTTCCCACTTGGTGATCTCCTTGATTGTCAGCTCTGATGGAGGTAGGCTGATGGTTACATTGGTTGTCTTCCAGTTTCATTTTCCATCAAGGTCACCATTGCCTTAAATTTCAATGGCATGATCAGAGCTTCTATCTCTGGTTTACTGAGGTTTGGAGGTCTCTGTCATGCTGAGGGTGTTCTTCACCCACGCAGGATCTTGCTCTGTTATTGAGGAGCCACTGTCCACAGTCGAACCACACCAGAGGAGCTCCAGAACAGTTGTTCCTCTTTCCTTGTAAAACATGCTTTTATATCCCTATATGAAGACCTGGTGGAAATTCCAGATGGCTCATTTACTCTTTTTTTTTATTTCCACTATTGCCATTAGTGCAATGTCCATTGCCTGTAAGCCTGCATGCATTGCTAGCATCTACTGATTGGTCTGATGGACTTGGTTCTGCAGGAGTCTCTAATCTTATTAATGAGGACAATAAGTATCAAGTAAGGAGGTTACATTAATCCTATATAGAACACTGATTCAGCATCAGCTGAGTATTGTGTTCAATCCAATTTAGGAAAAATCATCCCAGTTACATGGATAGATTGGAAAAATTGGGACTGTTTACTTTGGAAAAGATAATATTGAACAGATATTTGATAGATCTGAAAACCATAGACACATCTATGATTTGTTTTCATAGATAAAGTTTTCTCATTGGTGGAAGGACAAGGGCCACAGATTTAAAGTCATTGGCAAAAGAAGCAATAAAGACATGGAGATAATCTTTCTTCATGCAGCAAGTGGATAGAATCTTGAATGTTCTACCTGACAGTATGATACAGACAGGTTCAATTAAGCAGTCAAGAGGAATTTGGACTGTTAGCTGAAAACAAAGGATGTGAAGGACTGTAGGAGAAGGCAAAGATGTGAATGTAGGTAAAGTGATCCAATGAAAAGTTGGTGTGGACATGATGAACCTAATGACCTCCTTGCTGTAACCATTCTGTGATTGCGTGAGTGTAATTGAACTTGTGTTTTTTGTTATCACAGAGTGCAGTCAAAATTAGCTACTAAAGGTGTCAATTTTATACTACTCCTCTTTTAATGGAGGAGATTAGGTGCTCTGATCATGGCCTGAATGGACTTCTGGATAGTTGCTGGAAATATTGCTAATGCAAAGGATGTTTAGGGCTTAGAGGTTGATGGGCTTTAAAACATGGCACCAACATTTCTTCCACATCATGGATGCTGATGTTGTCTCAAAGTCTACCTGCTGGCTGTTATTTAGCCAGCTGGCATGAATTGCTGCATGAACTGGAGCGGAAGGATCTTCTCTTTCTCTCCAGATACCACAAAATACCGACCAATGTGCCAGTGAGTTCCTGAGACAATAAATGATTGCTTTTCCGTCAAGTGTAGAAATAACAATCAATATATTCAATTATTCCTGTTAATTTCTCAATTTTGTTTAATGTTGATGTTCTTCTCTTGTCCATTTCACATCAGATGACCATCATTCAAGTGTTTAATTTGTTTATCTGCTTAGTTTCTGAAGCAGGAGTTATTGGCTGACCTTCTCATCGTACTTGGACAATGCCCATCATTCAGCAATCAAGTGTTTGCCAATCTTCTCTCAGGAATTAATCGCTTTGTAGATTATCTCTGGCAGATACGACAGGTACTGAAACTACATTTCTCTGGTTAATGAACTTTATGCAGAGGTACCTTGATTATCTGGCATTCAATTATCCGAATTTCAGATTATCCGGCAAGATCACAAGGTCCTGATACTTGGCTAAACTACGTTATCTAGCATTTGATGATCCGAAATCTGATTAACCGAACGGAATACTCCCTGCCCATATTATTTGGATAATCAAGGTTCTTCTGTAATACATTGCCATTGTAAGCAATCTGGCACTCAGATCAAAACTATCTACTTGTTTTTGAATTAAGGTGCTGTATATATTAAACCATTAAGGTTCCCATGCATTCAGTAATTTGTCTGAGGGCCAAAATGTAACGTGCCTGCACAATTTTAACCCCAGTACATTTTAGAAGGTTAGGTAGCACATCCCTAGAAAATAGGTCCAGGGTATTTAACTCACATCTTGCACCAAAAGCTCACAGAAAATTTTCAGAACCAATAAATTGACACACCGAAAGCCCACTCTACTACCTGGCAGACCTGATCTGTACAGAGCACAAATTCACCACTTTCTGTAGGATATTGCATTTTTTTTAGATTACTTAAAGTGTGGAAACAGGCCCTTCGGCCCAACAAGTCCACACTGACCCTCCGAAGCACAACCCACCCAGACCCATTCCCCTACATTTACCCCTTCACCTAACACTACGGGCAATTTAGCATGGCCAATTCACCTAACCTGCACATCTTTGTACTGTGGGATGAAACCGGAGCACCCGGAGAAAACGCACGCAGACACTGGGAGAATGTGCAAGCTCCACACAGACAGTTGCCCAAGGCGGGAATTGAACCCGGGTCTCTGGCGTTGTGAGGCAGCAGTGCTAACCACTGTGCCACTGTGCTGCCCACATTGTTGGAAAAGTACATTTCATATAAATTAGTCGCAGACATACCCCCCCACCCACTTCAGGTTCTCTCCGACCTCTTGAGGTATTGCTTTAAAAAGTCAGCATAAAGAATAAAATAATCTTTTCAGTCAGTGACATGTGACTCCAGAAAAACCAAACCTATCAGACATGGAGAAGTATTGACAAATTAGTGGGTCCAAGGCCATCATCCCCAGGATCTATATTCAGTGCAGGAATTGCTTCAGTGATTTCTCGCAAGTAGCAAGGGCATGTGCATCTCTTCATTTTTCCATTGAACAATACTTTGTAAAATCTGCCTTCTTCTCTACCAGAATTCCATTTCCTCTAATACATCTTTCAGCAATATTTCTCTTTGTAAATGCATATTCACTTCAGCCAATATGTAAGAGACTCATCTTATCTTTGTTCTCAACCCAATATCCACTAGGACAAGTGTCTTTTTGTTTGCTAGCATTTGTACAATAGCCACCTTTTCTTATGAATTTTACTTGATTACATTGCACATTCCAATTTTCAGGTTAAGACCATCCCCACACCTCCGCACTCTCCTGTATCCAAGGAAAAGTAATCTTTTTCATTTCTCTCCATCTCTCTGTGTCTCTCCAGAGGACAAAATATATCTATCAGATACAAGATTTTAAGCTGGAACAAATCCTCTGACTACTACTTACACCTCTTAATGGACCACTAAAAATCTCCCCGACAGTTTGACGACATGAAATTGCATTCTAAAGCCTGTCACCTGCTTCTGTCCAGCCTCCTGAAGCATGCCTTTTTTTCCCACTTTCCTCCCAATCCACCCAAACACTCACAGTCTGTCCTAAGAAGATAACCCACACAAGGAAAACCTTTATGAGCAGCACTGTCACACAGTTAGATCTATTAAGTGGCAGCACAGATAATTGAATCCGAGTCGGATTCGGAAGTGACCTAGACTAGAGAAAAACCAGTACTAATAAACAACAACCGGTACAAGTGGCAGGAGAGAGCTCACTACAGGGCAAGTCCTTTTTTCTTTTCTGAGAAGGGTAACAGAAATGCAAACCACAAGGTTGAGGAGAAAGATACTTGATTTACTGAAGTAGTCATATGAGGTATTGGAAGACCTACCAAGGATTTAAGTGCCATGGCATGCATTTGTGTAGGTGTGTATTTGTAGAATATGTCATGTAATCTCGAAGGATATCAGTAGCTAAATCAGTCTATTGAGATGCTGCGGTCAAAACCTCCACTAGTGTAAATGCAACAACTTCTGCAATTTTGTTAGAACTTTGGTGGCTGCTATGCAGTCTCTTGGCTTAAATCTATGTTGCACTTTGGGAAGACAAGTCTCTACGTTCAGCAAAGTGAAGCAGTTATAGTCTGTAAATTATATTCTAATTGATTTGCAAATTGAGCTGAGCATAGACGGAAGGAGTTTAGCACTTTTTTTTGTTTCTCCTTCCGACACCGAATACATGTACTGATTATTTCTCTTTAAAAATTACTCCTAACTATTCTTGAATAAACAGACTCAGTATTAACTTCAAAGGAATAAAGTTTTCAGAATCTGATACCTTATTTTTCTTTAAATAATTTTGGTAAACAACCAGCAGGAACTTCTAAAAGCAATCTACTCCAACAGGTCATCTACTAAACAGCATCAATGAAATTGGATGTACTGCACATACAGACTACACTGTCTCCATTTACCTCAGAGTCATCAGTCTGAGAAAAACAGTAATAAATGCTCAGGATTTGAAGAGTGGCTGAAATTTCCAAGGAAAGAAATTAAATGAGAAATTACATTCAAGAGAAAACTGAATGACTAATACTAATCATTTATTTGTAAAACAACTTCTTTTCTTGAAAGCTTTGTTTTGGAAGATTATGTATTTCAGTTCTTGAAAAACTAAAAAAAAATTCAGAAACTTATTTTGCATGATTTTTAGGGAAATGTAAACTCACTATTGGCAAATATTACATTTACAAGATGAGCTTGCATCAGCAGTTACAGTTGTTAATGTGGCCATATGAATTTGTAATGAATGAAATGACTCAAAAATGTTATAAAAGGAAACATAAGCAGATGGAAGAAAAGATACGGTGTATTAAATATGTTAGAATAAGAGCACCTATTTCAACATCTGTGAAATATGGTTTCTGACTAATTTTGTTCTTCGTTATTTTCAATCAGCTGAAGTAGTATCAGACTTACTGAGACAGAACTGTTAAACTGGTTTATTTTTGTAATTCCATTGCAATGATTGGCACATTTCAAAATTGGTAAGGTAAAATCAAATGCAGATAAATGTGAAGTGATTAGGTTTGCTAGGAAGAATAGAGAGATCACCTTACTTGGAAAATGCAAGGCTAGCTGGGGTTAGAAAAACAAAATGATTTTTGGAGTACAAACATGTCAATCACTGAAGGTTGTCTCTCACAAGTTAGTAAGACCTTTTAAAAAAGCAAACCAAATACTGTGGTTTATTTCTACTGGTACAAAATTGGAAAGTAGAGAAGTTATGCTAAAGTTGTACCAAATTTTGTTTAGCCAAGTTGAAGAGTACCATGTGTCGTTCTAGTCACCACATTATAAAGAGGATAGAGAAGCACAAGGAATGTTGCAGAGAATGTTGACAAGGATGATGCCAGAAATGTGAAAGTATACATATTAAGAAACGATGGGTGTTGATGTAATCGAATTCTTTAAAATTGCAAAACGTTTTGGTATCATGGACACAGAAAGAATGATTCCACTTGCGGAAAGAATATAGCTATCACCAATGTGAAATAGTCACCAAGAAATCCAAAGAGAATGTGGAATTCACTACAATAGGGAGTGGTTGAAGCAAATGGTATATAAGCATTTAAAGGGAATATAGGCAAACATTTAAGCAAGAAGATTGTACAGAATTACGTTGCTAGATTTAGAAACGTAAAGGAAACTGGAAGAAGGCTCATGTGGAACATAAACACACTGGCATGACTATTTTTATTTGTTTTTCATGGGATAAAAATGTGTTGCCCATCCCTCATGGTCCTTAATGGTGACAATGAGCTGCCACCTTTAATCACTACAGTTCTGTCTGGTGTAGGTAAACCCACAGTACTGTTAGGAAGAGAGTCTGTGTTTCTGAAGGAATGTCACAATAGATTCAAGTCAAATGGTGAAGGACTTATAGGAGAACTTGCAGTTGATTGTGTATCCAAATGCATGCTGCCCTTTTCCTTCTGGAATTTGAGAGTTTGGAAGGTGCTGTCAAAGGTGACTTAACGATTTGCTGCAGTGCACCTTTTCTATGATGCACACTCTACTACTATGCAGGTGGTGGAGGGAGTGAATGTTTGAAGTGATGGATAGATTGATGATAAAGCCTACTTATTTAACCAAGACGCTGTTGACATTGGAGATGTGCACATCTAACAAAGCGAATAGTATTTCATCCCACTCCTGACTTGTGCTTTTCTGGTCAATGGTAAGCCTTCAGAATATTGATGATAAGGGATTCAGGAATTGTAATGTTGTTCAGTGTCATGGAGAAATAGTTTGGTTCTCTCTTGTTGGAAGTGTTCATTTCTTGGCACTTGTGTTGCATGAATGTTACTTGCTATTTGTCAGTCCAAGCCTGTATGTTGTCCAGATTTGCAAATTGAGCTGAACAATGTAAACACCAGTAAACATTCCCATTTCAGACTTTCTATTGGAGGCAAGGTCATTAATGAAGTAGCTAAAAATGATTGGGCATAGGACACTATCCTAAAGAACTCCTGAGGCAATTTGATTGGCATCCAGTAGCCACAACCATCTTCCTTTTTACTGATATAGTCCCAGCATAATGTTGAGTTTTCACCCCGATTCTCATTAGCTTGACATTAACATAAGAAATAGGAGGAGTAAACCGTATGGCCCATTGAGCCTGTTTCACCATTCAATATTATTACGGCTGACCTTTAGCTTCAACTTCACTTTTCTATCCACTCTCTAGATTCTCTGTGATACAAAAAATTGTCTATCTCAGACAAATAATTAGTTTAATGATGGAATTGCCCTTTGAGAGAAAAAAACTAAGAATTCACAACCTTTGAAGTAAATAAATTTCTCCTTTTCGCAATCCTAAATAATGGCCCATATCCTATGTAGTAAACTTGCCAGCAAGTGGAAGCAAACTGTTAGTGTCTACTCATTCAAGCCCTTTCAGAAGTTTGTACATTCCAATTAGACATCTCTAATTTTTCTTTACACTGTAGAATGTAGATTCAATTTAGATTAGATTAGATTAGATTTCACCTGACCTGCACATCTTTGGACTGTGGGAGGAAACCGGAGCACCCGGAGGAAACCCATGCAGACACGGGGAGAACATGCAAACTCCACACAGTCAGTCGCCTCAGGCGGGAATTGAACCCGGGTCTCTGGCGCTGTGAGGCAGCAGTGCTAACCACTGTGCCACCGTGCCGCCCACTAATTTACTGAGCCTAAGTCCTCTCAACCAAGGGAAAGAGAATCTTTGCTGTATCACAATGTAAGTATGTATTTCCCTAAATACGGAGGCCAAAATGGAGACCAAAACAGTGTACAGTATTCCATATGTGGTCTCACCTGAGCCTTGTACAAATGTATCAAGTTTTCTTTATTCTTACAGATTTATACCTATCCCCATGGCTCCTCATAATCCTCTGCCACCCTATGCCCATCTCCCATGGCCTCATACCTCAGATGGCCCAGTCAACTCATGGTCATTTTTAGCCCCTATGCCAACTTGATTCAACTCTTATCTCACACCCATTACGCTTTACAGTTCCTTCGTGCATGGGCATTAATCAGGTGGCATCAGAAAATAAAGTTACCAGCCTATTAGTTGTGTCACCATTAAGGTGCACCCTCATTTTCTACAAAGCAAATGGTCAATACAATGAATTCTTCAAGGTATTTTTATTATTCACTTTTTTGGATGTGGATATCGCCAACTGGGCCAGCATTGTGGCAATTTTAGGGACAGCTTCATTCAATAACCATACTGTGAAAGAGAAGCAGCAGTTTAATGAGGTTGACAGAGGTTAAACTCTTCAAGGACCTTGCTCAACATTAAGTCAACAGAAGGGTGAAACGCCGATCAATCGTTTATCCTCTTCACTATCAGGACAGATTACCTGAATATGGTTTGGAGGGGCTGGGCATGCACAAAATCTTGGAAGGAACACATTGCCAAGGTGAGGCAGAAACTGGTCTTTTGGGAACACCGTTCCTTCTCCATTGAGGGTAAAAACCTGGCCACCAGATGTAAGGCACTCTCTCTGTTGTTGTGCATGGCTCATTCCCTGAAACTGCGCTGTTGCAGTCACCCAAGCCATCTTCCACTTCAGCTGGAGGTCTAAGATGGACTGCATCAACAGGGACACCATGTACAGAATTCTGGATAAGGTTGGGGGGGAAGGAATGTACCCAATTCGCCCTTGTCCTGATGGCCATCTTTGTGTGCGGCTGCATTAAGCTATATGTCGACACTCAGTACGCAAACACCAAGTGTCACTTTACGGAGGTTCTACCTGTCCCTGGTGTTGCGAAGAATGGGACTGGCCTTGTTGCCATGCAACACTTCAAGTAGTTGGACTGTTCCGTATCACCTGTCCTTTGTGGAGAAATTTGCGAAGAAAATCACCTTTGATCACAAGTCCATCAAGAAGTGATCAGCACATAGCATCCTGAAGACCCTGTGGGAAAAAGAGAAAGTCGATCCAATCGCATGTTTCCCTGAGCAGACTGTCAAAGTCATTTGGCAGAGTGCCGCATCACCAGAACTTTACAATAAGCACCAAGACATCACTTGGTTGGTGGTGAGAAGGGCACTACCTGTGAGATCCTTCTTGTACAGCTGGTGGGTCTAGAACAAAGAAGATTTACAGCCCAGGAACAAGCCTTTCGGCCCTCCAAGCCTGAGCCAATCCAAATCCACTGTCTAAATGTATTGCCCAATTCCTAAGCATCTGTATCCCTCTGCTCCCCACCTACTCATACATCTGTCCAGATGCACCTTGAGTGAATCTACCGTGCCTGCTTCTACTACCTCTGCTGGCAATGCGTTCCAGGCACCTACCCACCCTCTGTGTAAAGTATATCCCCCTTAAACTTTGTACCGCTCACCTCGAATGCGTGACCTCTCATTATTGAATACCTCACCCTGGGAAAAAGCTTATCACTATTCTACCCTGTCTATACCCTTCATGATTTTGTAGACCTCAAACAGATCCCCCCACAATCTCCTTTTCCTCAATCTTCTTTTCCTCAATCTTCTCTGCGCCACAGCATGTTGCCCTTGAAGCACAGTGTCTTCTAGAAGGTACTTTTGCAAAGGAAGTTTGGAGAAAGGTGCAGTGTTTTTTGACAAGGTTCCTCCCAAGCAGATCCCAGACCTAGAACTCTGTGCTGTACAGTCTATTCCCAGGGGAACGCACACTGAGACAAACATCGGTTGCGCTTGGAAGTCCATCAACACAGTGAAAGACACTCTTTCTTTGATCTGCCCGAAACTTGTTGGTCTTCCAGAACAGGGAGTTGATCTCAACCAAGTTTTGCAGACTGGCACGTTTCAAGGTCCAGGACTATGCCCTGAGGGATGCATTAAAGCTTAGGCAGCTGCCCCGAAGGCACAGCGGGGTAAGACCAGTGTCTTAGGTCTTCCTGTTGAAGTTAAATGAAGGTCTGTTCAATTATCAGAACCCCCAACTCCATAGCTCAAATGCATGTAAATAAATATAGTGCTCAAGTAAGAAATGCCTTGGGTTTTTTTTGGATAGACTCAAACTCCAATGTTTGTTTGTTTCCTTGATACATATAAAGTTTTTTTTTAAATAAATTAACATTAAGAATGAATTAATATTGAGAGAGAGGAGATGTTAGCAATTTTAGCAGACTTGAGAGTGGATAAATCTTGAGGCTCAGATGAGATTTACTTAAGGCTGCAGAGGAAAGCAAGAGAGGAGCCAAGTGACAGTATGGTGGCTCAGTGGTTAGCACTGCTGCCTCGCAGTGCTAGAGACTTAGGTTCAGTTCCAGCTTCAGGTGACTGTCTGAGTGGAGTTGGCACATTTTCCCTATGCCTGCATGGGTTTCCTCCAGGTGCTGCAGTTTCCTTTCACAGTCCAAAGACCTGCAGGTTAGGTGAATCAGCCATGCTGAATTGTCCCATAGTGACCAGAAATAGGTAGGCTAGGTGGCTTAGCCATTTAAAATGCAGGGTTACAGGAATCGGCTGGGTCTGGTGGGATATTCTTTGGAAGTGGGCTCAATGGACCAAATGACCTGCTTCCACAGTGTAGGGATTTTCTGAATAAAGTATACTTTTTGAAATTAAACTCACTTGCTAAGAAAATGGGTGTAATATTCGTGTTTATAAGAGAACAAAGCAACAGATGAATGTATGAGTGAAACTAGGACAATTGGTGCAGCGTCTTCTGATTGGTTGGGAAGCATATGTTGAGGTTTTTATAGTTGAGGAAAGAGATGAGTGAAAGTAAATATGGACCCAATTAGTGGCAGGGACAGGTGAAATTTGACTGGGTAATAAGGAGATGAGAGTGAATGCAAACAAATATTTTGCATCAGTTTTCATTATAAAAGCCAGATGAAATGTTCCTGAAGTAATGAGGAACCAAGGGTCCAGCAAGAAGGAACACCAAAAGAAATCAGAAATTAATGAAATTAAGTGGCAATAAATAGACTCGCTGCGAGGCAGCAGTGCTAACCACTGTGCCACCGTGCCGCCCATGAGGAACCAAGGGTCCAGCAAGAAGGAACACCAAAAGAAATCAGAAATTAATGAAATTAAGTGGCAATAAATAGACTTGATGATCTGCATCCTCAGATTTTAAAAGAGATATTTGCAGGTAATGGATGCATTGATTTTGATGGTCCAGAAGGCCACGTTTATTATAAATGCTACCACTGGGTGGCACAAAGAGCACACACGCGCTGTGTCATAACCCAGCATTATGGAAATGACAGAAGGAAGTAGCACTACTGGATGGTGCTGGAAGTGTCAATAATGGAGGCAAGTGCAAATAATGGGGCAGGTCCTAAACAGCTTCAAGTAGGCTTCCCTAGCAGGGAGAGGGAGAAGGGTCAAGCAGCAGCTGGAGAGCACCCGTGACCAGTTGTCCACATCCCAATTCTGACTTCTCCTTCTACCACCACCACCCCCCACCACCACCACCTCTTACCCAATCCAACCTTCCACAGAGTATGGTGATATATCATCACTGCACGCACAGAAGATTCTTGCAGTCTGTCACAACCAAGTTACATCTGTGCGTGGATGGTTGCCATATTGCATTTTTTATAATTATTCCAGTTCCAGAATTTGTTGAATCCTAAGACAGTTTTCAAGAATTGGAAAGTACCAAACATAATCCTACTATTTAAGAAATGAGGATGTGAAAAACATGGGAACTAAGTGCTAGTTATCCTAACATCTCTAGTAGACAAAATGCTAAAATCTGTAATTAAGGACATGGTAAATGAAAACTTAGAAAATTAGCATGTGAGTAAACAGAGTCTGTGGAGTTTGTGAATGGCAAATTGTCTTTGGCAAAGGCTTTAGAGACTTTTGAGGATGTAACTAGTAAGATAAATGGGGGAGTCAGTGAATGTAATTACATAAATTTACAAAAGAATTAGAAAGTCATATAAGAAGTTATTATTCAAAATTAGAACTCATGGGATTGGACAATAATATGGATTTAAGATTGTTTCATGGCCTGAAACCAGACAGTAAGAATAAATGGGACATTTCCTGCCTGGCAGGCCATAATTAACAGAGCATAGCAGGATTCAGTAGGTATCAATGATTTTTGTATTAATGATTTAGCTGAAAGGGCTGAGCGTAATGTATCTAAGTTTGGTGGCAACATAAAGTTGGTTGCGAGCAAGCAGCTATAAGCTACCTGAAAATAAAAATTGGCCCAAATATCTTAGAAGTACTTCTGAAGAAGTACTTGAAGCAAGGTTTAAAAAAAAATTAAGAAATTCCAAAAATGCAGGCACATTTAAATTATAACACCATATTCCTAACCACTTTGTTGTTCATGGATGCCTAGTGAATCTGAGTGCTTACTTAAAAGGAAAATCCTCATATCCAGCTTGTGCCCTCCCTACGTGGCAGTCTACACCCTCCTATCTGGTTGCTGCCTGACCTGCTGTGCTTTTCCAGCACCACATTCTCGACCCTGATCTCCAGCATCTGCAGTCCTCACTTTCTCCTACCTGATCAGGTATACCCTAGAACTCTGTGGGAAGCTAGGGAAGTGACTGCATCTTCGATAGTCACAAGTGAGGTGTCGGAAGACTGGAGGTTGGCTAACGTGGTGTCACTCTTTAAGAAAGGTGGTAAGGAAAAGCCAGGGAACTATAGACTGGTGAGCCTGACATCAGTAGTGTGCAAGTTGTTGGAGGGAATCCTGAGGGACAGAATTTACATGTATTTGGAAAAGCAAGGACCGATTAGGGATAGTCAGCATGGCTTTGTCTGTTGGAAGTCATGTCTCATGAACTTGATTGAGTTTTTTGAAGAAGTAACAAAGAGGATCGATGAGGGCACAACAATGGATGTGCTATATACGGACTTAAGTAAGGCAATCGACAAGGTTCCCCATGGGAGGCTGGTTAGCAAGGTTAGATCTTATGGAATACAGGGAGAACTAGCCATTTGGATGCAGAACTGGCTCAAAGGCAGAAGACAGAGGGTGGTGGTGGAGGGTTGCTTTTCAGGCTGGAGGCCTGTGACCAGTGGAGTGCCACAAGGATCGGTGCTGGGTCCACTACTTTTTGTCATTTATATAAAATGATTTGGACATGAGCATAGGAGATATAGTTATTAAGTTTGCAGATGACACCAAAATTGGAGGTGTAGTGGACAGAGAAGAGGATTACCTCAGATTACAATGGGATCTTGATCAGGTGAGTCAATGGGCTGTGCAGTTTAATTTAGATAAATGTGAGATGCTGCATTTTGGAAAAGCAAATCAAAGTAGGACTTAATGTAAGATCCTCAGGAGTGTTGCTGAACAAAATGATCGTGGAGCGCAGTTTCACAGTTCCTTGAAAGTAGAATTACAGGTATGTACGATAGTGAAGAAGGCATTTGTTATGCTTTCCTTTATTGATCAGAGTATTGAGTATACGAGTTGGAAGGTCATGTTGCAGCTGTACAGGACATTGATTAGGCCACTTTTAGAATATTGTGTGCAGTTCTGATCTTCCTATCAGAAGGATGTTGTGAAAACTAAAAGGGTTCGGGAAAGATTTACACGGATGTTGCCAGGGATGGAGGATTTGAGCTATAGGGAGGGGCTGAACAGGCTGGGACTATTTTACCTGGAGCATCGGAGGCTGAGAGGTGACCTTATAGAGATTTGCAAAATCATGAGGGGCATGGATAGGATAAATAGACAAAGTATTTTCCCTGGTTTGTGGGGAGTTCAGAACCAGAGGGCATAGATTTAGGATGAGAGGAGAAAAATATAAAAAGAACCTAAGGAGCGACTTTTTCACGCAGAGTGTGGAACGTATACGGAATGAGCTGCCAGAGGAAGTGGTAGAGGTTGGTACAATTACAGCATTTAAAAGTTGTCTGGATGAGTATATGAATACGAGAAAGTGAGGACTGCAGATGCTGGAGATCAGAGCTGAAAATGTGTTGCTGGAAAAGCGCAGCAGGTCAGGCAGCATCCAAGGAGCAGGAGAATCGCGTTTCGAGCATGAGCCCTTCTTCAGGAATGAGGAAAGTGTGTCCAGCAGGCTAAGATAAAAGGTAGGGAGGAGGGACTTGGGGGAGGGGCGTTGGAAATGCGATTGGTGGAAGGAGGTCAAGGTGAGGGTGATAGGCTGGAGTGGGGGTGGGGGCGGAGAGGTCAGGAAGAAGATTGCAGGTTAGGAAGGCGGTGCTGAGTCCCCTCCCCCCACCTTGTCTCAGTCAAATCCCTTGAACTCAGCACCGCCTTCCTAACCTGCAATTTTCTCCCTAAGAAATCCCTCCAATAGCTTCCCAACCACCGATATGAGACTCGTTGGTTTATGGTTTCCTGGCATATCCCTATTTCCTTTCTTGAACAGTGAAACAATATTAACTACTGTCCAGTTCTTGGGGACCTCTGCAGTGGTTAGTGAGAATGCAAAGGTCTTGGTCAAGGCCCCAGCAAACACCTTTGTTGCCTCTCTCAATAACTTGGGATAGATATTATTGCGCCCTGGGGATTTATCCAACTTAATGGTCTTCAAGAAATCCAACACTCATGTCTTTCTTGATCTCAAAATGCCCTAGCATATTAGCATGCTCCACACAAATCTCACCATCCTACATCTTCTGCCTCCAAGCCCAAGTTCCCTCCTTTTCCTTGAGTGGTCCTATCTTCTCCCTAGTTATCCTCTTGTTTTTAATGTATGTATAGAACGTCTTGGAATTTTTTTTAACCCATTTGCCAAGGTCGTTTTACGGCTCCTTCTTGCTTTCTTAATTTGAGTTCTTACCTGTTTTCTTTATATTCCTCTCAGGTCCTGTGCAATTTTAGCTTCATAAACCTTACATATGCTTCTGTTTTCCTTTCAACTAAATTCACAACCTATCTCGTTATCCAAGGGTCCCTTACCTTGCCATCCTTCTCCATCCTCCTTACTGGAACATGCCAGTCCTGAACTGTGATCACGAAGCCTTTAAACAACTCATAAATATCAAATGTGGACTTGCCGATAACTGTTCCTCCGGATTAACACTCGCTAGCTCCTGCCTAATACTGATGTAATTTGCCCTCTCCCAACTTAGTACCTTCTCGCAAGTTCATGGCTTATCCTTCTTCATAGCTATCTTAAACCTTAAGGAGTTGTGGTCATTGTTTCCAAATTCCTCTATGACTGAAAGGTCTGTCACTTGGTCAGGCTCATTAACCAATACATGCTCCAGCATGGCCCGTCCTTCAGTTGCACTATCTACATACTGTTTCAAGAAACCTTCTTGGATGCAGTTAACAAATTCTGCACCTTCTAAACTTCTTGCTCTAAGGGATTCCCAGATAATGTTGGGGAAGTTATTGCATCTTTTCATAATTTGCCTATATATTTGTTGTCATTGCATCTTTTCATAATTTGCCTATATATTTGTTCTTCATTGTCTCGGTGGCTTGATGGGTATTGGATGGTACAGCTGTTACTTTTATGCAGGTGTAGAGGTGTCCCAAGTAAGTGAGTAGACAATGCAGAGGCCACACAGGGCTTGTGTTGTGATCATTTGGGGTGTGTGACAGTAATTGAGGGAAGATGTTGCAGGCCACAGGGAGAGTGGTAGAAATGATCCTTGACGGGATGTAGATACAGTAGCAAAGAAAGAAAGAATGAATGTGAGGTATCAAAGAGAAGATAGTGTCACTTACGCTGAGAAGAGAAAGTAATTGTCCACCTTCCTACACTACTGTGCATTCTGCCAGATGATTGAGACTGCAATGACCATTATGACAATCACAGGTCAGACTGGCAGAGTGGAGTCATAGCATCCTTTGTTGGTCCTGAGTTGTGGAAAAAAGCACAACAGGTCAGACAGCATCTGAAGAGCAAGAGAGTCAACGTTATGGGCTTAAACCTTCATCAGGACTGGGGAGGAGGATGTTGGGCTAAGAAATAAATGTGGAGGATGGGGCTAGGGGAAAGGTAGTTGGGATGGCGCTAGCTGGGTGAAGGTAGGAGGTGATTGTGATAGGTTGATGGGAATTGTGAATGGATACGTGGGAAGGAAGATGGACAGGTAGGTCAGGTCAAGAGGATGGATCTGATTTGGCAGGTTGGATCTGGGATGAACTGGGGGGAGGGGAGATTTAGAAACTGATGAACTCAGTGTGTAGGTTGTGTGGTTGTAGGCTCCCAAGGCGGAAGATGAGAAGTCTCTTCTCCTGGTTGCAGGTGGCCTTGTTTAGGTGATGGAGGAGGTCTAGAATGGACATGGCATGGGGGCAGTGGGGGGGGGGGGTTGAAATGGATGCTGGGGTTGGTTGGTGTGTATGGATCAGAGATGTTCCCTGAACCATTCCATGAGTTGGCACTCGGATTCTCCGATGTACAGGAGACCACATTTAGAGCAATGGATGCAGTAAATGAAGTTCGAGGATGTGCAAGTAAACCTGTGCCAGATGTAGAATGATCCTTTTGGGCCTTGGACAGAGATGAGGGGGGAGATGTGGATACAGGTTTTGTACCTCATTCGGTGCAGGGGAAGGTGCCAGGTGTGGAGAGGGGTTTAGTGGGGAGTGTGGACCTAACAAGGGAGTCACAGAGAGAATGGTCATTACGGAACACAGATCAGGGTGGAGAGGGAATGGGGGCAAGGTAAAAGAGGTGGAGCACAGCTGCAGAAAGGGAGATCAAGGAGGAGTGTTTGCCTACAGAGTTAATATGGGTGGAGGTGAGAAACAGAAAAGGAGCAGTCACTTGGTTGCGAGTTTTCTGCAGGCCCCCCCAAAAGCAACAGAGACATGGAGGAGCAGATTGGGAGGCAGATTTTGGAAATGTGTAGAAGTAACACAATTGTTGTCATGGGTGATTTAAGCTTCCCTAATATTGTTGGAACCTACTTAGTTCAAATAATTTGGATGGAGTAGTTTTTATCAGGTGTGTCCAGAAAGGTTTCCTGACGCAATATGTAGATAGGCCAATGAGAAAGGAGACCATATTGGATTTGATGCTTGGCAATAAACCATGACAAGTATCAGATCTCTCAGTGGGAGAGCATTTTGGTGATAGTCATCACAACTCCCTGATCTTTACTATAGTCATGGAGAGGGATAGGAGCAGACAGTATGGGAAAGTATTTAATTGGGGGAGAGGGGAATTACAATGCTATTAGGTGGGAACTGGGGCACCTAAATTGGGAAAAGATGTTCTCAGGAAAATGCACAACAGAAATGTGGAAGTTGTTTAGGAAACACCCGCTGATAGTGCTGGACAGGTTTGTCCCACTAGACCAAGGAAGGGATGGTAGGTTGAAAGAACCTTGGGTGACAAGGGATGTGGAAGATCTAGTTAAGAGGAAGAAGGAAGCTTACTTAAGTTTGAGGAGGCAAGGATCAGACAGGGCTTTAGAGAGTTACAAGGTAGCCAGGAAGGAACTGAAGAATGGCCTTAGGAGAGCTAGAAGAGGGCATGAAAAAGCTTTAGTGGGTAGGACTAAGGAAAACCCTAAGGTATTCTACACTTATGTAAGGAACAAGAGGATGGCCAGAGAGAGGGTAGGACCGATCAGGGATAGTGGAGGGAACTTGTGCCTGGGGTCAGAGGAAGTAGGGGAGGTCCTTGATGAATATTTTGCTTCAGTATTCACTATTGAGAGGGACCTTGACGTTTCTGAGGACAGCGTGAAACAGACTGGTTTTCTAGAACAGGTTGAAAAGGAGGATGTGCTGGAAATTTTGAAAACTGTAAAGATAGATAAATCCCCTGGGTCAGACGGGCTGTACCCTAGGTTACTACAGGAAGTGAGGGAAGAGATTGCTGCATCTTTAGCGATGATCTTTGCGTCCTCACTGTCCACTGGATTAGGGCCAAGTGATTAGAGGGTGTCAATTGTTATTTTCCTTTGTTCAAGAAAGGGAACAGAGATAATCCTGGGAATTACAGACCAGTCAGTCTTACGTCAGTGGTATTGGACAGGATTTTGAGAGATAGAATTTATGATTACTTGGAAAGTCATAGTTTGGTTAGAAATAATCAGCATGGTTTTGTGAGGGGGGGAGCAGGTTGTTTCAAAACATGTTGATGAAGGTAGAGCAGTGGAATATGGTACATGAATTTTAACAAGACATTTGATAAGGTTCCCCATGATAGACTAATTCAGAATGTAATGAGGCATGGGATACAGGGGGAAACCTGGTTATCTGCATACAGAATTGGCTGGCCAAGAGAAGACAGACAGTGGTGGCAGATGAAAAGTATTCAGTCTAGAGCTCGATGACCAGTGGTGTTCCGTAGGGATCGGTTCTGGGACCTGTGCTGTTCGTGATTTTTATAAAAGACTCGGATGAGGAAGTGGAAGGGTGGATTAGTAAGTTTGCCAGTGACATGAAGGTTGGTGGAGTTGTGGATAGTGTGGAGAGTGTTGTTGCAACAAGACATTGACAGGAAGCAGAACTGGGCTGTTAAGTGGCAGACGAAGTTCAACCTGGAAAAGTGTGAAGTCATTCACTTTGGAAGGTTGAATTTGAATGCAGAATACAGGGTTATAGGCAGGATTCTTGGCAGTGTAGAGGAACAGAGCGATCTTGGGGTCCATGTCCATTGAGCTCTCAAAGTTGCCACCCAAGTTGATAGGGTTGTTCAGAAGGCATATGGTGTGTTGACTTTCATTAGCAGGGGGATTGAGTTTAAGAGCCACGAGATTATGTTTCAGCTTCATAGAATCCTGGTTAGACCACACTTGGAATATTGTGTTCAGCTCTGGTTGTCTCATTATAGGAAAGATGTGGAAGCTTCAGAGAGGATGCAGAGGAGATTTAACAGGATGCTGCCTGGACTGGAGGGAATGTCTTATGAAGATGGGTTGAGGGAATTCAGGCTTTTCTCATTGGAGAGAAGAAGGATGAGAAGTGACTTGATAGAGGTGTACAAGATGGTGAGATGCATGAATAGAGTAGATATCCAGAGACTTTTTTCCAGGGCAGAAATATCTATCAGGAGGGAGCATAATTTTAAGGTAACTGAAGGAAGGTTTAGGGGAAATGTTAGAAGTAGGTTCTTTAGTGATGGGTACGTGGAATGCACTGCCAGCAGTGGTAGTAGAGTCAGATGCATCAGCAACTGTTGGATAGTCATATGGAAGTTAGTATGATGAAGGATATGTAGGTTAGTCTGATCTAAGAATAGGATAAAAGGCTGGCACAACATAGAGGGCCGAAGGGCCTGAACTGTGTTGGACTGTTCTATGTCCTATACTTTTGATGGTGCAGTCTGACTGTAGGTGGCGAAAATGGCAGAGGATGATACGCTGGATTTGGGAATTAGTGGGGTGGAATGTGAGGACTGGGGGGGCGATTCTATCCTTGTTGCAGTTAGCGGGGTAGGGTTCGAGCGCAGAGGTGCCTTGTAGAAATTTGTCTCCTGGCAAAACCAGCAAATATTGTTCATTCTTAATTTTTAAGATGATGTTAAGCTGAGTCCTTGACGCTATCCATTTGATGTAGGTGTATCCATACTAGTATTAGGAAGGGGCTCCCAGGATTTTGGCTATTCTTCAAAAAAGAATGGTGATATATTTCTTAGTCAGGATGGTATGTAATTTAGAGGGAAACCTGCAGGATATGGGGTTTTTTATGTTTCGCATTTAGCTGAAGCTTAATGCAAAGCTTTCAGCTGCCTCATTCACATTCATATGCTGGGCTCCATTATCATTGATAGTGGGAATTTTTATGTAAGCTCCTCTTATTTAATTATGCAGTATGATTTGCGACTAGATATAGCAGGAGTGCTCAGTATTAATCTGAAACATTGATTGTGGGGTCATTTGACTCTGAGTATAACAAAAACTGCTTTTATTATTCGGTATGCATATAGATGGCACCAATTTTGTTGCCTTCATAAGGTTGGCACCTCATTTTTAGCTACCTCTGATGCTCCCCCTGTCATGCTGTCCTAACATGGTTCATTGAACCAAGGTTGGTTCCTAGCTTCATGGTAATTGTAGACTGCAGGATATGCCAGATAATTAAGTTTCAGATTATGATAGAATACAATTCTGCTGTTGCTAACATCCACAAAGACTGATCGGTGCCCAGTTTTGAGTTGATAGATTTGTTCTGGATTTATCCTATTTAGCACGGTTACTGTGCCACAACACAATAATGGTTGTCCTCAGTATAGACGAAAGGTAGGATCTTGTATCTGCAAGGATTGCACAGTGATCATTCTTCCCAGTACTGTCATGGATAGATACATCTGTGGCAAGAAGATTGACCCAACAAGCTTGATCAGTAGTGGTGCTACTGTGGCACCTTTGGTGAGGACATCCACCCATTGCACCATCAGAGTCTATTTTGTAACCATTCTACCCTCAAGTGTTTCATCCAAGTGATTCATAAATAACAGACAGTGTTAGGTGATAGTATAGAAGAGGTTTCCTTACCCTTTCCCAATCTGGAAGTAAAATGCTAATAAAATGAATGAACTTCAAAAAAAAGACATCACAGTATGTTTCCTGGTTTCCTGGGTATTTTGTTTTCTCCTGCTCCCTTATGTTTACAAGTTAACATTAAGGTATTTTCCAATCTGAATCATAAGCTAGCCATCAGAAGTGCAAACTAGGCTTATCTTTAGCCTACAAATGCAGAATCTAATTTTGATATCTTAATAATCTCTTAGCGGTGGTCACCTGAGTCCACATAAATCAGTCGCTAAGCCTGGAGGTTTTCTGGTCTATCAGATTAAGTGATATATTTGGCGATGCATTCATCTGTTGAGTCACTAGAGCTATTCCAAAAGCTCAATTCTTAATGGATGTTTAATACTGTAATTTACATTTGATGTGGGTAATTCAAAATTATCAGCATTTCTATGCTGTAGGATTGGTATTGTTAAAGCTCGTATTTTAAAAGTAAAATTACAGATTAGAATGCAGTTAAACATCTGTACACTATTGTTCCTGAATGGTAAAAAGAAACACAGAGGTCTACAATACTGTCAACTGAGTAAGCTGCAATGCAAATTAAGAGGTTTGGAAGAAAATGGATTGGTTTTCATGCACACTGCCTGGGTGGCATTTCCAGCAGAATGCAGAGCACACTCTTCAGTTTTATTTTCATAGAATCATTGAACCCCTACAATGAAGGCAGAGGCCATTTGGCCCACTAGGTCTGCACCGGCCTTCCAAAGAGCAACCCACCAGACCAACCCTTCCACCCTATCCGTGTAACCCCATACTTGCCATGTTAACCTACCTAGCCTGCAGAACGCTAGACACTACAGTGTAATTTAGCATGGCCAGTCCACCTCACCTGCATATCTTTGGACAGGAGGAGGAAATCTGAGCACCCGAGCTGACAGAGGGAGAACGTGCAAACTCCACACAGAGGGTTTCCCAAGGCTTGAATCAAACCAGCGTCCCTGGTATTGTGATGCTAAATCACCATGCTGCTATGGCAACATATCACATTTATATGCCAGCATTAGCCTAAGTTCTGCAATTCATTTATCTCCCATTCTGTTAATGTTCTACATTCCATTTCAAGCAAACACATTCTACCATTGTGAATTCATGCCTTGTCCTCTTGAGTGGACCAATCTTCAGTTATTCGACATGCCAATCCTGTAATATTTCCTGCAATATGTAATTAAAATGTATGCAAATTAAGAGCAACAATTATTTTGTGTCACACGGAACTGTTGAGTATTTAATGATCAAGATCTTAAAGACTAGTGAGAGAAATCAAGATTTGGAGATGCCAGTGTTGGACTGTGGTGTACAAAGTTAAAAATCACATAGCACCAGGTTATAGTCCCAACAGGTTTATTTGGAAGCATCTCCTAGACCTCCACAATTTTAAGTGTCTAAAACATTCATGGTGATACTGACTGAATGGATAGAAGAACCTTTTCTGTACTGTATGATAATGTAGTTCACAACCTCTGTAGAGATGCTGTTAACCATATTCTGAGTGAGCAAATGTTTTGAAAAGTAACTTCAAAAGGTCTTAGCCATGCTGTTCACACCAAGCTAGTCCTTGCACCTAACCTTGTGGCCTCTCATACCCTGTATGCCTAACTGCCCATCCTGCATAGCACTTGCAATCCATATCAAAGTATGGTTCTTCCAAACTCCTTCACTCACTACGCATGCTGCACAGAACCAATAAACCCGATTGTGACAACAATCGAGTATTTTTTTTTAAAAAAAATAGCAGTGCATTCATACGTTTTTAAGTTAATAAAAAATGCTACTTTGCTATAACCCTATAAAAGTGGATATCATCCAGAATATTTAAAGTATCACTAGTTGAAACTGCAAGCACTTGTCATATCTGTAAAATTGTCAGAGTAGATTATGGAACAAGTGCACTCAATCAAGCAATTTTTTTCTAGACCATATCCATTTCAACATACTAATAGATCTCTGGGCTCGCAGAAGCCTCGGTGTGTTTTCTTATGCTGATGGAAGATCAGAAAGTAAATGGTATAACGAATACACTATTTGCAGCTAGTAAGACAAGAGAACCATGATGGAGAATGGGATTTAGATACGAGGATACCATCATCTTTGATAGTCTCAGTGTTTTCAACAATGATCTTTCTTAAAATATGTAGCTCCCCTGTTTATCCTTAGGATTTGGAATATATAGGCATATCTTTCCCACTGTAATTAGTTTCTATTGCCAATTGTTCTACATCTTCTGCAAAAAATATCTGAGTGACATGCAAAAATTTGGGTAATGTAGCTCTTGGGTTGAATAGCTGTCAGAAATGTTTATCCTATGATTAGATTACTTACAGCGTGGAAACAGGCCCTTTGGCCCAACAAGTCCACACCGACCCGCCGAAATGCAACCCACCCAGACCCATTCCCCTATATTTATCCCTTCACCTAACACTACGGGCAATTTAGCATGGCCAATTCACCTTACCTGCACATTTTTGGACTGTGGGAGGAAACCAGAGCACCCGAAGGAAACCCACGCAGACACTGGGAGAATGTGTAAACTCCACACAGAGAGTCGCCTGAGGCGGGAATTGAACCCGGGTCTCTGGTGAGGCAACAGTGCTAACCACTGTGCCACCGTGCTGCCCGATATTGTTGGCATGATGTTTTGAAGCAGTGCTGAACTCATGAGAGTGCAATCAAATTTAGATATGTGTCCTGACTTATTAGGATTTTTGGGGAATGTGGTGATGGAGTTTGGTGAAAGCAGTGGTGAAAACTGAAAATGTATTGGTATGATTTGTTGTTTAGAAATGCATTTCTTAACCTTAACCACTCACATGATGTCATTGAACCTCTGGTTGCACTACATGATGCACTGAATAGCCTCTTCCTGTGCTGCAAATATTCTATCATCCAGGCACTCAGGATTTGACTTCCACTACTAGTCTCTGTGACACTTTTTTCCTTTTGTCTTCTTATTTTGTGTCTGGAGGGTTTCCAACAACACCCCTCATCACACAACCAGCTCCAGGTGTATCTCTCTGTCTCACTCTCTTTCTCTTCAACTTTTTTCACCACAACTTTCCATACAAAATCCCAAACCCTTGTTTCCAACTTTATTCCAGGGTTATCCATTCATCACTCATGGCTAGAGACGCATACGACTCTAATCGCTTGCTGCAGTCACAATGTACCATCTCTTTAAGGGGTACCAGCTCGTTTAAAGAAGTAACTACTAATATTGCACCCCTCCCCACCCCACACCGACAATACATATAGGCAAAGAGTATAGAATTCTGGACTGCACACATAGATATCATTAAAATTAGCATGGAGCACAAAGTTGGTTAGACATTCGGGACAAAGCTATTTATAGTGCATTACATATTCTGTGGAGAAGGGAGGTATAGGAAAATTGGAAGTCACTACTTTGTTGGCTACATAGAACAGTCCATCTTCTGTAGTTACACTGGCACCACTCACCACCTCTTCCTCCGCTACATTGATGACTGCATTGGCGCCACCTCGTTGTCCCGCGAGAAGGTTGAGCAATTCATCAACTTCACCAACACATTCCACCCCAACCGTAAATTTACCTGGACCATCTCTGACACCTCCCTCCCCTTCCTGGACCTATCCATTTCCATTAATGACGACCGACTTAACACTGACATTTTTTACAAACCCACCGACTCCCACAGCTACCTGGATTACCCACCCTACCTCCTGCAAAAATGCCATCCCGTATTCCCAATTCCTCCGCCTCCACCGTATCTGTTCCCAGGAGGACCAGTTCCACCACAGAACACACCAGATGGCCTCCTTCTTTAGAGACCACAATTTCCCTTCCCACTTGGTTAAAGATGCCCTCCAACGCATCTCGTCCACATGAGGTCTCCTCTACACTGGAGAGACTGGACGCCTCCTAGCAGAGCACTTTAGGGAACATCTCCAGGACACCCGCACCAATCAACCACACCAACATTTCAACTCCCCCTCCCACTCTGCCGAGGACATGCAGGACCTGTGCCTCCTCCACCTCCGCTCCCTCACTACCCAACACCTGGAGGAAGTACGCCTCATCTTCCGCCTCGGAACAACTTCAACCCCCTGGCATCAATGTGGATTTCACCAGTTTCCTCATTTCCCCACTCTGCAGGCACCCTGCCTCTATTCCTGAGGAAGGGCTTTTGCCCGAAACGTCGATTTTCCTGCTCCTCGGATGCTGTCTGACCTGCAGTGCTTTTCCAGCACCACTCTAATCCAGTCACTACTTACAGTCAGACTTGCTATGAGGAAGGACAAGAGGAGTGATTTTCTGAGTAAACCTCAGTCACAAGATCCCTCACCATCTCCAGCATAACCTAAAGGCAGGCATTATTGGATTGCGTTGTTAACCACATGTAGTAGCATTTTAACATTTCAACAGAACATTAAAAGAAACAGGGCACCCAATTTTAAATGTCTCTGTCCAGCAGGAAAACAGCAGCAGAAACCTGAAAATGCCATTGTAATGCTTACCATATAGATAAAGCTAATGCTTGCCATTTTGAAAAGACGTATGTTTCATGCAGCTGGACTCTTTAAATGGTGACATGAAGCTGAATCGTATGTCTTTATGGCAAAGTCTGTGTCGCACATGATTTATTAGAAGGATTTCCAAACAAAGCGTAGAGAGATTTCCCACAGCATTTGGCCATAAACTGCCTGATTAACTGCATAACCCCCCTTAATAAGTCTGTCATGTCCAATTATAACATGCACAGCTCCCTGAACAACTTAACATGCAGAGGATATTCCTGGAATTGACCGGCATCCTATGGAGCACATTTCATCTTTAAAAGCCCACGATACACACTGACAAGTACTGTCAGTCCAGAACTGCCCTGCATTGTTCCTGACATTTTACCTGGACTTGGCAGACAGGGGAAATCAGCAAACAGGAATGTGTAGGTTCTGCTGAATGGGATGATACAGAGGAGGGACTTCATCCAGACTACATGACCATGCAACCTGGTTGGAGGTTGCCATGTAGGTTAATGTTGTTGCAGCCATCTGGAGGAATGCACAACATTGTAGGAAGAAGGACAATGACCTTCTCCACTCTGCCAGCATAAGGGTCACCATCTTCTCTCCAATACCTCACATACACTCTATCTCCCACCAAGGCTCATTCTCTACCACTCTCACTGTTGCCTGCAGCATTTTCCCTCAGTTAGAGTCACCCAATCCAACTTCCAAAAGCATGCCTTAATCCCCACATGATTACTTGCTCAGGACACCTCCCCATTAAATCAAAATTAAAAACAGTACCACCCACTTTCATCTCACTTAATATATGCCTGTCACTTATTCCAACAAGAAAACAATAGGCCAGAAAGGCTCAATATTTTGATCCTCACACATTATGTGGAATGTATCCTCACTCTGACTGCCCCAAGTGGTTGAATGACTGTTTCCAAGCCCTTGCACTGGTATCAGAATCTGCCCTTGACTTACTGTGTCAGGACCGCCTGGTTGACTGTACCCTCTTGACTGTGGCCTGCTGACAAACATGACAAGGGCAGCACAGTTGCTCAGTGGTTAGCACTGCTGCTTCACAGCGCCAGGGATCTGGGTTCAATTCCAGCCTCACGCGACTATCTGTGTGGAGTTTGCACATTCTCCCCATGCACTGAAATGTTAGCGTCTTGGTTTTCAACATGGAAGTTGTTCAGAACTAAAGGTAATCTGAACCCACCCAGTATCTGTTCTGATTTTCATGTGAAGTTTTATGAACACCTAGCTTAGCTTGTTTGTCACTTTTGGTAAGATAGGAAGCTTGATATTAGTGAGTCAGATTGGGCTGATAACAAGACTTTTAAAGAGCAATAAATCTTCTTAAGTGGCAACTCATCGGGTTTAGTGGGAAACCCACTGTGCTGCTTGTCAAAAACATAAAAGATGGAGCAAGATGCTCCCAATATTGAGATCATCCTGCTGGACTTCTCAAGCAATTTTGCCACAAATCTCACCATAGCCCACATGGCTCAGACCTCAATAAGATTTTACCTAGGGTGTATACTCAACTATTGATATTATTTTTGAAGTGAAAATTTGCAGAATAACCAAGATTTTTAAAAAGACAAATGGATGTTGTTCTCAAAATTGATTAATTTTCAATTTTGGGGGGGTCACAAGGAGAATTCCAATTCCTTGTCAATCAAAAATCCTCCAGTCCAAAGTTGGAACACATTTACTGATGACCCACATCAAGGATCATCTCCTGTCTCCAGGCTCCAAATGTCAGTCACCTTCTGTTCAAATCTGGCAGACTCACACAAATTACCAACCTGCAATGGAGCACAATATGGCTGTCTCATCTTACTGAGAACCAAGTCTGCAAGTGATTCAAGCCTCACATTAGTTACTGGAGGTATACAATGATGCACTCTGTCCATTGACTCTCCATTTAGATCAGCTGACATAGGGACCAACAATCGAAGTTGAATGGTCAGTAGTTTTGTTGGAATGAGAAAATGGGCCTTACAGTCAAGAGGAGCATTGAGAGAGTATTGGTAGAGATAGAAGAGACACTAGAGTAATAGTTAATTCAGGACTAGGGCCAGGGACATCCTTAAGGAAAATTGTGTCAGTGTTCTAGAGGAAGGAAGAGAAGCAACAGATGCAGCTGAATGGATGATTTCAGCCTTTAGGACAAAGAAGTCCATGAGGTCATTTCACTTGTTGATAGTAAGGGCAGATGAGGCAGGGAAGAAGGGTCTACATGTTTTGTGGTGAAGAAGATAAGCCATGAGCTCCCATTCCAGTCTAGGGTGAACCTGAAATAGTGAGCCGTTTTGTGGAGAACAGTGGCGAACGTGGCCCAGAGAATTCAGGAAAAGCATGCTTAAAACTGTTGTGCACTGTAGAACATCATATCGGTCGAGCTTAGATGTAAGTGAGAAGGGGTGAGAACCATGCCAAGAGAAATTAAGAGTGAAGCAAACTGGAACATCAAAACCAGAGGTATGACTTAGCAAATTTGTTTAGCTTTAATGACTGGAGACCCAAAGGTTAACAAATGTTTTGAAAGTTTAAATGACTTCAAATAAGCCAAAGAAGTAAGATTTTTTAAAAAGTAATGTGGATTAGAATAGTATGCAGATGAGAAAGACATCATATAAATGCTAGTTTTTTTAAATTTGAAATGAGCATGTCATACCTGCTACTTCAGTAGTGCCCTTTTAGTGCATAATTTGGTATCACTGATCATTAAGCACTTGCTCGATGTAGATTCTATTACTTGCAAATCATAAATTGTATTCAGAGACCTGGAAGACTTAATGGTTCATCACTAACTAGGGAATTTCAGGACCCATGCATCCTAATTCTGGTTTACCAGAGAAGACAAACAGGAGGCTGGAAGAACAGAGCAAGCCAGGTAGCATCAGGCAGTGGAGAAGTCGACGTTTCGGGTATAGCCCTTCTTCAGGAATGGGGATGTGGATAGGGGGAGCTGCAGATAAAGGGGGGTTATTGGTGGAGAGAGGGTCAAAATGATGAGATAGTGATAGGTCAACACAGGTGATGGGTGTGAAGGGAGGAATAAATCCAGTTGGTGGCTGGAAGGAAAGGTCGGTAGGAGGTATGAAAGGGAGGAGGTGGGGCTGGAGAGGAAGTCGGGGGATGGGTGGGAAGATTATTTGAAATTACAGAACTCAATGTTGACTTCATCGGGCTGTAGGTTGTCCAAGCGGAAGATAAGATGTTGTTCCTCCAATTTGCAATCTGATTTACTGTGGCAATGGAGGAGGCTGAGGATAGATAGGTCAGACAGGGAATGGGAAGGGGAATTGAAATGGACAGTGACGGGAGGACAGGCTGGCCCTTACAGGCCTGGCTGAGAAGCTCGGCAAAACATTCCCTTCGTTTACATTTGGTCTCACCGATATAGAGAAGACAACATTGGGAGTACCGGATGCAGTAAACTAGATTGGAAGAGAGGTAGGTGAAACTCTGACTTACCTGGAAGGACTGTTTGGGGCCCTGGATGGAAGTGAGGGGGGTTGTATACTGACAGGTTTTGCATCTTTTACTGTTGCAGAGTGGGGTGGATGGTGGGGAAAGTGGCATGGACCAAGGAGTGAGGAAGGGAAAGGTCCTTGTGGAAGGCAGAGAGGGGTGGGGAGGGGAAGATGTTCTAGGTGGTGGGGTCCAGTTGGAGTTGGCGGACGTGTTTGAGGATGTAACATTGGATGCAGAGTCTAATGGGGTGGGAAGTGAGGAGAAGGGGGACCATGTCTTTATTATGTTTGTTGGGGAGGGGGTAGCGTCGCTGGTGTGGAGCAGTGCAGCGGGGAATGGAGAGAGTGCGGTGAAGGGCTGACTGAATGACAGAGGGAAGAAAAACAAGGTATTTAAAATAGGTTGATATCTGGGATGCTTAGGAGTGAAACATCTTGTCAGAGCAGATGTGGCGGAAACAGAGGAATTGAGAAAACCGGATGGAGTTTTGCAGGATATGGGGTGGGAGGAGATGTCATCCAGATAGTTATGGGAGTCTGTGGGTTTCGAGTAAATATCTGTCCGTAAACTGTCACCAGAGATGGAAATGGAGAAATCAAGAAAGGGGAGGGGTGTCTGTGATAGACCAAGTGAATCTGAGGGCAGGGTGGAACTTATGGGCGAAGTCAATGAATTGCTCCAGTTCAGCCAGGGTGCAGGATGCAGCAGCAGTGCAGTCACTGATGTAACGTAAGAAGAGTTGGGGAATAGTACATGTGTATGTGTTGAAAAGGCACTGTTTGACATAGCCGACAAAGAGGCAGGCATACCTAGGGCCCATGCGAGTGTCTATGGCACCCCCTGGATTTGGAGAAAATGGGAAGAGTTGAAGGAAAATCTATTGAGGGTGAGGACTAATTTGGTGAAGTGTCAGAGGGTATTGGTGGAGGGGGACTGGATGGGTCTGTTGGAGAGGAAGAAACTCAGGGCCTGCAGGCCATCATTGTGGGGAATGGACATGTATAAAGACTGCACGTCCATAGTGAAGATAAAGCGCTGGGGGCCGGGGAACTGGAAGTTTCCGAAGAGGTGGAAGAAGTGGGGGTTGGTATTCCGGATCTCTGTTGGAAGTGCCTGGATCAAGGGGGCGAGAATGGTGTTGGAGTGGGAAGAAATAAATTTGGTGGGGCAGGAGCATGCGGAGACGATGGTTTGGCCAGGGTAGGTGGGCCTTTGGATCTTGGAGAGCAGTTAGAACCAGGCAGTGCAGGGCTGGGGGACTCAGATTGGAGGCAACGAGGTTACAGACAATGTGGGTGTTAGTGGCCTGATGGGCCGTGGTGGGGTCATTACCTCGGCCGACCCATCGTCTCAGCATGCTCCTACCCCACTGAACTCTTTTCTGCCCACCTCGACTCTATTTTCTCTCCCATGGCCCAGGAACTTCCCACCTACATCCGAGACACCAACCACACCCTCCACCTCTTTGGAAACATCCAATTCCCCGACCCTAGTGTTTCATCTTCACACATCCATTCCCTACCATGACAGCTTGCAAGCCCTCATTGTCCTCCTCTCCAAGAGACCCATTCAGTTCCTCTCCACCAATACCCTCCTGCACCTCCTCCTTAGTCCTCACCCTCAATAACTTTTCCTTCCACTCTTCCCAGTTCCATGAAATCCAGGGGGTGACCATTTGCACTGGCATTGGCCTGAGCTACACCTGCCTCTTTATCGGTTACGTCAAACTGGACTCTTCAAAATATGCACAAGTACTATTCCTCAGCTCTTCTGCTGTTACATCGATGACTGCATCAGTGCCGCATCCTACACCATGGCTGAACTAGAGCAATTCAATAACTTGGTCAGTAACTTCCACCCTGCCCTTAAATTCACTTGGCCATTACTGACACCTCCCTCCCCTTTCTTGATGTCTCTGGCAACAGTTTACGAACTGACATTTACTAAAAATCCACAGACTCCCATAACTACCTGGACTACACTTCCTCCCACTTTGTATCCTGCAAAAACTCCATCCCATTTTCCCAATTCCTCTGTCTCTGTCACATTTGCTCTGACAAGGAGACGTTGCATTCCCAAGCATCCCAAATTTCCATCTATATTAAACAATTTACTTATCCCCTGTTACGACATGGAAGCGGATTTGTTAATTAAACCAAACACCCAGAAAAGCTCGTAATCTGTTAAAATATAAGTGATGGAGAACTTTCAAATTCCACTATTTAAAGAAAATAACATCAATTTATTTTCTAACTCTAAAAGTGAGCATTAAAACAAAAGCTATTCAGAAATCTAAGCCCCCCCCCCCCCCCCCCCCCCCCCCCCCCCCACCCCCCCCCCCCCCCCCCCCCCCCCCCCACCCCCCCCGTCTTATTAAAATTACATCAACTTAATTTCAAAACCACACAGTCTCTGTCTTCTTCTGTGTCTTCATTCTTCTGGAATTGATCTCCCTGAGTCGTCTTCTTTCTTTTCACTGCGAGTATGATTCACATGAAAAGGTACCTTTGATAGAGAATGTTTTCTAATTTATTGGAGAACAAGATGTTACATTGGCAGTTCGCTCTCTCTCTCTACAGCAGTTGTTTCCTGACGAAGTTTCAAAATGTCCACATTCTTATACCACCCAACATCGGATTGTCTCATTGTTTCAATGTTAGCAAAACAATAAATTCAAACTCAATTGGATTTTAGTATTCTGGGACATGATTTAAACTGATGGGTTAAATTTGAATTGTTATCAAAACAGTAACCAAAACTCAGGTATTCATTTCACTGCCAAATGTTACATATTTTCAATATTACAGTACACTGTGGGGCTGCCATTTAGTCATACACACAGGTGCTTGTAAGCTCTCAGTTCGGAACAGAATTCTCTCTCACTTAAAGGTACAATACATACCTTCATGTCCATAACACCTCCCACCTTAAGGAAAAATGAGCCATCATAATGAGAAGATGGCTTTGTTTTTTTTCTCTAATTCTCAATTGCATTATTATGAAATATACATGTCATTCACCTAATTTATGCTTTTCATATTGATTTCTGCACACATATATATATACATATATATAAAACATTCAAATCTTACCTCCAATTTTTCCTTTAAATCTGCGATAACGCAGCTGCTATCACATTTTTATGACCCGCAACATGTACAATTTGTAAATTAAAAGTCTATAACATAAGACTCCAACAAAATGGTCTCATATTTTTGTCTTACATTCTTGGAAAGATTTAAAGAGGATTGTAGTCCATGTCACATAAATATTAAAATGTTGTAAGTATAGTAACAAACTCTAATTTTTTTTCAATGGCGCAGTATTTTCTCTGGTGGGTGTTGAGTTTCTTTGAAAAATAGCCAATTGGCTGTTCAGTTCCATCATCATCTTCCTGTAGCAGTACAGCTCCAACTCCTATATTGCTATCATTGATTGCAACTTTGAAGGGTTTCAAATATTTGGTGTAGCTAAATCTGGTGCTGTGATTAGTACAGCTTTTGAATTCTCAAATGCCTCTTGGCATTGTTCTGACCACTGAAATTGTGTGTTCTTCTTTAATAAGTCTGTCAGCAATGCCACCACACTGCTGAAGTTTGGAACAAACTTCCAGTGAATCCGCTTAGTCATAAAACTTGAAGCACCTCTTTCTTCAAGGGTGGTCGTGGAAATTCCTCGATGGCTTTCATCTTCGCATTCCTTGTCCAATATTATGTCCCAAGAACATCACCTCAGCCTTCACAAATTTTGTTTTCTTTAAGTTTATCATCAGTTTTGCTTCTCATAATCGTTCAAAGAGCTCTCTCAACTGTACCATGTGATCTTTCCATGATTTGCTAAAGATCACTACATCATCCAGATAAACTGCACAATTTGTTAATCTGGCCGCAACTCTGTTCATTAGTCTTTGGAATGTGACTGGTGCATTCTTCATTCCAAAGGGTATCACTTTGAATTGATATAGCTCATTTGGGGTTACAAATGCAGGAATTTCTTTCGCTTTCTTTGATAACGGTACCTGCCAATAACCAAGCAATAAGTCCAACTTTGTGATGTAAGTGACCTCCAATCTTGGTATTGGACAGGAGTCCAGTTTTGTTATGATGTTGACCTACCGATAGTTCACACAAAATCGTTGAACCCGTCAGGTTTGGGAACTAACAGGATCGGCAAACTCCATCCACTCTGACTCTGTTAGATGATATCTTCATTGAGCATTGCATCCACATCCCTCTGGACCTGTGTGAACTTGAGAGGATTAAGTGTGTTTTATCGGAACAGCATTCCCTACTTCCACGTCATGCGTAACAGTATTAGTCCTCCCCATCTTATTCCTGCATATGTCCTTATACTGCTGTAACAAACCTTCCAACTCGGTTCTTTACTCCTGAGACAGATAGCTCACTAACCTATCCCACACCTCAAGAATTTCCTCATTATTTAATGTATTTTGACTTCAACAGCTTCCTCATTTCCCCTTCCCCCACCTCATCCTAGTTTCAAACTTCCAGCCCCGCACTGACAGGAGATTCGACGTTTCGGGCACAGGCCCTTCTTCAGGAATCTTTTATAAGGACACATTCCTGAAGAAGGGCCTGTGCCCGAAACGTCGAATCTCCTGTTCCCTGGATGCTGCCTGACCTGCTGTGCTGTTCCAGCAATAAAGTTTCAACTTTGATCTCCAGCATCTGCAGACCTCACTTTCTCCTCCTGATGAAGGGCTTTTGCCCGAAAAATCGATTTTGCTGCTCGTCGGATGCTGCCTGAATTGCTGTGCTCTTCCAGCACCACTGATCCAGAATCTGGTTTCCAGCATCTGCAGTCATTGTTTTTACCTCGTTGATTATTACCCATAAGTTCTCTGGCCACTCCATCTGCCGAGCCAATTTTTCAAATGAAATAAAGAAGGCTTTGACATCTTTCTCATCAAAATATGGCAATGTTTTAACATATGTGTATACATCACTACCTTCTCCCTTCATCTCCATTCTGTTAACTTGACTTTCTTGACTAATTCACAACTTCTGAAGTTAAAATTCTCTCCCTTTCTCTATTATTTGGAGATGCCGGTGTTGGACTGGGGTGCACAAAGTTAAAAGTCACACAACACCAGGTTATAGTCCAACAGGTTTAGTTGGAAGTTAGTGCTCCGAAAGTTAGTATTTCCAATTAAACCTGTTGGACTATAACCTGGTGTTGTGAGAATTTTTAACTTTCTCTTTATTGTTTCTCTTTCTCCTCTCTTTCTTTTTGCTCAACTAAGAACCTTTTCTCCCTTTCTTTTTCCTCTTTCTCTTTTCTTTATCTTCTAACTCCATTTGCCTCAACTGCAATTTAAGTTTTTCTAACTCTGCTGCACTTGTCTGTTTCTCTGATACACCTGAGTGCTTCACCAACTCCACTGCAATTTCAGCTTTCATTGAAGGTGGTGCTGAGTTCAAGGATTGGGACTGAGACAAGGTGGGGGGAGGGGAAATAAGGAAACTGGAGAAAGACAGCTGGAGGAAGACCCCCTCACCTTCCGCCTAGGAACCCTCCAACCACAAGGGATCATCACGAAGGACTCAAAGCCCTCCACTTCTTCCTTTCCCGCCGTACCAACCAGTACCCTTTCACTGACACCCTCCTTCGACTGACTGAACTGGTCCTCACTCTGAACAACTTTTCTTTCCAATCCTCCCACTTCCTCCAAACCAAAGGAGTAGCCATGGGCACCCGCATGGGCCCCAGCTATGCCTGCCTCTTCGTAGGATATGTGGAACAATCCATCTTCCGCAACTACACTGGCCCCACCCCCCACCTTTTCCTCCGCTACATCGATGACTATATCGGCGCCGCCTCGTGCTCCCACGAGGAAGTTGAACAGTTCATCCACTTCACCAAAACCTTCCACCCCGACCTCAAATTCACCTGGACAGTCCCAGATTCCTCCCTCCCCT
>NC_057718.1:74628724-74630341 GCF_004010195.1 Chiloscyllium plagiosum | reverse complement strand
ACCTCTCTGCCCCACCCCCACTCCGGCCTATCACCCTCCACCTATTGCATTTCCAACGCCCCTCCCCCAAGTCCCTCCTCCCTACCTTTTATCTTAGCCTACTTGGCACACTTACCTCATTCCTGAAGAAGGGCTCATGCCCGAAACGTTGATTCTCCTGCTCCTTGGATGCTGCCTGACCTGCTGCGCTTTTCCAGCAACACATTTCCAGCTCTGATCTCCAGCATCTGCAGTCCTCACTTTCTCCTAAACCCAATTCTGACCTATTTGTTACTTCTTAAAGTATGTCCTTCCTCCGTCTTTCTTTTGGCAAATTTAGGAAGCATCTTCAAACCCCAGAACTTCTTCAGCAATCTTAGTAGCCATTTCCTTCACTTTTAATGTAACCAACCACAAGTAACGGAAATTAAATTTTCTCACCTAAGTTTTATTTAAAGTTTTAGATACTAATCACCAAGTGTTTAAATCTGCTGGGATCTCTCGTACCCTAAATCAGTTCAAATCTGTCCAAATCTCAACTGGATCTGTCTAAACCTGTCCAAATCTATCCAGTTCCCGGACCTGAGCCCCCAAATCTGTTAGAACATGGAGGCGAACCCCTCTGTTAATTAAACTAAACACCCAGAAATACTCACCTTGCATCGTAATCAGTTAAAATATGTGTGACAGAGACCTCCCGAATTCCACTATTTAAAGAAAATAACACCATTTTACTTTCTAACTCTATAAGTGAACATTAAACTAAAGCTATTCATAAATCTAAGCCTCCCCCTTCTCTTAACTGCTTACTATCTGCCTCCAACTCTATAACAATAAACTGTTCCAATAATACACTTATTAAAATTACGTCAACTTAATTTAAAACCACATAGTCTCTGTATTCTTCTGCATCTTCATTCTTCTGACTATTGATCTCCATGGGTCATCTTTCTTTTTACTGCGAGTATGATTCACATGAAAAAGTACCTTTGATAGAGAGTGTTTTCTTATTTCTTGGAGAGCAAGATGTTATATTGGCAGTTATCTCTCTCTCTCGCTCAATGGCAGTTGCTCTCTGATGAATTTTCAAAATGTCTGCATTCTTATACCACCCAACATTGGATCATCTCATTGTTTCGATGTTGGGAAAATAATAAATTCAAACTCAATTAGATTTTGGTATCCTGGGCATAACTTAAACTGATTGGTTAAATTTGAATTGTGTCAAAACAGCAACCACACCTCAGGTATCCATTTCACAGCCAAATGTGACATATTTTCAATTTTCCAGTACACTCTGGGACTGCCATCTAGTTATATACACAGGTGCTTGTAAGCTCTCAGTTCAGAACAGCATTCTCTCTCTCTTAAAGGTACAGTGCACACCTTCAACCTCATAACACCCATCTCCGTCATCCAGATAGACCTCCGCTACACCTTTTCCATTTCCCGCTCCACCCCCACCCTCCAGCATAATACAGACAAGGTCCGCTTTGTCCTACTTCCCACTTCACTAGTCTCCGCATCCTCATACACTTCTGGCAACTCCAACTGGACCCCACCACCAAAAACATCTTCCCCTTCACAACCCTCTCTGCCTTCCATAAGGATTATATTCCTTGTCACTCCTTAGTCCAT
>NC_057718.1:74593402-74628682 GCF_004010195.1 Chiloscyllium plagiosum | reverse complement strand
GTCTAGCACCCATAAAAGATGTAGAACTTGCCAGCACACCACCTCCCTCACCTCCATCCAGGACCTCAAACAGTCCTTCCAGGTGAGATAGAGGTTCATCTGCATCTCTTCCAACCTAGTTTACTGCATCCAATACTCCCGATGTTGTCTTCTCTACATCGGTGAGACCAAATGTAAACTAAGGAACGTTTCACCACACATATCTGGTCATTGCCCGTTTCAATTCCCCTTCCCACTCCCTCTCTGACATGTCCATGTTCGGCCTCCTCCATTGCCTCAGCGAATCAGACCATAAATTGAGGAACAACACCTTATCTTCCGCCAGAGCAGTCTACAGCCTGGAGGACTCAATATTGAGTTCTCCAATTTCAAATTACCATCCCATCCATCCCCCGACTCCCTCTCCAGCCCCCGACTCTCTCTCCAGGAGCCCTGAAAGCCTCCTCACTGCCATTACTCCTATCGCCCCTTTCAGCTATCAAACGGATTCATTCCTCCCATCAACCAGTCAGGTCGTACACACCACCTGTATTCACCTAACATTTCCCTACCATTCCGACCCTCTTGCCATCCATAACCCACCTTACCAAGCCACCCCACCCCCATGACTTTATCTGCAGCTGCCGCTGCTCCCACCTCCATTCCTGAAGAAGGGTTATACCCAATACTTCTCCACCTCCTAATGCTGCCTGTGTTCTTCGAGCCTCCTGCTTTTCTACTTTGGATTCCAGCATCTGCAGTTCTTTTTTGTCTCTAACTAGGTTTACCAGAGAACCAGTTGGTAAACGTATTTGCTTTAATAATGTATTAGTGACCTATTTGATGATTCTGTGCATTGCAGATTAATTGATACTTCTAATGACTGTGTGGAAGCTTGGAATGAGCCTGTGATAGTTAAGGACAGTGAAAGTATTGACTGTTACAGGCATTGTCATAATTAATGTGAAGGTTAACAGACTTGAGATAGTATAATCATGTTGCTGTTTTCAAAGTCATGATTTCCTTGTGTCTTCCCAGACAGATGCACTTATGTTTAAAGATTTTGTACGTTTGTGATTACATCAGTGATGAATTTTATTTCCAAAAATCTCAGTAAGATCTTTCAAAACAAATGCTGATGAATCCATCTCTCAAACTTCCCTTTCACTTTCATGTGTGCTTTTAAAAAAAATGACTGGCTCAAACACAACTTCTAAACACTGTCTTCCTGTAAGCCCGTCACATATTTGCCTATTATTTATGGCCGTAAAAAATTAGGGAACTGCATCTTTTTTGTGTGCTTTTTTTTACCAACCTCAGTACACTGGCTGTGGCCAGCCAGCTTGGAGTCAGTTGCCTGAACTGAGGAGGTTCTAATCTCCTAGTTATATTCTGTAAAACCTCCACACTACCACCAAACAGCATCAGTGCATTTTTCTCCCCAGAACCAATGTCGTGTGCGTGTAAAGAACAATGTGAGTAGAAAACTTTATTGACATTCCACCGTCAAGAAGGAAAATCACCTAAGTGGCCAGTGACAAGCAGTGCCCTTCTCATCAGAGGGCGATGTCTAAATGATCAAAAAAGTGAAGGGGAGGGCAGGATTAAATCAAAATCGAATCAAAGGGGAAAATAAAACACTCCATGGCCTGTGGTGCTCACCTTTTCCTGAAAACCTCAAGGGTATTTTTTGACAACTGCGTGCTTCTTCTCCAGGAACACCCAGACCTGAACATAACAGGGTGGCACAGTGGCACAGTGGTTAGCACTACTGCCTCACAGCGCCAGAGACCTGGGTTCAATTCCCGCCTCAGGCGACTGACTGTGTGGAGTTTGCACATTCTCCCTGTGTCTGCGTGGGTTTCCTCCGGGTGCTCCGGTTTCCTCCCACAGTCCAAAAATGTGCAGGTCAGGTGAATTGGCCATGCTAAATTGTCCGTAGTGTTAGGTGCAGGGGTAAATGTAGGGGAATGGTTCTGGGTGGATTGCGCTTCGGTGGGTCGGTGTGGACTTGTTGGGCCGAAGGGCCTGTTTCCACACTGTAAGTAATCTAATCTAATCTAATCTATAACACAGAAGAGGGGCAGGCATTCAGCCATAGTGACCCCATCCACAACCTGCTGCCTGGGTAATGCACCTATATTGGTTTCTACCTCATTGTCATTCATTGCAGTATTAAAATGATGTCCTCTAACAATTTATTACACCTCTATAATGCATTCAAATCTGGCACTTAAGAAACTTACAAACTGCTTATTAGCTACTTAACTTTAGATACATCCCATTTATTTTCGTTGACAGTCTAAAATTGAACACAGCTTCAAGGCTCCCCCTGGAGCCTTGTTACTTCTTTGGTAGTAGACTAAAATGAACAGGCTTCAATGATGCCAGCCGTGAAGATCCATTCCCAAGTCATCTGCATGCTATTTTCTGTGCCTGATGTGAGCTCAATGGGATTGTAATAAAAGGGCTCCCATTTATTTGTGATTTATTTTATATGTACCAATTCAAATGTTCATCAGCTGTGTCCTTGCATAAAATCTTTATTCATTTAATAGTTTATTCAGTTATGTTATCACCTTTTCAATGGAGCTAAAATATCTTACTATCCCAAAGGCGTGAGAAATGCTGAGAGTTAATTATCTGATGGTATTCTTATATCCAGAGAAAAAGTGTATTCCTGATCAGGAGATGATAAACATTACAAGGCAATTGATTACCACAAATCTAAATGGTTTTACAAAGATTAAATGGTACAGCTGGCAAAAGTGAAAAGGTTAATTTCCATTGAGGCTGAGGTAGATTTGGTACATAGCTCCTTTTCTACCCTTAGATTTTGAAGCTTCTCACCAATGGCAAACCAGCCAAAACTGCCAAGAAGACAGCTAAGAATTAAGTGTAAACAGACAATGGACCATAGATCTGCCTTTTGGGCAGAGTACTTACAACGTGATGAAAGAAAGTTGATCCAGCTGTTCATAATTGGCAAAAATTTGCCTATTGAGGGGTCTGTAAGCTCAGTTGGCTAGATGGCTATCACATATTTCACATTAATGCCAAAAATGTGTATTCACTTCCCATTCTGATTCAGGTAGACCTGGGAACTGCCTGCATGCTGAGCCTCAAGGTAATAGTGTGGGTGGTAATCCTCAATCTATATAAACAATCATCTCACTTTGTCTAACATAAATGCTTCTGGTCCATTGCTAATTGTTGCACCTTTGCTGTACTTAAATTAGCTGCATTAAAACTGCACCTCACACCTACTTAATCAGTTGTAAAATGCTTTGAAACATCCTGAAACTAATAGCTTAGATTGACATAGTTTCTGAAAGAGGCTTATGAGAAAACCAGTTTGCAAAGTATTTTTTACTATTAGTTTTGCTGTGGAGCTTCAGTTGTCATCATTAAGATGCTTGTCCATCTAATTAGTAGAACAGAGCAATTGAAGATTGTTCAGGTTAAACCTAACCACATGTAGCTTCTATACTGTTCAGGAAAAATACATAAATTGTGAACCATACCCCACCGTTGATTCATTTATATTACTTCCAAGCACTGTCTGTATGGTGATGCCCATTCCCCATGTTCTCAAATTGGATTGTATTTTGATAATTCTTCACTGTATGAAAACAGTTTTCACAGGGGATCTCTCAACTTGCCATTTGTAACTGTGGAAGAATAAAAAGAAGAACTTGTATTACATGGCACCAGCCCTACAAACAACAATGGGATAATGACCAGATTAATTTGTTTTTAAGGAATTATTGAGAGGTATTTTATTTCCACTTGAGAGGCCATTTTAAAGAACTGTGACAATGCAACACTTCAGCATTGTGCTGCATTAAAGAGTATGTGCATACTGACACCTGTCGGGGCCACAAGTGGGATCAGCCAAATTTGTAGTTTACCATTTTATGAGATATGAAAGATAGATTATTTTGTCATATAGTAGCATATATAAAGTTCAGCATCTTTGGATGTCCCAAATTTGGACCAAACCCCTGTCCCACACTACCCTGTCCCCATCCATGCTTTATTGTTTACACCCCCACCTTACAATTTACATTTACCACCATTTCACAATTGTCATTCCCAAGCCTGCAGCCCTCAAAGCTACAAATTAGTTTTCAAGTCTCCTTCCGATCGCAGTATTACTTGTAGCACCTTCCCACTGTCTCCCTTTTCCCTAGTTTCTCTGGATGAAGTTGACAAACAGGTCATGTCCTACTTCCTTGAAAGACCTCACCATCCAGCCCTGCATGAGAAGTTCCTAGATTAGAGTGGTGCTTGAAAAGCTTTTGCCCAAAACGCCGATTTTCCTGCTCCTTGGATGCTGCCTGAACTGCTGTGCTTTTCCAGCACCACTCTAATCTAGAATCTGGTTTCCAGCATCTGCAGTCCTTGCTTTTACCTGCATGAGAAGTACCCAACTCCTGTTGGATGGCTATACATCTCCTCTCATTGAGCTAGCCCACCCCCACACCCCAGCACCACACAGAGTGGCTGTTATAGAACTAAAGGACTTATGGTGACCCACTCCCTTGGCTGTAGAAACAGGGATTCCCTGACCAAAAACACCCAACTAGATGCTTGACCATGGCTAATCCTTTGGACTGATACTGGAGGCTAGCCTCGACTTACTGTATCAGAAGGCTTGACTGACATGTGCTACAATGGACTTTGCTTCCTGTATATGCAGCGTGCTTGTCACATAAGCTGCTAGCATATGGTGCAAGTATGTGATGGGCAAAGTACAGTGTTGTACGTCGAAATATACACCTTCTTAGGACTGCTGATCAACCAGGCAAGCTGCCAGATTGAGTGACTGTGCTAATGATCAGCCAATGCTAAACGAGCAAGTGAGCAGCCCTTAGATGAAGCTTGGTTCAATCTATGAGTTGGGTGCCTATCCCTGCATGAAACATTCCCTTGAAGCAGTCTTTCAATACTGCAGTGAAGATCTATACTTCCTTGGAATCCTGCAACAGAAGTACCATCATGATCCTGAGGGTTGGTCAGTTATCAGATGCCATGGGAAAGAGGTCTGTGCAGTTGGCGTGGAAGGATCATTTCTGGAGATGCTGTTATTTAGTGAGCAACGTGGAGGCTTGTCATAGCCAATGGCGAGCCGAAGTCACCAGTTACCCGCTCTGACTTTTGTGTCAACGATTCTTGGCATCTAACTTGCTTGCATCAAGTGGCTGTATAAGAATCTGTATATTAATGAGGTGAGCTGATAATAAGGTTATTACCAAGTAGTAATCTTCTTTAATAGGCAACTCGTCACTTCCTAGCATGAGTCTCACACTGAAGCTGAGAACTTATTTAAAAGATTCAATGAATTACTAGGCCTCAGTGGACTTCTCACACAATTCTAGCACATTTCCTTCCATAGCCCATGTCATTCAGGCCTAAATAAGATTCTGTCTAAAGTAACCATTTAGCTTCTCTGGCATTTCTCTATTCCTAGTTATAAATTTTCCCACTCACATTCATATTAACTAAATATTTCCTTTTTACATACCTGTAGAAGTTTTAGAATCCATTTTTAAGTTTTTTTTTCTAGATTGTATTTATATTCTATTCTTTTTCTTATCGGCATCTTGTTCCGCCTTTGCTGTATTCTAAAAAATTCCCAATCCTCAGATTTAGTTTCATTTCTGAGCATGTTCTCAGATTTTTTCTTTTAATCTTGTACATTCCTTAATTGTCATAACCTTTAATGGGCTGGCAGCTTTTGATAGGATAAGACTTCAGTGTCGAGGTACCTGATAAGCTGAGAATGTTGCCTGTCAGGCTACCAATAGCTGATTGGAGCTTGATCCAATGAACTTCCGTGCTGGTGGGAATAGAGTGGAGGGAGGATTTCGGATATTTGGATAATTGGGGCTCATTCTGGGGTAGGTGGGACCTCTACAGACAGGATGGTCTACACCTGAACCAGAGGAGTACCAATATCCAAGGGGGAAGGTTTGGTAATGCTCTTTGGGAGGGTTTAAACTAATTCAGCAGGGAGATGAAAACCGAAAGTATAGTTCCAGTGACAAGGAGGTTAAGAATAGTGAGGTCAGAAGTGAGGTTTCAAGGTCGCAAGAGTTCACCTGCAAGCAGGATGGTGGTTTGAAGTGTCTCTACTTCAACGCCAGGAGTAGCCAGAATAAGGTGGATGAACTTGAAGCATAGGTTGGTACCTGAGACTTCGATGCTGTGGCCATTTCAGAGACATGGAAAGAGCAGAGACAGGAATGGTTGTTGCAGGTTCCAGGATTTAGATGTTTCAGTAAGAACAGAGAAAATGGTAAAAGAGGGGGAGGTGTGGCATTGTTATTAAAGGACAGAATTAAAGTTGCAGAAAGGGCATTTGATGACTCATCTACTGAGGTGGTATGGGCTAAGGTTAGAAACAGGAAAGGAAAGAGGAATGATAACAAAGGTGATTCTGGATAGGAGTAAGAGTAAAAGATGGTTGTTATGGGGGCCTTTAACTTTCCAAATATTGACTGGAAATGCGATAGTTCGAGTACTTTAGACAGATCAGTTTTTGTCCAATATGTCTCGGATGGTTCCCCCCACAGTATGTAAACAAGCCAACAAGGAGTACTGGGATTTGGTACTGGGTAATGAACCAGGCCACGTGTTAGATTTGGAGGTAGGTGAGCATTTTGGTAATAGTGACCACAATTTAGTATGTTTACTTTAGCAATGGAAAGGGCTAGGTATATAACACAAGACAAGAGTGAATGCTGGGGGAATGGCAATTATGATATGATTAGGCAAGATTTAGGATGTATAGAATGAGGAAGGAAACTGAAGGGGATGGGCACAATTGAAATGTGAAGCTTATTCAAGGAACAGCTACTGTGTGTCCTTGATAAATATGTACCTGTCAGGCAGGGAGGAAGTAGTTGAGTGAGGGAGCTGTGGTTTACTAAAGAAGTTGAATCTCTTGTCAAGAGGAAGAAGAAGGCTTACGTTAGGATGAGATGTGAAGGCTCACTTCTGGAGCTTGAGAGTTACATGTTAACCAGGAAAGACCAGAAGAGCCAGGAGGGGACATGAGAAGTCGTTGGCAGATAGAAGCAAGAAAAACCCTAAAGCTTTCTATAGGTATATCAGGAATAAAAGAATGACTAGAGAAAGATTAAGGCCAATCAAGGATATTAGCGGGAAGTTGTCCGTGGAGTCTGAGGAGATAGGGGAAGCGCTAAATGAATATTTTTCCTCGGTATTCACACTGGAAAAGACAATGTTGTCCAGGAGAATACTGAGATACGGGCTACTAGACTAGATGGGATTGAGATTCACAAGGAGGCGATGTTAGCAATTCTGGAGAGTGTGAAAAATAGGTAAGTCTCCTGGGCCAGATGGGATTTATCCTAGGATTCTCTGGGAAGACAGGGATGAGATTGTAGAGCCTTTGGCTTTGACCTATATGTTGTTATTGTCTACAGGAATAGTGCCAGAAGACTGGAGGATAGCAAATGTTGCCCTCTTATTCAAGAAGGGGAATAGAGATAACCCTGGTAATTATAGACTAGTGAGCCTTACTTCAGTTGTGGATAAAGTATTAGAAAAGGTTATAAGAGATAGGATTTATAATTGTCTAGAAAGGAATAAGTTGATTAGGCACAGTCAACACTTTTATGAAGGATAGATTCTGCCTCACAAACCTTATTTATTTGAGATGGTGACCAAACAGGTGGATGAGAATAAAGCGGTTGATGTGGTGTACATGGATTTCAGTAAGGTGTTTGGTTAGGTTCCTCACGGTAGTCTGTTGCACAAAATATGGTGGCATAGCATGAAGGGTAATTTAGCGGTTTGAATCCAGAATTGGCTAGCTGAAAGAAGACAGAGGGTGCTCGTTGATGGGAAATGTGTTTGTCTTGGAGTTCAGTTAATAGGGGTGCACCGCAAGGATCTGTTTTGGGGTCTTTGTCATTTTTATAACTGTCCTAGATGTGTGCATAGCAGAATGGGTTAGTAAATTTGCAGATGACACTAAGGTCAGTGGAGTTGTGAATAGTGCGGAAGGATAAATATGTAAGATAGCTCGCTGAGCTTGAAGGTTTGTTGTCAGACATTTCGTCACCATACTAGGTAACATCATCAGTGAGAGTCTCCAGTGAAGCTCTTGTGGTATGTCCTGCCTCTCTATTTATAGGTCTTAGTTTCTTAAGGTGGATGATGTCATATCCAGTTCTTTTCTCAAGGGAAGATAGATAGGTTCTAAATCGATGTGTTTATTGATGGAGTTCTGCTTAGAAAGCCATGCCTCTAAGAATTCTCGTGTGTGTCTTTGTTTCACCTGTCCTAGAATGTGTGTGTTGCATGAGGATCTTGCATGGCATCTTGTAAATGACGTTAGTTTTGCTGGTACTATTTAGTGGATCCTTTAGATTAATTAGTCACTGTTTAAGTGTGTTGGTAGATTTGTGGGCTGCCATGATGCCAGTGGGTCTGAGTAGTCTGGAAGTAATTTCTGATATGTCTTTGATATAAGGTAATGTAGCTATAGTTTTTGGTGGCATTGTGTCTGCTTGTTTGGGTTTGTTTCTGAGGAATCGGCAAATTGTGTTTATTGGGTACCCGTTTTTTCCGTATGGATATCCCGTATGGATATTCTTCCTCTGCTTTTTGTAGTTCTTGGGTGCTGCAGTGTGAAATAATGCTCATTGAAATAATGTCTTGATGCAGCTCCATTTGTGGGTGTTGGGGTGATTGCTTCTGAAGTTAAGTATTTGGTCTGTGTTTGTTGTTTTTTGTCGACGCTGGTTTGATGCTCTCCGTTAAATGTACGTTCAACTGTCATGTCTAGAAATGGGAGTCTGTTGTCATTCTCCTCCTCTTTTGTGACTTTTATGCCTGTCAGGATATTGTTGATGGTGTTGTATGTTTCCTCTAATTTGTTCTGTTTTGTGATGGCAAAGGTGTCATCTGCATAGCGAACACAAAGTTTGGGTTGGATAGACGGGAGGCCAGCTTTATCAAGTCTTAGCATTACTGCCTCCACTATGAGCCCTCATATTGGTGATCCCATAGGTGTTCCATTGACTTGTTTGTAGGTTTTGTTATTGAATATGAAGTGGGTGGTGAGGCACAGGACCTTTAGCTTGAGGATGTTGTCTTTGCTGATGAAGTTGGTGCTGTCTGGTGTTTGTGGTCCTGGTTTTCCTAGTAGTGATGCCAGTGTTTCTTTGGCCAAGTTGATGTTACCTGATGTGAACAGAGTTGTAATGTCAAAGGAGACCATTATTTTGTCCTCTTCTATCTGGGTATCTTTGATGGTGTTCAGGAATTTTTGGATGGAGTGAATCTTCATTTAGGTGTTTTAGTTTTTGGTGGAGTTTTTTGGCTCGTCTATAAGTTGGTGTACAAGGGAGGGATTCTAAATTAGTGGTGCTGGAAAAGCACAGCAGTTCAGGCAGCATCCGAGGAGCAGTAAAATCGACGTTTCCGGCAAAAGCCCTTCATCAGGAATACAGGCAGAGTGCCTGAAGGGTGGAGAGATAAATGAGAGGAGGGTGGGGTGGGGAGAAAGTAGCATAGAATACAATAGGTGAGTGGGGGAGGGGATGAAGGTGATAGGTCAGGGAGGAGGGTGCAGTGGATAGGTGGAAAAGAATATAGGCAGGTAGGACAAGTTATGGGGACAGTGCTGAGCTGGAAGTTTGGAACTAGGGTGAGGTGGGGGAAGGGGAAATGAGGAAACTGTTGAAGTCCACATTGATGCCCTGGGGTTGAAGTGTTCCGAGGCGGAAGATGAGGCATTCTTCCTCCAGGCGTCGGGTGGTGAGGGAACGGCGGTGAAGGAGGCCCAGGACCTCCGTGTCCTCAGTTGAGTGGGAGGGGGAGTTGAAATGTTGGGCCACAGGGCGGTCTGGTTGATTGGTACGGGTGTCCCGGAGATGTTCCCTAAAGCGCTCTGCTAGGAGGCGCCCAGTCTCCCCAATGTAGAGGAGACCGCATCGGGAGCAACGGATACAATAAATGATATTGGTGGATGTTTGTACCAGGTAGGGAGACTATGGGTCTGAGGGGAGCCCCAGGTTTGTGTATTTTTGCTAATCCAGAGAAGCGTGGTGTTTTGGATCCATCTGGTTTCATATTTTGGATGTCTGCCCGGTTTAATTCTCATGATTTTTTTTGTGCCTCACACCCACTTCGCATTCAATAACAAAGCCTACAAACAAGTCAATGGAACACCTATGGGATCACCAATATCAGGGCTCATAGCTGAAGCAGTAATGAAGAGAATTGAACAAGCTGCCTTCCCATCTATCCAACCCAAACTTTGGGTCCACTACGTAGATGACACCTTTGTCATCACAAACCAGAACAAATTAGAGGAAACGTACAACACCAACATCAATATCCTGACAGGCATAACATTCACAAAAAAGGAACAGAACGACAACGGACTCCCATTCCTAGTCGTGACAGTTGAATGTACAGTTAATGGAGAGCTTCAAACCAGAGTCTGCAGAAAAACAACACAGACGGATCAAATACTTACCTTCAGAAGGTAATCATCCCAATACCCACAAACCGAGCTGCATCAAGACATTATTTCAACAAGCTACATCACACTACAGTACCCAAGTACTACAAAAAGCAGAGGAGGAATATCTATACAATGTTTTCAAGAAAAACGACTACCCGATAAACACAATTCGCCGATTCCTCAGAAACAAACTCAAACGAGCAGACACAAGCCACCAAAAACTTTAGCCACATTACCTTACATCAAAGACATATCAGAAATTACTTCCAGACTACTCAGACTCCTTGGCATCATGGTAGACCACAAACCTACTAACACACTTAAACGTGACTAATTAACCCAAAGGATCCATTAAATATCACCAGTAAAACTAATGTAATTTACAAGATACCATGCAAGATCTGTAAAAAGAACACTTCATCGGACAAATTAGTAGGAAACTTGCCACCAAGATACATGAACACCAACTGGCCACCAAATGACATGACCCACTATCACCAGTTTCTATACATACAAAGGAGGACACCACTTCGACTGGGACAACACACACATCCTAGGACAGGCGAAACAAAGACACGCACAAGAATTCTTAGAGGCATGGCAATCTAACCAGAACTCCATCAATAAACACATTGATTTAGAACCTATCTACCTTCCCTTGAGAAAAGAACCAGAAATGACATCACCCACCTTCAGAAACCAAGACCTATAAATAGAGAGGTGGGACAAACCACTAGCGCTTCACCAGACACTCTCACTGATGATGTTACCTAGTATGGTGATAAAATGTCTGAAAGCAAACCTTCAAGCTCAGCTTACATACTGATCAACCTGAGCAACAAATCTTCTCAAAAATCGCTAGTGCTGAAGGATGTTGCAGGTTACAGAGGAATATAGATAAGCTGCAGAGCTGGGCTGAGAGATGACAAATGGAGTTTAATGCAGAAAAGTGTGAGGTGGTTCACTTTGGAAGGCATAACAGGAATGCAGAGTACTGGGCTAATGATAAGATTCTTGGTAGTGTAGATGAGCAGACAGTTCTCAATGTTCATGTACATAGATCCCTGAAAGTTGCCACCCAGGTTGATAGGGTTTAAAAATGTATTGCTGGAAAAGCGCTGCAGGTCAGGCAGCATCAAAGGAATAGGAGAATCGACGTTTCGGGCATAAGCCCTTCTTCAGGTTAATAGGGTTGTTAAGAGGCATATGGTGTGTTAGCTTTTATTGATAGAGAGATTGAGTTTCAGAGCCATGAGGTCATGCTGCAGCTGTGCAAAACTCTAATATGGCCACACTTGGAATATTGTGTGCAGTTCTGGTCACTACACTATAGGAAGGATGTGGAAGCTTTGGAAACAGCTCAGAGGACATTTACTAGGATGTTGCCTGGTATGGAGGGAAGGTCTTATGAGGAAAGGCCGAGGGACTTGAGGCTGTTTTTGTTAGAGAGAAGAAGGTTAAGACGTGACTTCATTGAGACATATAAGGTAATCAGAGAATTAGGTAGGGTGGACATCAGACCCTTTTTCCTCAGATGGTGATGACTAGCACAAGGGGACATAGCTATAAATTGAGGGGCAATAGATATAAAACAGATGTCAGAGGTAGTGTCTTTACTCAGAGAGTAGTAAGAGCATGGAATGCACTGCCTGCAACAGTAGTAGACTCGCCAACTTTAAGGTAATTTAAATAGTCATTGGATAAGCATATGGATGCAAATGGAATAGTGTAGGATAGATAGGCTTCAGATTGATTCCACACATCGGCACAGCATCAAGGGCCGAAGGGCCTGTACTGCACTGTAATGTTTTATGTTTTATGCTTACCTTGAAAGAGACTTCCCCCAAACTTAACGCACAGAGCACACAAGGTCAGCATTTTTTTTTTACACTATCTGCTTTTACAGTTGCAAGGGATTCATTCAAAGAGGTCAGATATAGGAGACCCACAGATCTTCAGGCTGAAGATGGCTTGAAACCTTACACTAAAGAAATGGCATCCCTTCCACCACCAGTGGAGATGTAGTGCCAACAGTGAACAATACATTCCACCCTGGAGGGATTGGCTTTTTAATTACATTTATTTCTTCTGTCCATAACTACATGCATCACAAGGAAGGTCTGTATCTCAATTTGTTAGGATATTTCACAGCAAGAAGTAGTAAGACATTGATGAAAGTTCAGAAGAATGCACTCAGAGGAGATAAAATTAATAAAAAGTAGCAACATTTTAAATTATTGTTGTTTGGATTGAAGAGAGAAATAATTGAAGATCTGGAATAAAAACAGAAAATACTGAAAATACAATTGTAGAATCTTGCAAAGGTATTTGTGCAAAGACAGTTTTTGTCAAGGAGCCTTTTTAAACTGGAGTCATTGGTTTAAAGTAAAAGGGGATTAATTTTAAAGGAGATGTGAGAAACAAGTTTCTTTTACAGTGTGGTAAGTGCCTGTAATGCACTGCTACAATACAACGTTTAAGAGGCGAAACGTGTGGCGCTGAAAAAGTACAGCAGGTCAGGCAGCATCTGAGGAACAGGAGTATGGACGTTTCGGGCATAAGCCCTTCATCAGGAATGCCTGACCTGCTGTACTTTTCCAGCGCCACATTTTTCGACTCTGATCTCCAGCATCTACAGTCCTCACTTTCTCCGAACGTTTAAGAGGCATCTTGATAGACATATGAATAAGCAGGGAATGTGTACCGCATAGAGGCATTTTAGTTTAGGAAGGCATTATGTGTTAGTGAAGTCTTGCTGGACCAAAGGGGCCTGCTTCTGTGTTGTACTGTTCTTTCTCTTTGTTCATTGCATACAGAGACTTTATGGCACAGAAGGGGTACCCTGGTAGACAATATAAAGGAGCAAATGTTTTGCCTTTGCTGTGAGGATATCTCTGAATGGAGGTCTCCTTGCAGCTTGAGTGGTGCTGCCAAGGCTGCAAAGTTCCCAACCCTTTAATTTGGCTAGCTTGTACTACTTAATTGTGGAATCAAGCCCTCAAATGTGGGTTTGATTCAAATCCCGCAGAAATTACACTAAATCTCATTCACATTGCTTACCAAAGCTGGTTTCCGTTCTGGGGACATCTCAGTTTTTAAACTTTTATCTTTGATTCACTCCATGACCTCGCCTTTCTGTGTCTATGCAACCTCCTCCATTGCTAAGAAAATTCAAAATCTTTATGCTCCTCTAAATCTAGCCTCTGTCTCATACAGATTTGCCTTTAGGTGCCTATTCCATGAATTCTGGAAAACCCCTGTAGGTGACTCCACCTCTTTCCTCTTTTAAAATATTGCTTAGATACTAAGGTCTGAATATTTTGGCTTAACTGGATGTCCTGCCACTGGGAACAACATAGTCTTCCATATTGTTCCTTGATATTTCAAGTGTTGTGTCACTGGGTTTCACATACATCATGTCTGTCACTGCCTATCAGATTGCTTTATCACTGCAATAAAACATGTTTACAGCTTAAGTCATTAGTATATTTTTCTAATTTTAGTTTTATTTAAAATTGAGTTAATTTACACTACCTGTGCTCATTGCTATAAACTCCAAGATATTAGTGTGAGAAAAATAATCTAGAAAATGAAATCATGTTGCATAGAGGAGTTATTGGATGTATTAAGATGGATAAATCTCCTGGTCTTGACCAGATATATCCAATAACCCTGCAAGACGCTAGAGAAAAACTTCCAGGGGCCCTGGCTGATGTATTTGCATCATCATTAGCCACTGGTGAGGTCCCAGAAGTCCTGAGGGTCAGAAGTGTTGTGCCCTAATTCAAGAAAGGCTACAGAGAAACATTTGGGACCTATAGACCAGAGTAGTCAGCATGGCTTTGTGAGTGGGAGATCATGCTTCACAAATTTGTTAAAATTCTTTGATGAAGTGACCAGGAAGGTTGATGAGGGCAGGGCGGTAGACATAACCTGTGTAAATGTCACTAAGGCCTTTGATAAGGTACCATATCCTTTGATGTGGTAGGCTGCACTGGAAGGTTAGATAACATAGAATCCATGGAGAGCTAGCAAATTGGACACACAGTTGGCTTGATGGTAGGAAGCAGAAGGTAATGGAAGGATGCTTGTCAGACTGGAGCCCTCTGACTAGTAATGTACCTCAGGGGTCGATGCTGAGCCCATGCTATTTGTTATCTATCTCAATGATTTGGATGACATTGTGCAAGGCATGATTAAGTTTGTAGATAACACTAAATAGGCGGTATCATGGACAGTGAGGAAATTGCAATAGGCTCTTGATCAGCTGGGGAAGTGGGCCAAGAAATGGTTAATGGAGTTTAATATAAATAAGTGTGAGGTCTTGCATTTTGAAAAGTCAAATCAAGGTAGGAATTTCATGGTGATTGGTAGGGTCTTAAGGAGTGTAGTGGTACAAAGGGACCTTGGAGTTCAGGTGCACAGTTCTCTGAAAGTTGAGTCACAGGTGGACAGGGCAGTGAAGAACGCTTTTGGTACTCTGGCCTTCATCAATCAGGGCATTGAGTATAGAAGTTGGAAAGTTATGTTTCAGTTGTACAGGTTTTTTTTAGATTAGATTACTTACAGTGTGGAAACAGGCCCTTCGGCCCAACAAGTCCACACCGACCCGCCAAAGCGTAACCCAGCCAGACCCATTCCCCTACATTTATCCCTTCACCTAACACTATGGGCAATTTAGCATGGCCAATTCACCTAACCTGCACATTTTTTGGTCTGTGGGAGGAAACCAGAGGTTGTTGGTGTAGGCCGCACCTGGAGTTTTGTATTTGGGTTTTGATCACCTTGCTGTCAGAAGGATGTTTTTAAACTGGAAAGCGTGCAGAAGAAATTTACAAGGATGTTGCTAGAACTCAACGGTCTGAGTTATATGAAGGGGTTGGACAGGCTAGGACTTTTGTTTTTACAGCATCGGAGACTGAGGGGGAATGTTATTAGATTAGATTACTTAAAGTGTGCAAACAGGCCCTTCGGCCCAACAAGTCTACACCGATCTGTCGAAGCGCAACCCACCCAGACCCATTCCCCTACATTTACCCCTTCACCTAACACTACGGGCAATTTAGCATGGCCAATTCACCTAACATGCACATTTTTGGAATGTGGAAGGAAACCGGAGCACCTGGAGGAAACCCTCGCAGACACAGGGAGAATGTGCAAACTCCACACAGACAGTTGCCTGGGGTGGGAATTGAACCCGGGTCTCTGGCGCTGTGAGGCAGCAGTGCTAACCACTGAGCCACCATGCCGCCCAAGTGTATAAAATCATGAGAGGCATGAATAGACTGAATCCATTCAGTCTTTTCCCCAGGGAAAAATGTTGGGGAAGCAAGGACTAGAGGGCATCAGTTTAAGATTAGAGGGGAAAGAATAAAAGGGAACCTGAGGGGTAATGTTTTCACACAGAGAGTGGTACGCATATGGAATGAGCTGCCAGCAGAAGTGATTGAGGCAGGTACATTAACAACATTTAAAAGGCATTTGGACAAATACATGGATAGGAAAGGTATAGAAGAAATTGGGCCAAGTGCAGGGCAATGAGCTTAGCGTGGAAGGATATTTAATCGACATGAACCAGTTTGGGCTGAAGGACCAGTCTTCATGCTGTTGGACTCTCTGACTCTATTCACTTCATAATATTTAGTATTACTTTTCAAAATAAGATGAACTTAAATAAAGGACATTTCTGAAACAAATGGATCAAATCTTACTATTTGACAAATCTATAGAATTGTAAGGCATTCTACTATGTTCCTTTAATATAAGAAAAGTGTTGAAGTATTGAAGGACCACTTTAAACAGTAAGTTCTACCTTCAGAATTTGCTCAATGGGATACTATTACCAATAATTCACATTCAGATGTAATTTACACAGGATAAAATACCGAATAAATCAGTTGTTTTCACAAGATTTGAGATAATTTATTACTCCCAATCTTCACACGTCGATCTGTTCACATCTGTATATATGTTTTTATGGCAGGTTACTTCTGAATTAATAGAATTATATGCAAAATTTCTCGAAGTTTCACTTTTTTGTGCTTTGGAATATGCTACTCTTCAAGTATCATATATTAATTCACATATAAAAATTGGAAAAAATATTCAGATAGGTCATGTCCAGAAAAAGTAAAAAATCAAAAACACCAGGTTATCATCCAACAGGTTTATATTCAGATAGGTCATGTCCAAAAAAAGTTAAAAATCACACAACACCAGGTTATAGTCCAACAGCTTTATTTGGAAGCACTAGCTTTCAGAGCGCTGTTCCTTGGTACTTGGACTATAACTTGGTGTTATGTAATTTTTAACTTTGTCCAGTCCAGTCCAACACCTGTTCTTCTACATCATGTTCTGAAAATGCCAAGCAAATCAAATCCAGCCAATTATTGCCCCATCAGTTTACTGTTGATTGTCAGCAAATTGATGTGAACCATTGCACTCGGGTTGTGTGGTGCAATTGCTTCCATCACTTTGGTGCAGTCAAGTGACACGTACTCAGCAATAACTATTTAAGTATTGCCCATTTTGGATTAGGTCAGGGAAATACAACCTTGATCTGAAATTGCAGAAGAAAGTTTATTTGAAAAGCTGAGGTGAGAGTGACTGGGAATATCAATGAAATGCTGGCATCAAAATCAATGGCATCAATCCAACATCTGAAGAAATGTGGTGAAATATTGAAGTTAATGGTAATTATAGAAAACATAACTCTCCACTAGAAAAAGGAAGATGGTTCCACTTATTGGAAGTCCATCATTTCATCCCTAGAGTTATTCAGGGTGGCATCCTAGGCTGAACCACCTTCAGATGTTTCATCAATGACCATCCTGCCATCATTAGTTTAGTTGATAATTGCACAGTATTCTGTACATTCACAAACTGTCAAAAACTGAAGCAGTCTGTATCTGTATGCAGTAAGTCCTATGTGTTTCTTTAATATTAAAGCAATGGTGGTTAGTTTGTTTGTGCAGGTGGAACAGTTGGAAATATTATTGTGATTTTGCTAACTTGAGTTAGTAATTGAATGCTTCATAGATACCTGAATGGAAGAAAGGAGGAGTCATAGAATCCCTACAGTGTGGAAGCAGCCCATTCAGCCCAGAGTCTACACCAATCTTCCAAAGAGTATCCCACCCAGAAGCACCCCAACCCGGCATTTCCCATGGCTAATGCACCTAGCTTACACTTCCATAAACACAACTGAGCTGAAACTTTATTGCTGGAACAGCACAGCAGGTCAGGCAGCATCTAGGGAACAGAAGATTCGACGTTTCGGGCACATGCCCTTCTTCATAAACACAACTGGCAATTTAGCATGGCCAAACTACCTAACCTGCACATCTTTGGCCTGGGAGGAAACTGGAACACCAAGGAAAAGCCCATATAAACACAGAAAGAATATGCAAACTGCACACAGGCAGTCACCTGAGGATGGAATCAAGCTTGGGTCCCTGGCACTGTAAGGCAGCAGTGCTAATCACTGAACCACCAAGCTAATCTAGAGTGCATTTCTGTCACAAAGTCGCCTCTCTGAGAGCCTTTATGTCACTTTCAGTGATAACGCAACTGTGCTCTCACAGCCAGAGTTTGTTTCACTAGCTTTCACAACCAGGGCTCAGGGAACAGCTATACAGACCTTGGGCTCCAACATCTGTTCCAGCTCAAAGAAATGAATTACGGGGTAGAATGGATCTCCTTAAACATCAGTCACATCCTCTAGGTTGTCTCACATAAAATAGGTGAAATGATACCTAATTACTCCTAGAGATTCGCAAAACAGCAGCAACATTACCTCTGGAAAGGTCTCATCAGCTATGGTTGAATAGCCTTTTGGTGTATGCTTAATATGTACTGCATGGAGTTGCCAGATAAGTCAAAACAAGTGAACTTCAGTTTGAACACGCCAAATTTCTGCTCCATAGCATACTTTGCAGTCATATAACTATGGTTGTACATTTTGTCTTGTGATGTAGTGGAATTCTAAATTAGTCGCATCAGTTTTACCAGAAGGTAACAAAATTCGGCATCATGGCTCAGCGGTTAGCACTGCTGTCTCATAGCATCAGGGATTAAGGTACCCTTAGGTACTGAGTGACATTTACACATTCTCTCCCTGTGTGTGTGGGTTTCCTCCAGATGCTCCAGTTTCCTCCCACAGTCCAAAGATGTGCAGTTTAGGTGAATTCGCCAGTCTAAATTGCCCATTGTCCAGGGATATCTAAGCTTAGTGGATAAAGCATGGGAAATGCATAGTTACAGGGATAGGATAGAGTAAAGAGGTGTGGATCTAGGTAGATGCTCTTCGGAGGGTCGGTGTGGATTCAATGGGCTGAATGGCCTGCTTCCATGCTGTAGGGATTCTATGATTCTTAGTGGATAGTGAGTGTTTGGCAGTACAGTGGCTGTCACCTTTCCTGGTGTCAAGGGGGGAAGAGGGAAAGAGGCTTCCCACATGATTGAGGTTCACCTGAACACTAAAAAAAGGAGTTTGCTTGCAATGGAGTATGGCTCCAGTGGTGATGAGGAGTAACATCATCTCAAGGAAGGGAAGAACCCGGGCATTGAGATGATAGGGATAAACTATTGCCAAAGATGGATCAAACTCAAGTCACAGGACCACTGTTACAGGAGACTCCAACTTTCCAAGGAGATAGCCACAGAGATCTGTGCCCTGGATGCTGAAGACCACACATCTCACAGAACTGCTCGCAATGCCTTGTTGGTAACTGTCCAAGTCACTGTGGCTTTGAACTTCTTTGTTGCTTTCTTCCAAGGATTAGCTATGGGCCTTGGGCACAGGGTAATTGATGCCCCTTTACAACTGCTGGGCAGTACATTAATTTCCTGGTAGATGTGACCTCAGTGTGTTTAACGGCCATTACCAGATTCCTACAGCTGCAGGGCAACATTGATTGTACCCATGTTGCCATCAAGGCACCCAGGGATCTGCAAGTTAGATTCATCAACAAGAAGGGCTACAATTTCTCTATGTTTGGCTTGTCTGTTATCACAAGAGTTTCCTTTATGTGTACTCTTGCTTTCTGGTAGCTGCTGGAATTTCTTAGTCCTCTGCCAGTTCTGACTGGCAGAATACTTCACACCACCCCCCCAGTGTAACTGGAAGGATTCACGTACAGGAAGTGATGGCTATCCTGTGAGAAACTTCGGTGATGAAATTGAAGCAATCTACTTACTGGGACAACCACTGAGCAACCTGTCTGACTTCTGAAGATGTGATTCCAGTGCTTGGACTGGTAATGTGACAGCCTGCAGTCGACCCCTGGAAGGGTCTCATTTATTGTAGTGGTCTGCTCCACTTCCCATAATATGGCCTACATGTGGACCCTGAAAAGGGTAAGACCCTGGAAGCACACATCTCATTGGAGGCAGAGAAGGAAGAGGAGCTAATAAAGATACAGAACACCAAAGTTCCTATTTGAACCAGGAAGTTTCTGGACCCAGTACAGGGCCTTTGCATTGATATTACTATCATTAAGATCATTTAATTCAGGCTTGTTTCGACTAAACGCCTTTGACCTATGAGGAATGGCATAGTCTGGAGCTCACTCAGAGTTGATAGGAAAGTACTAACACTTCTCTTGAAGATGTAGCCTGAAACACACAAACTCCCACTGTCAATAAAAGACTCCCATCTGTCCAAAGATCTTATTGTCACCATAGATAGACAGATCCTGGCTTTGCTTTTCTACTTCCACTATTTAGAAAAGAAAGCTGACATGTCTGGCTTGATGTATTAATATTTACGTGGTGCTCATAAAGGAAGACAGTGCACAGTTGCAGGAAGTGAACATCTCGTGACTCACAACAGTGCTGTATCCAACACAATGCCTTCTGCATTTGGCCAGTTCAATGTGATGCACCCCTTCTGGCTCTGGAGGAGATAAAGACACTTCAGTCTGTCTGTGGCTGAGATGCACAGGGCACATGTATCTATTATGGAATTGACTGAGGGGGCAGTTGCAGGGGCAGCTGCACCTAAATCATTACAAGGGCAGTCTCAATAATAGGTCCTGCTGCACAGTTGCTCCCTTAGTCAGTTTGGCCAAGGAGGCCAATGATAATGGCCATGAGAGATGGGTCCTTGACTAGCATTTAAGATGATTAGCTGGGAGCAGCAGCTGGGGTACAACTGATGCCTCCTTTAGACATCTCTGCACTGTTGACTATATAATGTGGAAAGCAATCCATGAACAGCAGTGAACATTTCCTACAAGAATTCCAAAGACTGCTGCATATGGAACATTCTGTTAAAGGAGGAATTCATGTTCTGAAAGGTGTAAGCCATAGTGGTCCATGCCTCTGAAAATTCTGCAATATTGGAGCATATCTGTTGTTGTTTCTCCAGATAAGATCTCCTCCCCAGTGAGTTCTGAGGTCCTACTTATATGCCCAGCGGAGACTTCTGTTTCAATTCTCCATTCTGACAAGGACTGCTTACAACTGCATATCAGTGTCATGCTCATCACCAGTGCCACCTTATCTAACTGTGTGCACAGAATCACCAAGGTGACTGTAAGTTAGTTGGTGGAGGATGTTTGTAGCGCTTCCTTTTCTAAACTCACTGATGTTGCTGTGCTCTGTCCAGAGATGCCAAGGATGTTAGTCTGGTTATGTCAATATCTGTGCGATAAGGAGGTATAATAAGAAAGCATGAGAACTAGCTTTAGAGAGCAGTCTCCTTTACAGGATTGAAACTTTCCAATACAAGTCAGTCTCAATTAATTGTTGGCTGCTACACAAATGCCTTACTGGGAAATTCAGCATTAAAACATTTTTGAATATCAAGTTGCTTAACTTACTGCCTTGATACCCATTGAGCATAAGAAACAGGTCTTTCTCTCTTAATCATATCCTTTTATCTCACTCATTACTTAAGTTTTTGCACACAATTTTACATTGAATTAAATATTCTGGCCTACATATCCTGATTTCGACCTGTGGGCCAGTTTGTCCTCCATGGGTATGAAACAGAAGATAGGATCCCAATCAGATGAGGAACAGCCAATCATTATGATTGTCAGGGGATACTATTATGCATGCCTTAAACCACAGGATTGTGATATATTGTTACTGATCAGTTCTTCCTCATGCTGATGCAGCTACATAACCTCCTGAAACAGGCAAAAAAAAGAAACCCCGAATAAGCAAGATATATTCTGGAAAACTCCTTTTCAATCAAATGTTCACACTCTGAGATAACCCAAAAAAATGTAACATCTATTTTGGTTTAGCCATCTTTAAAACATAAGATTCACTCTGTAAAATGTACAAAAATAAATGTTTGATAAGCGTAAACATTGCTTTCATTATTCCTCCTCCTTTCGGTACTTGAGATGTTTTCCCTCACTTTCTCAAAACTGAAGCAGAAAACACAGGAACAAAGTCAAACTTAAAGTGAATACAAAACCAACATACAGCAACAATTAAAACACAAGTCTGCTTAGTCTTCCTTGACACTATTAAACTACAATTTGATGCCAACTCAAGTATATTATCACAAAATAAGTTTGAAACCTTTTGTATGGTATATGACTATAATTAGTCATACAACCTGGGCTTTGTGATAGGGTTGCCAACCTTCCAGAATGTTCCTAGAATTCCCAGAAATTAACATTTCATCTTCAGGTCAATGTTGTGAACAACCTTAGTTGTTAGAATATTAAAATAAGTTAAGATCAGAGTGCTGCTTCCTCCGGCCTCCGGAAACTACTCGGCCACCATTTGCCACGAGGCCAGGACAGTCACCATCCCCACGAATATCCAGCACCACTCTAAGCTTGACTCTGATCTCCAGCATCTACACTTTTGCCGAATATTAAAGTAAGACCAGAAACAAAAATAATTAGAAATGAACCATCAAAGTTTTTAATGATACTTTGAGTCAGTGAAAGCAAACTAGAGAGAATAGTTTCAACACTAACTTACATTGAATAGAAATGAAGGACAGCATTGTTTGCTGAGCTAGGCTATCTGAGCTACAACTATCAAATTGCAATGGCTAAGTTATACAGTTGAGATACGCCTAGGTCATCCTACAGAATCAATATTTGACCAGTCCTTTTAGCAAATGCTGAAGACATCTGATATAGGTCTGAATACTAATTCCAATTTCTTCTGCTGGTGAGCTTCTAACTGTTTGGTTCAGCATTGGCAGAACAAGTGTAGGAAATTCAGGTTAATGTTTATTTCTGGAAAGATTCTGATTTTACCTTTGATGGGACACCTATAAAATAAATTGCATAAGATGTGGAACTAAAATGGAAAACTATACCTTATTAATTCCATTCAAGCTTACTGCCTGTCCTCCATGAAAGCCCAAAGTGTTTGGCACAACCCTGTTGGAATTTATCAGATATTCCTGCAATTGAATTGTAAAGTTGAAAAGAATGTAAGGCTGTGGAATTGTCTGCAAAGTTTTTGTTATCTCTGAATTTATTATTGCTTCTGTTTCTTTTCCTATGGGAGGAAAATGAAAGCAATTTATGCTGTTTGCACACTATGATACTGTCTGCTTTCACAGTTTTCTTTAGAAGTCTTTGAGTGTGCTCTGAGCAGCAAGCCTGTTATATCCTGTCTTGTCCCATTGTCTTATTGATAGTCATTCTTAACAGTTTGATTAGAATGACTCACTGCCTGACTGCTTATCATTGCAGCAGAGTTTACTTACCAGCTCAAAACCTACCATAGATAAAGAAGGTCAGAAAGAAAATGTTAGAGTTTGTTGGACAATGACTATGTATCTGATCTTGCATTCTGACATTAAAAGGGAGATCCCGAGTGGTTAGAATTTAATTATTTTCTGTTATTTCCCCAATAGCTTTGATATGTAGCATTCACAAGTTGAAAATGACAGGTTCTCATTTTACCAAATAATACAGTTCTATCATCTTGCTCGCACCTATTTCAGCAAATGCATTCACAGGAAATTAAATCAACTAGAATGAATACATTGAGTCATGTTCATAATGCATTGCAGTAACAATGAAAAAAAGCAAATATAGAATGAATAGTAATTCAGCCGATTGGTCTCTACATTGAGACTAGTGCAATACTTTGACTCTTATTGCCACCTGCATACATTGGTGTACATGATTCTCTGGTTAATTTTTTTTCTATAATTAAGCAGGTATCGATAACACTTTTTAATGCTGTGTTTCACTGAACAATGGCAACAAATTAAAAGAATGGCAATTTATTAGTCTTCCAGTTCCCCTCAGACTTTTCTGTGGTATTAAAATGTGATTAGTATCTCACAACATTATCCTTCAACAGAATCTCCACCACCTGTGCAAAAGGATAAGCTAACAGTGTGCCTCTTTAATTAATTAGCCTGGAGAATGTGCACTGATGTATAGAGACTAGACATTCAGTTCCTCAGAATCTGAGTTCAGAGGAGGACAGAGCAAAACATAATCTCCACCCAACAACATGCTCATTCTCTAGCTCCAACCTACCTTTGGACTATTTTTATACTGGCAGCATTGGGTGGAGCCAGTGGCAAGTAGAAAATTAGGTTTGTTAAGGGCCTAATACAGACTAATTAAAAAAGGAGGGTTTTGCTTCTGGTCAAACTCCAAGTTTGTGAATTAGTCAGGGTCAGTTTGGATATATGGAGCTAGGTATCTCAGTGAACTTTTCTTCCTGTTGAAGTTCAAGATCAGCTACAGGCTACACTATTGAGGGACTCAAAAACCTTTCAGAGTGATGAGTTGACTGTTGATTATATTTTTTAACTAAATACATAAATAATTTGAAGAAAGGGCACATCCAAATCACAGAGTCATACAGTATGGAAACGGACCTTTTGGTGCGGCTCGTTCCATATATGCACCATCCCCTGTATGAAAAGGTTGCCCCTCAGCTTCTTTAAATCTTTCCTCTCTCACTTTAAACCTAGGCCCGCTAGTTTTGAACTCCTCTAACCTTGGAAAAAGAACTTGTCTATTCACCTTATCTATGCCCCCCGTGATTTAATAAACATTTAAGGTCACCCCTCAGCCTTCAATGCACCAGGGAAAAAAGTCCCAACCCATCTAGTCTGTCCCTATAACTCAAAATCTCCAGTCCAAGAAATATCCTTGTAAATTTTTTTCTGCACCCTTTCTAGTTTAACAACATCCTTCCCATTAGCAGGATGACCAGAATTGTACACAGCGTTCTAAAAGTGGTCGCACAAATGCCTTGTCTAGCCCCACATGATGTCCCAACTCCTAGACTCAGTGCCCTGACTAATTAAGGCAAGTGTACTAAATGCTTTCTTCACCATTCCATCTACCTGCAATGCCATTTTCAAGGAACTGTGAGCCTGCACCCCTAGGTGCTTCTGTTCAATAATACTCCTCAGGGCCGAACCATTAACTGTATAAGTCTTGCCCTGGTTTGCCTCACCAAAATACAACACCTTGCATTTATCTAAAAGTCCATCTGCCACTTCCCAGCCTATTGGTTCATCTGATCAAGGTAGCCTTCAATACTCTTCAATAGCCTTCTTCACTGTCCACTGTATCGCCAATTTTGATGTCATCACAAACTCACTAAACCATACCTCCGATATTCTCATCCAAATTGTTGATATAAATGAGAACAGTGGACCCAGAACTGATCCTTGCAACACACCACCAGTTGTAGGCCTCCATGTTAATAACAACTCTCTACCACCACCCTCTGTCTTCTACCAATGTGCTCTCTCTCCCTGGATCCCCTATGATCTAACCTTACTATCCGTTGTACCAAGCAAGACCTTGTTGAGAAACACTCTCAGCTATCACCCTTTGCTTCCTGCCACTTCACTAATTCTGGATCCAATGAGCCAAATTTCCTTGGATCCATGAGCTTTTACCTTTGCTATCAGTCTCTCATGTAGGATCCTAACAAAGATGTGGAAGAGCCGGTGTTAGACTGGGGTGGATAAAATTAAAAATCACACAACATCAGGTTATAATCTGGTGTTGTGTGATTTTTAACTTGATCTTAAGAAAACCATTGCTGAAGTCTGAGTAGACTACATCAAATTCATTGCCCTCATCTACACATTTTAAAAATTCATTGAACTTAATCTAACATGACTTATATTCAAGCAAGTAGAACAACTGTGAAGTAAATATAGTGAACATACAAACTAGTGAAATACCTACAGAGCACATTATATAGCAGATGCAATCAAGAAAGGTCCCATAGATTTTTTATTATCTCACCCAGATGGTAGTGCACTGTGGTTCACCAAATCTGATTCAAATCTTGCCTCCTTCGCAAGGTTTATAGTTCTTTACTTGCAAAGGCCTAACGTCAGAATTTCCCTAACAATAACTTCTGTTTACCATGGAGACCATTCTGCTATGGCCTGTAGCTAATTAAATCATAGATGATAACATATCGGATTAGAATTAAGTCATTCAGCCCATTGAATCTGCTCTGCCATTCAATCATGGTTAATATGTTTCTCAACCCCATTCTCCTCCCTTCTACCCTTTGATTCAATTACTTATCAAGAACTTATATATTTCTGTCTTAAATACACTCAATGACTTGGCCTCCACAGCCCTCTGCGGCAATGAGTTCTGCAGATTGAGCAATTTCTGCCTGAAGAAATTCCTCCTCATCTTAGTTCTAAAGGGTTGTCCCTTCACGCTGGGGCTGTGCCCTCAGGCCTTGGTCTCCCCTATTAGTGAAAACATCTCCATATCCGCTATTTCAGGCCTCTCACTGTTCTGTAATTATCAAGAAACAGGGCTCCAACTTAGAAGAGTTCAGTCACTATTCACCATGCTCAATCTCTGCTCTGAAGACTGCTCCATATGATGTAGAATCTCCACCCGAGCATCATAAGGTAAACAGCTCAATTAGTTAACTTTGCTCTGTGTTTCTTCAAACCTCTTTTCTGAGTTTCACAAAGCAAAAACTTTGCATAGGCTTGCTTGAGCCCAGGCCTTATCTGCACCAACTGGCTACTGGGATTTCTCCTGAATCCCAGGATTGTGGATTAGTTATGGGAAATGCAGGGTTACAGGAATAGGGTAACTATGAATATGATTCTATAATTCCAACAGTTAAGAACTACAACAGCTCCTACTCCAATGGGCCCCAGCTTGTCAGAGTAAACAGCAGTACTAAACATTATTGACGACTAAAAATGACTCTTGAAGTGCTGTTTGTTGACCGGTGAACTGCTAATCAGTGACTTGCAAACTGTTTTGACTGGCTAATGAAACATTCCAAGAGTATCTTGGCCTTTTTTGGGGCAGAATCAAATGTGACAAGTGATGGAATATCTTGTGCTTATATTAAAATTTCCACAGGTGCCAGATTTCGCAGCACACAGGAATTTTGTACAGGAAATACATGTATCATAAGTAATAAAATTGTCAGGAGGACCACTCACTCGAAACATTAGTTCTGTTTTTCTCACCATAGCCGCCACATTGTCCCATTTCCCTGCCTGTAGTCTTCCCTGTACTCCATTCCCAAAATAATTTCTTGTGGGCAAATGGTGTTAAAATTGAGGCTGCTGGGTATGGAACCAGTTCATAAGACTGGGCATGTACATCAGTCAGTTATAATAATTAACACAAAGAACTGTGGATGCTGGAAACCTGCACCAAAAAGAGGAAATGCTGGAGAAACACATCAGGTCTGGCGGCATCTGTTGAGAGAAAAACAGAGTTAATGTTTCGAGTCTAGTAATCCTTCATCAGAAGTTACAGTAGCTGGGAAAGTGTCTTTATGCTGACGACAGTAGGGGGAGTGGTAAGTGAATAGAGTACATGGAGATGGAGCCAGTGCTACCAGATCTGCTGTTTCTCCAGTACTCCCTGTCTTTATATTTTCAGTAACTAGTTTTCTATTTTTCTGCTTATAACCAGACAGATTTTGATGAATCCTCTTATGAAAATGTCTACTACCTATTTTGGATACTGGAACAACTTTTACAGCACAAGAATTCAGCAGGTTGTGGAGTTCCCGCTATGAATTGCCTAGAGTTGGAGAAACTTCAGCAGAATTTAGACAAGATAGTCCTTCATTTGTCAGATGATTTCCCATTGTTTACAATGTACCTATGGAGACTGGGAGCTCTGCTCAATGTCACTGCACAGCAGAAGAACAGCTAAAACACAGTTGCCTATTTTTAAAGAGCTTCATCTCTTTCAAACAATTAATATGGCTTGTAAGTTCCTCTGCATTCTCTTATTTTCAAATATTTATTATCTTTGTGTTTATAACATTGTTTAAACATACTCAATGCATTGATGTACAAAACAAAATCAGGAGTAGTGTCCTTGTGTTCAAAAGAACAATAAAGAATTTTGTATAATTGTACCACAAATGAATAGTGAGCATTTCTAAATCTGAAATTGCAACTATTCTAGAAAGTTGAGCTGGTAATGTTTTTGAGTGATGTTACCTGCTGATATTAATCATTTTTAAAAAGTCCGAATGAATTTAATAGTTACAGGAAATGATTTTTTTCACAGTATTTCAAAGTAATTTGAACAACTGTGGACAGAAAGTAAATCTTTTACTTGGACCTACTAAATAATGAATACATGCTTAGAAAACCAGGAACACCAGGCAAATATTTATACTAGAACATCCATGGCCATTTTTACTGAGTGGTATTTTAATTAGTGTTATCAGTGAGAAAATGATTATTTGTTTAGTAAGGGGACAATCACTATGTTCAACATTGCAATTTAAGGCGGACAGCAGTTACCACTTTGTGTTAATGCTAAGTTTGCACAATGAATCCTAAAAACAGGGACCAATCTTATGCTGGAAGAACCATAGAATCTTAGAACAGCTGTAGTCCAAAAGGAGACTATTTAACCTATTAGGTTCATGCTCACTCTCTGCAAGAGCACTTTAGCTTTCTGTATTCCACCAGCTATTCTTTGCAACCCTGAAAATTGATTCAAATAAAAACCAAAAGAACTGCAGTTGCTGTAAATCAGAAACAAATCAGAAATTGCTGTAAAAGCTCATTAGGTCTGGCAACATCTGTGAAGAGAGATCAGAGTTAACATTTCAGGTTGAGTGACCTTTCCTTAGAACTCAGTTTTGTCAATTTCTCTCCACAGATGCTGCCAGACCTGCTGAACTCTTACAGTAATTTGGTTTTGTTTCTGAAAATTGATCCCTTCACTTTGTCCATTACGTTTTGAAAGCCATGATTGAGGCAGCAGTGCTAACCACTGTGCCACCATGCCGCCCACTAAATCTGTCTGCACCACCATCTCAGGCATTGCATTTCAGATCCTAACCACTTGCCTCATAAAAGGTTCTCCTCTTGTTATCTTTGATTTTTGCCATTCACTTTACTCCCATATGCTCTTGTTATCAACTCATGAATAGGAACCATTTCTCTCAAGAGACCCTGTTCAGATCCCTTGAGGTTTTTCACAATTGCATCACTCTTTCTCATCCTTTCCTTCTCTAAGGACAACTGCAGCTTTTTCAATCAATGCATGCAACCGAACCCAAGAACCATTCTTAAAAATCACTTGAGGCTGAACCAGTGTTTTATAAAAGGTTCATTATTTTTAGCTTTTGCAGTCAATTTCTCCTATACTTTCTCTATACTTTCACCTATACTCCTATATTTTTAACCACTTTCTCCATCTGCCTCTGCTACCTTCGATGATTTGTATCCACACCCCATAGATCTTTCTATGCTTGCGTTATTTTAGAGCTCTACTCTGTAGTTCATATTGACTCTCCTTGCTTTTCATACCTAAATGAACACTTCGTACTTCTCTGTGTTAAATATGAACTGCCATGTGATCAAGTGTCCCCGGCCTTTCTGTGTCCACTCAAGGTCAAATATTAATCTCATCATCATTTTTTTCCTTTATTTTTTCATGGGATGTGGGCATCGCTGGCAAGGCCATCTTTTTTACTCATGGGATGAGGGCATTGCTGACTAGGCAGCATTTATTGCCCTTTCCTAATTGCCAAAAGGACAATTAAGAGTCAACGACATTACTATAGGTCTGGAGTCACGTGTAGGCCAGACCAGGTAAGGATGGCAGTTTCTTTCTCTAAGGGACAAAAGTGAACCAGATGGGTTTTTCCAACAATCAACAACTCTAGATTCTTAATTCCAGATAATTTTATTGAAGTCAAATTGCACTATCTGCCGTAGCAGGATTCGAACCCAGGTCCCCAGAATGTTATCTGGATCTCTGAATTAACAGTCCAGGATAATATCACTAGACCATTGCCATTGTTTATCTCCAATTGCCCTTGAACTGAATAGCTTGCTCGGCGAAAGTGGGTACTGCAGATGCTGGAGATCAGAGTCGAGATTAGAGTAGTGCTGGAAAAGCAACAGTAGGCCTGGCAGCATCCGAGGAGCACTGAATTCAGGCAAATCGACATTTCAGGCAAAAGCCCTTCACCAGCTAATCCTGATGAAGGGCTTTTGCCCGAAACATCGACTTTCCTGAATACAACGCTCCTCGGATGCTGCCTGCCCTGCTGTGCTTTTCCAGCACCACTCTAACCTTGACTCTGAATAGCTTGTTAGGCCCTTTCAGACAGCAATTAAGAATCAACCACATTTGCTGTGGTTCCGGAGTCATAGGAGGGCCAGACCAGGTAAGACAAGATTAGATTCCCTACAGTGTGGAAACAGGCCCTTCGGCCCAACCAATCCACACCGACCCTCTGAAGAGTAACCCGCCCAGACCCATTTCCCTTTGACTAATGCACCTAACACTATGGGGCAATTTAGCATGGCCAATTCATCTGATCTGCACATCTTTGGAATGTGGGAGGAAACGGAAGCACCCGGAGGAAACCCACACAGACACAGGGAGAATGTGCAAATTCTACACAGACAGTCACCCTAGACAAGATGTTATCTTCCTAGGGGATATTAGTGAACCAGTTGGGCTTTTACAACAAACAGTGAAGATTGTCATAATTGCCACTCCTTATATTCCAGATTTTATTAGGTGAATTCAATTCCACCCAGAGAATTTGAGATGTATCCCAGGCAGTTGAGGAAGGCATTGGAGGAGATACCGGGGTATGGCAGTAATTTTCAAAACCTCCATGCCACAGATGAGGTACTGGAAAACTGGAGGACTGGAGGAAAGTTACACCCAAGAGCTTGCAAGCCAGTCAGTCTAACTTGGGTGGTGGCAAGTTATTAGAAAGAATGCTAAGGGACAAAAGAAATTTGCACTTGGAGCAACAGAAGTCAATAGGGATAGTCAGCGTGGATTTGTTAAGGGTAATCCTGCTTGATAAATTCGATTTAATTTTTTAAGGAGGTGCCCTTATTGGTACAGGGGGGCAGGGATTCACATTTTTAGAACATTGGGATCTTCTCTGGGGCAGAGGTGACCTGTTCAGGAGGGATGGGTGGCACCTGAACTGGAGGGGGACCAAAATCCTAGCCGCCAGGTTTGCTAGTGCAACAAGGGAGGTTTTAAACTAGATTGGCAGGGGATGGGATCCACAGCGGCAGGGTGGCAAGTGCGAGGATGGAGGGAGATACCGTTATCAGAAATAGTAAGTTGAAGAGACAGGTCAGGCTGGAACATGGCAGGGAGAAAGGAAGGCTTGTTGGATTAAATTGCATCTGTTTCAATGCTGACAGGTAAGGCCAATGAACTGAGGGCATGGATAGGTACGTAGTACTGGGATATTATAGCCATTATAGAAACATGACTAAGGGAGGGACAGGAGTGGCAGCTTAATGTGCCAGGGTACAGTTACTTTAGCAAGGCAGAGGTGGTGGAAAGAAGGGAGGGGGAGTTGCATTTTGATTGAGAGTCTCACAGCAGTAATCAGAGATGAAATTACTGAAGGATCATCCAGTGACACTTTGTGGGTACAGCTAAGAAATAAGTCGAGTGTGTGGTGCTAGAAAAGCACAGCATGTCAGGCAGCATCTAAGGAGCAGGAGAATTGACGTTTCAGGTATAAGCCTTTCATCAGGAATGAGGCTTGTGGGGTTGAGAGATAAAGGGTAGGGGGGTGGGGCTGGAGGGAAGGTGGCTGAGAATGTGATAGGTAGCTGAAGGTGCCCCCTCATCTCCGTACAAGGCCCCAAAAGATCTTTCCACGTTCGACAGAAATCCTCACGTTATCTACTGTATCCGTTGCACCCAATGTGATCTCCTGTATATCAGGGTGACAGGATGCCAACTTGGGGATTGTTTCAGAGAACATCTCTGGGACACCCCCATCAACCAACCAATCCCACCGCCCATGAATGAACATTTTAACTCCCCCTCCCACTCCACCAAGGACATGCAGGTTATGGGCCTTCTCCATCGTCAAACGCTTACCACCCGTGCCTAGAGGAAGAACGCCTCATCTTCCGCCTTGGGACCCTGCAACCACATGGGATCAATGTAGATTTCACCAGTTTCCTCATTTCTCCTCCACCCGCCTTATCCCAGTCCCAAGCCTCCATCTCGGCACCGACCCCTTGACCAGTCCAACCTGTCCATCTTCCTTCCTTCCCACCTATCTGCTCCACCGTCCTCTCTGACCTATCACCTTTCCCCCCACCATCTAATTATCATGTTCCCAGCTACATTCCCCCAACCCCATCCCTCCCTCCCATTTATCTCTCAGCCCCCCTTGTCCCACAAGCCTCATTCCTAATGAAGGGCTTATGCCCGAAACATTGATTCTTCTCCTCGGATGCTGCCTGACCTGCTGTGTTTTTCCAGCACCACGTTCTCAACTCAGATCTCCAGCATCTGCAGTCCCAACTTTCTCCCAGCTAAGAAATAAGAAGGGAATGGTGACATTATTGGGGTTGTACTATAGGCCCCAAATAGTCAATAGGAATTTGAGGAACAAATATGCAGAAAGATTGGGGAGACTTGCAGGATCAATAGGATTGTCATACTAAGGGATTTTAATCTTCCTAACATAAACTGGGACTTCCATAGCATTAAAGGTTTAAATGGAGTAAAATTTGTTAATTGTGTTCAGGAAAGTTTCCACCAGCAGTATGTAGAAGGTCCTACTTGGGAAGGGGCAAAACTCAACCTACTCTTGGGAAATAGGGCAGGATTAGTGACTGAGATGACAGTGGGGGAGCAATTTGAGACCAATGACCATAGTTGTATTAATTTTAAAATAATTATGGAGAGTGAAAAACTGGTCCTCAGGTTCAAGTTCTAAATTGGGGCAAGACGAATTTTGATGAAATTAAACAGGAGCTTGCAGGGGTTGATTAGAGTAGTTTGTTTGCAGGCAAAGGGGTCTCTGACAAGTGGGAGGCCTGTAAAAGTGTGATAGCCAGGTGTATATGTTCCAGTGAGAGTGAGGGGCAAGAAATCGGAAACCCTGGAATGACAAGAGATATTGATGTTTGACCAGAAAAAGGAGGCATGACTCAGGTACAGGCAGCTGGGATAAAGGGAATCCCTGGAAGTATTTAGTTACAGGACTTTACTGAGGAAGGAAATGAGGAAGGTGAAAAGGGGCATCAGATAGTCTTGGCTGAGAAGATCAGGGTGAATCCAAAGAGGTAGTTCCTGTACATTAAAGGAAAAAGAATAACTAGAGATAGAATAGGACCTCTCAAAGATCAAAGTGAACATGTGGTTGTGGAACTGCAGAAGATGGGTGAGGTCCTCAAAGAATATTTCTTCTTTGTGTTTACTGTGGAGAAAGACATGAAGACTTGGGAACTTGGGGAAGTTAGTGGTGATATCTTGGAGACAGTCCATATCACAGTAGAAGAGATGTTGGACATATAGGATGAACGAAGATAGATAAATTTCCTGGTCCTAACAAGATTTATTCAAGAACACTGCAAGAGGCTGGAGAAGAGATTGTAGGGGCCCTGGCTGGTATTTTTGCATCATCGTTAGCCACAGGTGAGGTCCTAGAAGACTAGAGCGTAGCGAGTGTTGTGCTCTTATTCAAGAAGGGCTGCAAAGAAAACCTAGGAACTATAGACCAGTAAGCTTGTGGTAGGTAAGTTACTTGAGAAGATTCTGAGGGATACGATATACATGCATTTGGAAAGACATGGTTTGATTAGAAGTAGTTGGCATAGCTTTTGCGTGTGGGAGATCATGCCACACAAATTTGTTAGAGTTCTTTTGATAAACTGACCAGAAAGGTTGATGAGGACAGAGCAGTAGACGTATGGATTTCACTAAGGCCTTTTATAAGGTTTCACATGGTAGGCTACTCTGGAACATTAGATTGTGTGGAATCCAAGGGGAGCTGGCAAATTGGATGCACAATTGGCTTGATGGTAGGAAGCAGAGGGTAATAGTGGAAGGATGCTTGTCGGACTAGAGGCCTTTGACTAGTGGTGTGCAAGAAGTTGTTTCATTAGACCCATAGGACACTGAGGGGGAGATGTTATGGAAGTTTATAAGATCATGAGAGGCATGGATAGGGTGAATGCACTCAGTCTTTTTCCCAGGGCTGGGACTACAGGGCATCAGTTTAAGGCTAGTGGGCAAAGAATAATAGGGAACCTGAGGGGCAACGTTTCTGCACAGAAGGTGGTACACATATGGAATAAGGTGCCAGTGGAAGTGATTGAGTCCAGTACCTTAGTAACATTTAAAAGGCATTTGGACAAACTGACCCTTCACCCTAGCTACCAACCGGATTCATTCCTCCTATTGACCAACTAGGTCTTACCCACCACCTGTCCTCACCTCACACTACCTCACCACTCCGCCCTAACTCACTCCCTCCATAATCCTTCCCCCCCCCCTCAGTTTGCAGCTCCCCCTACCCTCACCTTAATTCCTGAACAAGTGTTATACCCTGAAACATCGACTTCTCCACCTTCTGATGCTGCCTGGCTTGCTGTGTTCTTCCAGCCTTTTGATTGTCTACAGCGGAGATTTAGCAGGATGCTGCCTGGATAGAAGGGTGTGAGCAATGAAGAAAGACAGTATAGGTTGGGATTATTTTTCTTAGAGCTGTGAAAATTGAGAGAGGATCTAATAAAAAAGTCTAAGACTATTAAGGGCATGGATAGGTGAAATTACCATAATCGTAGCAAACCATAGGGCTGCCCTCTCAGTAGAGAGCAGTATAGAATAGCCTTTATTTTCGCATATACTCAATGAATATAGTGTAAAGTTCATACGTCACCAATTACAACGCTGACTTAGACACAAAAGAACGTAGGCATACCTTCCTTAGTTACAAGATCTAGAACAATAGAGAAATAAACTCTCCAGCATTGCAGAAATAAACAATAAAAGCCAAAAAAAAACTGGATGCTGTAAATCAGAAACGAAAACAAAAGGTGCTGTAAAAGCTCAACAGTTCTGGCAGCATCTGTGAGAAGAAATCAGAGTTAATGTTTCGGATCTGGTCACCCTTTCTCAGAACTGATGGTACCCCAGGAAAATGCAGAAGATAGGGTTGAGGGAGGGGACAGACAAAGGGATGGATAACAATCTGGCTACGAGACTGAATAACTGTTAATGGGGACTGTTAGTGACTTTCAATAGGTGGTGTGTAATGTCAGACTATGTGATAATAAGGCCTGGTGTGTAGAGTAAAGACTAGGACATGGGAGAGTTCAGGCCCTAAAATTGTTGAACTTGATATTGAGCTGAAAATGTGTTGCTGGAAAAGCGCAGCAGGTCAGGCAGCATCCAGGGAACAGGAGAATCGACATTTCGGGCATAAGCCCTTCTTCAGGAATGAGGAAAGTTTGTCCAGCAGGCTAAGATAAAAGGTAGGGAGGAGGGACTTGGGGGAGGGGCGTCGGAAATGCGATAGGTGGAAAGAGGTCAAGGTGAGGGTGATAGGTCAGACTGGGG
>NC_057718.1:74559392-74592120 GCF_004010195.1 Chiloscyllium plagiosum | reverse complement strand
ACAATGGGTCGGCCGGGGCAGTCAGGTTTGTGGATTTTGGGCAGGAGGTAGAAACGGGCGGTGCGGGGTTGTGGGACAATGAGGTTGGAGGCGGTGGATGGGAGATCCCCTGAGGTAATGAGGTTATGGATGGTCTGGGAGATGATGGTTTGGTGGTGGGAGGTGGGGTCATGGTCAAGTGGGCAGTAAGAGGAGGTGTCCGTGAGCTGGCGTTTAGCCTCAGCGGTGTAAAGGTCGGTGCGCCAAACTACTACCGCGCCTCCCTTGTCTGCAGGTTTGATAGTGAGGTTGGGGTTGCAACGGAGGGAGTGGAGGGCTGCATTGATATTGAGTCCAGAGGGCTGAAGGTTCCTCAAACGGAAAATGAGGTAGTGTTCTTCCAGCTTGCGCTGAGCTTCACTGGAACAATACAAGCCTGAGACAGGAATGTTGGCCAGGGAACAGGGTGGTGTTTTAAAAGTAGCAGGCAACTGGAAGTTCAGGGTCTTTTTTGTGGGCAAAACCTAGAGGTCCTGCAAAGCAATCACCCAATCTACGCTTCATTTTCATAATGTAGAGGAGACCACACTTTGAGCAGCGAATGCAGTAGATCAAATTGTATGAACTGCTGCTTCACCTGGAAGATATGTTTCGGGCCTTGGATACTCGGGTGGGATGAGGTAAATGGGCAGGAGTTATACCTTAAGTAGTTGAAAAGGAAAGCGCTGTGGGGGGACATTGGGAGTGAAGGAAGAATGGACCAAGGTGTCCCAGAGGGAACCGTCCTTGCGGAAGATAGATAAGGGAGGGAAGGGGAATATGTGTCTGGTCGTGGCATCTCACTGGAGGTGGCGGAAATGGTGATTGATGATCTTCTAGATGTGGATGCTGATGGGATTGTAGATAAGGACAAGGGGAACCCCATCACTGTTGCAGGAGTGAAGAGAGGGTGAGTGTGGAACTGCGGGAGATGGGTCAGACCTGGTTAAAGGCCCTGTCAACAATGGTGCTGGGAAATCCTCAGTTGAAGAAGAAGGTGGACATCACAATTGCAGTATTTAAGAGCACCTGAACGAATAAATGAATAGGAAGGGGATAGAGGGATAAGGATCCTGTATATGAAGACAGTTTTAATATGGAAGGGCAAAATGTGTTGGCGCAAGCTTAGAGGGCCGAAGTACCTGTTTCTGTGCTTTTTGTTCTTTGTTCTATTTTGAACTTTCCCTTGTTGAAGTAGGCCTTATCCGAACATACGTGACGGAGACGGAGGAACTGGGAGAATGAAATAGAGTCTTTACAGGAAGCAGGCTGCGACGATGTGTAGTCCAGATGGGTAGTCCGGTGGGTTTATAGTGCATATTAGTGGCCAGTCTAGCCCCAGAAATAGCAACAGAGATGTTCAGGAAGGGAAGAGAACGTGCTGCGTCAGACCAGGGTATTGCCATGCCATGTCAGGAGGTCCCTACAGGAGGAGGTCATCATTGCCATACCATGAAGCAGCTGTGCCAGGCCTAGAGGTCGCCATGTCAAAAGACCACTCCGCCAGGTCAAAAGGTCACTACACTACGCCAGGAGGCCGCTGCGCCACGTCAGAGGTTGACATGCCACTCTGGGAGATCACTGCAGGATCACCGGGCAGTCACCACGCCACTTTGTGACGCAGCTGCACCAAGTCAAGAGGCTGCCACGCCACTTTGGGAGGCCGCTGCACTAGGCTGGAAGATCACCACTCCACATTGGGAGGCCACTGCACCAGGCCAGGAGGCCGCTACAAGAGGTCACTGCAGCAGGCCGGGAGCCATCGTGAGAAGTTTTGAATCATCACTGAGAGACATGACTGTTAGTGGTTTAACCTGAGGGTCATATAAGTCAAGGGGAGTAGTTGTAAAGGAGATTACTCCCTAGTAACCTTACTGGCATGTTGATTGAACCCATGGTATTGATATTATTCTAGATTGCACGTCAGTCATCTAGCCAAATGTACTAATCAACCCCAGGCATGGATAGGATGGATAGGGTTCAATAACCAAGCAACATAGATTTAAGGCAAGAGGAAGAAGGCTAAGAGGAGAGTTGAGGAAAATTTGTTTTGGTGTGGTAGGAGTCTGAAAATCACCGCCTGAAAAAGTGGTTGAGTTAGTCTGCAGGGCTATGTGCCAAGAGCTGGAAAATGGGTTTAATGCAGTCAGATCTTTGTTGACTAGTGCAGGCACGATGGACCAAATGGCCTCTTTCTATGCTGCAAGCATCTATAGACAGAATCTTATCGGGGTCTGAGCAACATGGGCTATAACAAGATATGTGGCAAAATGGGACTAGAAATCCAAAGAGGATCATGTCGACATCAATCTTGCTCGATTTTTTGTGCCTTTCATAAATGGCAAGGCAAGATTCTCACTAAGCAGTGGCGAGATGCCAGTCATTTGGATTTAATCACTTTGTTAATGACTCTATTTACGTCATTAATATTTATTCAACACCTTCCCAGTAAGGTGGACAACCAGACAACTCAACAAAGAAACCAGAATAAAGTCTCTGGTGGACTTGACTCACCATTTGTTCCAGCACATCTCCAAACCAAGTATAGGATACATCTACACTTTAGTGTTGCATCATGGGTTGCAGTGGGTGGTATCATTATAATGCAAAAGTGAGGAGACTTTGTGCTCAGGGATACACATGCAGTTCATGGACTAGAGCAGGCTACATCCCCAGGCTTTTTAATTGCTGTCATAGGCCTCACTCTGAGCTTACCTGGATGCTCACAGCATCCCTGCTCTGCATTGCCTTACCTTTTGAACTTCTCCTCCTTAACCAGAGATATCAGCCTCATATTATTGCACAGATGGAAAGCTAGAATGCTTGTCTCACTTGTCAGTAGACCTCAATAAAATCAAAAAGAACAGCCTTCACTCAAGGATCCTGGCACAGGAAGACAAGGGCAGTGTTCAGTGCCATTCCAGGGCCTACCTGGAATGATCAGAGTTCGAATCTTGTCCTCATAATGGGAAGGAGCTGAATGAGCACATTATCTGTCTTGACTGCTTCCAGATTAGGAACAGTTTTCCTTCTGGAATGACAGAGAGGCAGATTATTTTTGGTACAGTATAGAGGTGAGGTGTCTTGAACAAGTGATTGGACAGTGCAGAGGGCATGCAGAGTTAATGCTGTCTGGATTTAGATTAGATTAGATTACTTACAGTGTGGAAGCAGGCCCTTCAGTCCAAGAAGTCCACACCGATGGGATGAGTAACAGCATGAGTGGAAGATGATGCAGCCAATAGTGCACAAGTCTTGGTGAGCAGTGCACAGTAGAAAAGAGTAAGTGAGTGTAAGGTATCAGATAGAAGATGGTGGCATTTGTCCATGCATAGCAGAGAAGAACATTGACCATATTCCTGCATGGCTGTGCTTTCCACGAGATGGCTGAGGCTGTTTTAACCCAGATGACAACCTCAGAGCTCTAATAAACCTCTGAGGCCTCATTGTTAACCATGCTGAATCACAAATAATTTAAGATAAACAAAGATCCATTAGTGTACTAATCCATTTACTTTAAAAGCAAAGTACTGCAGATACTTGAAAACGATACAACTCTCTCTCTCTACAATGCTATCAGACTTATTTGTGTTTAGTTTCTCATTCGTTCTACAGCCAAGCATCAAAATCTGTTTTTGGATGAAGTTACTATCTATCGTTACATAAATACTTAAAAGTTAACTATTAACTTCAGACTCACAAATAAACCCAATGGTTACTAACTCAAAAACCAGAGCCAAACTCACACCAAATAAGCTTAAAAATTATATCTGTAAATCCACAATCTACACCACAACTGTTATTAAATGAATTTGCCGTACAGCCCTAACAAACATTGTATCAGTGACCAGTGAGGTGCAGGGGTGGGAGCTGCAGCTCATGTCAAGAGTTATATTGGAAACACACAGAAGCAAATATATTCAAGGCCAGAGTTACTTTGATGGCAACTGCATATACTCAATCATTTCAGAACAGTTATGTGTATGACAGTGGATCCTACATGAAGATTTGTGCCCCATTGCTTCCTTGCCTTCTGTTGTCCTTCATACTGTCCTGATGCCAGAGTTCTACCCGACCTGCAGAGAGTTTGCCTCTCAAAACCATTGGAAACAGAACCTGAAAGTCACATCTCCATTGTCGTCAGCTGGAGCCTTCCAGCTAGTCACCTCATTGTCCATGAAAGTCTTGCTCCTGCTTTTTCATTGCCATGATGCCAGGGGCCAGCCTCATTCTGAGTAATGAATGTTCACTCTCCCTCCCACTGTGCAGTGTCCCTCTAATGATACCACAGGTAGTTGTGATTCCCACTCTGCCCATCTGTGTTCAACTAGTCAGTCTCAAATCTGAGTAACCTGTTTAAAAAGTTAAAGGTCAACCCTTAACAACTCTTATTGAGCTTTTAACAGATTTAATTAACCTTGATGGAAGAAAGTATAATTCCAGTCCCGCCATTCCCCGCACTATCATAGAGTGATATAGCATGGATACACACCCTTTGGTCAAACTCGTCCATGCCAATCCAATTTCCCAAACTAAACCAGTCCCACTTGCCTGTGTTTGATCCATACCCCTCTAAACCTTTCCTATTCATGTACCTACCAAAATATCTTATAAATGTTGTAACTGTACCAGTACCTACCACTTTGTTTGGCAGTTCATTCATAAACCACATCTTTTGTGAAAACGTTGTCTCTCTCGTCCCTTTTAAATCTTTTTCCTCTCACTTTAAAAAATACTCCCTAGTTTTGAACTCACCCACAGTAGGGAAAAGACCTTTGCTGTTCACCTTATCTGTGCCCCTCAAGACTTTTTGTTTATTGTCTGCACTGAGATCATCGCCTTATAACTGACCTGCTGTCAGCCACAGGCTTTTGTTTTAAGGGACTTCTCACTTCTATTGGTCTTTTTGTGGTTCCTGAAAATTCAACCCTCTATCTCTGCTTTCATCCAATAAGTTCTGGCTTTGATTATCCTACCTTTCTTCTTGAAACTGTTTGGCTTGCTAATTCCTAATTCCAATTTACTTGGGACAGATCTATATCATACTGACAATAGCCCTCACCCAATTATGTATTTTTGCTTTAGATTGCTCATTTCTCTTTACCATAGGTAATGTAAATCTTACTTATAGAGTCATAGAGATGTACAGCATGGAAACAGACCCTTTGGACCCTCTGACCAGATATCCCAACCCACTCTAGTCCCACCTGCCAGCACCGGGCCCATATCCCTCCAAACCCTTCCTATTCATATACCCATCCAGATGCCTTTTAAATGTTGCAGTTGTACTATCCTCCACCACTTCCTCTGGCATACACATACACCATACATTCCATACCACCCTCTGCGTGGAAACGTTACTCCTTATGTCTCTTTTATATCATTCTCCTCTCACCCTAAATCTATGCCGTCTCATTCTGAACTCCCCCACCCCAGGGAAAGGACTTTGTCTATTTTTCCTATCCATGCCCCTCATGATTTTATAAACCTCTATAAGGTCACCCCACCCCTCCGATGCTCCAGGGAAAACAGCCCCGGCCTATTCCACCTCTCCCTATAGCTCAAATCCTCCAACCCTGGCAACATCCTTGTAAATCTTTCCTGACACTTGATGCATTTCTCCTTCTTTCTCCCTGACTAGATTTCACAGTACTTCATTCCTTATTCAGTCGGAAATAAAGTAATACAGAAATAATTCCTGAACACTCTCCAACAACTCTCCACCCTTTCTGTCCTTTTCACTATTATTATTCCTGATAAGACAGAATAATTACCTGGCCATAACCTCATTGCAAATTTGGTCCTCTGTATCTTAAGTCTGAATTAGAGTGGTGCTGAAAAAACACAGCAGGTCAGGCAGCATCCAAGGAGCAGAAAAATCGCATTTCGGGCAAAAGCCCTTCATCAGGAACCTTTTACCTCTGTATCTTAACTCTAACCAAATTCTACCCTTGAACTGTCCAGGATATCCATTCTCTCTACTATTTGAATATTTTTCATACTTCCTTCCTTTCCTTCTCCATCTTTTCCTGAACACTTTGTACCCCAGCTATAATTATTACACAATTCTAATCCCTTTTCTGAGCCAGGTTTCCACTCACCGCCCTTACCTACTTCACTTCATGCAATAACATAAATTAACTGTAAAGTTGGTGTGGATCTTATGGGGCTTCCCCTTAATTTTATTGTCATTAATAATTTACTATTTCCTTTTCTCAGGCTATCTATCTTCCTGGACTGTTTGTGAAGTTTCTAACAATACGTAGTGATTTCTATCTTCTTGCCAAGTTAGTTTAAATCCTCCAAACAGCAGGAACAATCCACCTCACACCTTGATCCCAGCTCTTTTGAAGTGCAACATATCCGATCTCTTTACATTCCACCTCTGCCAGAACTGGTCCCAGTGCCCAAGGACTCTAATGCCTTCCCTTCTGAAACATATCTTCACACATTCATCAGTTTTATCCTCCATTTCTTATACTCATTAGTAGGTGACATTGGAGCAATCCAGAGATTACTATTTTAGGAGCCCTACTTATTAGTCTTCCAAATTCCCAGAATTCTGCCCCTTCCCTCTTTCTATGCATATAATAGGTACTACTATATAATAGCTGAAAATGTGTTGCTGAAAAAGAGCAGCAGGTCAGGCAGCATCCAAGGAGCAGGAGAATTGACGTTTTGGGCATGAGCCCTTCTTCACTACTATATAATATAATTGGCTATGATGTCAGGCTGTCATTTCTAATGATAAACCAGCCCTCACTCTCAGGGCACCTTAGTGCTGTGTTTATGTTACTGAACCACTAGTCTTGAGGCCTGGATAAATAGGCCAGACAAGCTTGAAAATCTGATGCCGAGGTTAAGAGGATGCGTGGAAAGGTAATTGCATCTGGAATTCTCATGGGAATTTGGTGCAGAGACAAGAAAAGGTTCCTTCTTCTACCTTTATTTTCAGCGTTGGGTAGACAAGTTGCATCCCAGTGGGTAGTCTAGAGAGTATGAAAAGCTAGGGTATGGATCTGTGGGTTCATTCAAAAGAAAATTGAAATAACAGGCAAAAAGGTAAATTATGGACTTATGAGCGTTTTTGGTTATCTTTCATATCTAAACTCGGGAATGTCAATTTAAGTGGAATATTAACATTCGGAAGATGAACACAAGCCAGACTGGAGGTATTAACTAAAATTTAATTAAGAAAATAGTTAATAAATAAATTAAAATGTAATAATAATGGAAGGGTAGATAATTTAGTATGCCTATAGTACATGGGACTGATGTAAGGTGGTGTGATCCACATTGGCCATGCCTGAAGTAAGTGTTTTGGTTTGAGGAGCACTGGCTCAGAGTTAATGAGCTGGAGGCCGGGCTTCAGACACTGAGGTGATTCATCAAGGAGTAATGTTACGCTTTGTTCCAGAAGTCTGGCACACCCCTCAAGCTAACGATTTTATCCAGGTCAGTGACTGGAGTGTGCATCTATAAGTGAGGCAGGTATGGGGATCAAGAATATACAAATGAAAAAGTTTCAGTCTTTGCAAATGTTCAATAGATTCAAGATTCTTGTAACTGGTAAATACAAAAGCAGGGGCTGCAAAGTGGATGGACAATTTAGTGATAGTATCGTGGTGCAGGGACAGTTTTTTAGAGCAGTACATTCAATTGCCAGAAAACAGGCTATTTTATACCTGGTAATGTGCAATAAGACAGGATTAATTCATAAATATATAGGAAAGGAATATCAATAATCATAACTACATTCTTATGTAGATTGAGGATGGGACAAATGTTTATAAACCAAAATAAATGTAATTATAAGGTTATGATTTCAGCATTGGCTATCTTGAATTGGGAAAATAGAATAAAATGTAGTGCATTAGAGAAATAGTGGTAGACTTATTTAATAACTTAGCTAAGATATTCATGTTTTTCTTCTCGATGGTATACAAGAATATTACACAAAGTCTGTGGCTATCTTAAGGAATTAAAGAAAGCATCAAATTGATTAAAAAAAAGACAGTACTGTGAAGATTAATGGTCAGACTGAAGCTTGAGCAGATTTTAGAAATTAGTAATTACCAAAAAAAATTGAAATTAAAGTATGAGAGAAAGCTAGTTAGAAACATAACAAAGTAAGAATTTCTGCAAGTATTTAAAAAGAAAGAGGAATAACTAAAGTGATGGTTTGTTTGTCCCTTAGATGGGGAGAATGAAAAATTAATGATGGGAAACAAGAAAATGGCAAAACCATGAACAAGAATTTTGCATCATTCCTCACTGTAGAAGACACAGAAAATGTGGTAAAAGGGACAGAGAAACTTAAAACAATCAAAATCACTAGGAAACATGGTATTGGGAAAACTATTAGATATCACAGTTTACAAGCACATGGATTACATGAAAGTTGCAAACTCGCAAACGATACAGAATGTGGCGGTTGTCGCAGCCTCGACATATCGGTGGTGGGTATGTTATTGGAGATGATTCTGAAAGATAGGATTTACATGCATTTGGAGAGGCAAAGAGTGATTAGGGATAGTCAGCATGGTTTTGTGTGAGGGAAATCATTTATGACAAACTTTTTGAGGATGTAATCAAAAATATTGATGAGGGCAGAACGTTAGTGTTGTTTATTTGGACTTTAGTAAAGCCTTTGATAAGGTTCTGCATGGTAGAATAATTTGTAAAGTTAGATCAAATAGGATTCAGGGTAAATTTGCCAATTGGATACAAAATTGGCTTTACAGTAGGAGACAGAGAGTGGTGGTGGAGAGTTGTTTTTTGGACTGGAGGCCTGTGACCAGCAGTGTTCCGCATTAATTGGTGCTGAGTCCTCTGTTATTTAGCATTTATATAAATGATTTGGATGAGAATATAGGAGGCACCATTAGTAACTTTGCAGATAAGACCAAAATTGATCCTATAGTGGACAGTGAAGAAGGTTATCCAAGATTACAAAGAGATATTGATCAATTGGGTGAATGGGCTGAGGAATGGTAGATGGAATTTAATTTGGATAAATGCGAGGTATTGCATTTCGGTAACAAACAAGAGCAGGATTCCCACTCCTGCACTGTCAACCACCACCAGGGTGATTGGAGTCTGGAACTCACTGCCTATAAGGGTGGGAGAGGCAGAAACCATCATAGCATTTAAAGAATTATTTAGATATATTCTTGCAATGGTAGAGTATGCAAGGCTATGGGCCAAGTGCTGGAAAATGGGATTATATTTTTTATGTGATTGTGACTGGCACAGACTCAATGGGCCAAAATGCAGTTATCTATACTATAGATCTCTAGGACTCCCAAAGCCTGTCCACAATCTACACAGCACAAGTCAGGAGTATGACAAAATATTCGCGACTTACCTGGACAAGTGCAACTCCAAAAACATCCCGGAAACCTGCACTATCCAGATAAAGCAGTCCCCTTGATTGGCTGCACATGCTCAAACATTCACTCTCTCCACCACTGATAGACAGCAGCAGTAACATGTACTATATACAGGAAGTATTGCAGAAATTCACCAAGTCTCCTTAGATAGCACCTTAGACAACAACTCCCGAACTCATGATCACTGCCTTCTAGAAGGCTAAGCACAATAAATACATGGGAACACTACCACCTGCAAGATTCCCTCCAAGCAAGTCATTATGTTACTTGGAATTCAATCGCTGTTCATTCAGTTTTGCTGGGTCAAAATCTTGGAACTCTCTCTCTAAATGCACTATAGGGGGATCCTACACCAAATGGACTGCAGCAGTTCAAGAAGTGAACTCACTACCGCCTTCTCAAGAGTAACTAGGAATGGGCAATACACACTGGCCCGAGCAGTGAAATTTACATCCATTAAATTATTTTTTTTTTAAATGTCATCCTTGCTCTATCATTACTGTCAAACAATGCACCAACACTGGTTAAATAAGGAATGTAGAAGTGGTAGGCAAGAGCAGGACCAGATATAAATGAAAAGAGGCAGCACCCTGGTGAAGCTGCAACATATGACTACATTCAAACCTACTGTCAGCGATAACTTAGTTAATAGCAATCGTTGCCACTGAATCAAAAATTTGTAAGTTCAAGTCCCACTCCAGGAAATGGACACAGAAAAATGATGTTGACATTGCAGTGCAGTACTGAGGGAATGTTGCACCATCAAAGTGCTGTCTTTTGGATGAGAACTTAAACTTAGGTGTTGTTTCAGGTGGATATAAAAATGCCTCTAAATTTTATTTTTGGGGAAAAGCAGGAGAGTTATGCCCAGTGTCCTCATTAATATTTACTCCATAATCTGTGAACTATCATTATCAGCAAAACAAACACCTACCTATTCGAATCCTGTTTCCCAGCATTGTCCCATAGCTTTGTATGACTTGGTTTCGCAAGTGCACATTTAAATACTTCTTAAATGTCATGAAGGTTTAGCCTGTACTAACCATCCTCTGGGTGAAGACATTTTTCCTTACATCTCCTGTGAATCTTCTGTCCCTTACCTTAAATCTATGTCACATATCACAGATCCCTCCATCAAGAAAAAAAGTTTAATCCTGTTCACCCTATCCATGCTCCTTGCAATTTTATGAATCTCAATCATTTCCACTCTCTAACTCCTCTGCTGAAAGGAAAACAACCCCAGTCTGTCCAATTTTTATTCATAACTGAAACTTTTCAGCCTGGACAGCATCCTGGCAAATTTCCTCTGCACCCTCTCCACTGTAATCACGTCCCTCCTTTAATTTGGATCCCAGAACTGCACACAACACTCATGTAATGGTCTACACTTTCATTATAATCTCCCTACTCTTAAATTCTGTGCCTTGGCTAATAAAGGCAAGTATTCTATTTGCCTTCTTAACCACTTTGTGCACCTGTTCTGAAAACTTAAGAGACTGATATGCATGCACACCAAGATTGCTATGATCCTTGCTGCTTTCCAGGGTACTGTCGTTCATCACGATTGATTATATAAGATTGCTGTGTGTAAATTGGGTGCTGTGCTTCCTACACTCCAACAGTGAGTGCAATTAACTATGTTTCATTAATTATAGAGTACTTGAGATGTCACAGCATTCTGAAAATGCATTTTGTTTTGGTGAACAGCGGATGCAACATGTTCTGAACAGAGAAAAGTAATACCATCACCAATAGCTTTGCTGATTTTTGCTCATTGATGAGCAATTAGCAACTAATGTGAGAAGGAAGCTCAATGAATATCCACATCTTCAATCATGGCATAACCCAACACAGGTGCAAAACGCAAGGCTGTATTGTTTGCAACCAGCGTCAGCCAACAAATGCCAAATGATGACCCATTTCATCCTTTTACTGAAACACAGGTTAATGTCATCAGCCAATTCAATATACTCTATGTGTTATTAAGAAATATCTGAGCAACTTTGATACAACAAAATCTATGAACTCCAAAAGTATCCTCACTGTAGCACTTCAGAATTGGCTGCACTTTCAGCAAAGTTATTCCAGTACAGCTATGACACTGGCATCCACCAGTCAACATGGAAACTGTTGCAATATATTCTGCCCATGAAACATTGAAAAACTGGCCTTTTTAGCAGCTTTAACAACCACGGGATGTCCATAAGTGCCTTACAGCCAATAAAGTATTTTTTTAAAAACTGTTGTCCTGTAGGAAACTTAGCATTTGCAACAGCAAGTCCCATAACAACACATTTTTTAATGACTACATAATCAATGTTTGTGATGTGGATTGAGGAATAAGTATTGTTCAGGAAACTGAAAACAACTATGAGGATGAAAGTCACAGAGCTGAAACATTAATTCTGTTTCCTCATCCAGAGATGCTACCAGACCTACAGAGTCTGTTTCATATTTCCAGCATCTGTAATGTTTTTCTTTTATATATGGTATCTCTCCTGCTCTTCTTCAAAACGGTGACATGGGATCTTTTGTGCCCACTTGAGACGTCAGTTTGAGCTGTGATTTATTATTTATCACCTCTGATGATGAAGTATTCCCTCAGTATAGAAATGGAATGTCTGTCTTTGAATTTTATGTTCATATGGGTCCTGAATATGCAATCTTCTGACTCTGAAATATGAGTGTTACCAACTGAGTCATCCTTGACTCATGAGCAAATGCATGGAGGACTGCATGCCAAAGAAGTTAATCAGGGTGTTCCCGAACTGGAAACCTTGGATGAACCAGTAAATCTGGCATGCAGCATTCAATTCGTACAACCCAGACCTATGCAGAAAATCCAGATATGACCTTTGCAAAGCCATCAGAGATGCTAAGAAGCATCACTGAATCAAGTTAGAGGCTCAGACCAACCATATAGACATCTGCTGCCTGTGGTACTGCTGATGTATCCGGACGACATGTTTCTGTACAATGGTAGATACTTCATTGTTAGACAGCCGGTGAGATATTCAAAATGTCCCCAAAGTAGCCGTGTGTCAACTTGTGATGACACTTCTCCACGAATCTCTGCCCTACACACAAAGACAATATTTTTATAGGGATTAAATAAAAGGTTTATCATGGTCGATTGTCATTACATAATTTAAGATAGGTAATTATGAATTTACAAAACCCAATGAATGTCGATGTCCTGTGATAACTTGTGAATATATCCTTCATGATCATGTGTTGATGGGAAGAGATTAAAACAGAAGCGTTTTGTCTGTTCTCAATGGGGAATTCACGCACCTATGCTAATATGGAGGGGAAGTAAAATAATGGGAGTAGGAGGCAGTTTAACAGGGTTGTGGCCAAGGCAATCAGTCTTGTCTGGGAAGCGCAAATACTTCTTTCAGAGGCTACAGGGGAATCCACATGTGAGGCTCCATTAGGCTCCATTTCTGAGATACAGTCAGCCCCCCACCCCCCTCCACCACACACACACACACACTGAGATGTTCTGTCTGTATTGTAAGAGTACAGGCTTTCAGTTGACACTGCAGTAAGTCCTTTGGTAGTGGAATGTTTAACCACAATGTGTCCTCAAAGAGAAGTAAGGCATGGAACTGACCCCTCTGTGGTATTTTAGCTTCCTCAGTACAGCCTAAACAACATAACAGGATACAAAATGAAGCAGAGCAAGACGACGGACAAAAGCACATGCCTCTCTGATGCACGCAGTGCTTTCTATGCTCGGTTTAAGTGAAAGCCAGCGGAGCAGTGTCATCTGCCCCAACATTCTCAGACACACCTGTTCCCGCTGCCATCCCTGCAGATGTCAGATCAATCTTCCTGAGAGTCAACCCAAGGAAAGCTATGGACCGGGATGGATTTCCCAGCTCTGCACTTAGATCATGTGTAGACCAGCTGGTGGAGATATTCACTGACATCTTCAAGTCTCCGTCCTACAAGCCAACATCCCTACTTGCTTCAAGAAGACCACCATCATCCCAATACCAAAGAAGACACATGCAACATGCCTCAATGACTACCTCCAAATGGCTCTGACCTCCATAGTGATGAAGTGCTTTGAGAAGCTGATTATGGCCCAACTCAACTCAAGCCTCCCAGCCTTCTTTGATCCCCTGCAATTTGCCTACTAACATAACATGTCCATAATTGACAAAATTTACCTAGCCCTGCAGTCATCCCTAGAACATCTGGACAACAAGGACATCGACATCAGAGTCCTATTCATCGACTACAGCTCCACCTTCAACACTCTAATCCCCTCCAGACAGATCTCAAAACTCTGAGACCTAGGTCTCGGCTCCACCCTCTGCAATTGAATTCCTCAGCTTCCTGACCCACAGACCTCAATGAATGAAGACAGACAACTGCACATCCTCCACAATAACCCACTGGAGCCCTCAGCTCCTTACTGTACTCCCTGTGCACCCAAATTCTGAATGAACACGATCTACCCTTTTGCTGATGACACCACTCTAATAGGACAGTTATCTAAGAATGATGTATCAGAATACAGAAAGGAGTTAGAGGGCAATGTGTCATGGTGCAGTTGTAACAACCTCCCTCTCAATGTTGACAAAACAAAAGAACTGATCATTGACTTCAGAAAGAACGGAGAGAACACACCTCCATCTACAGCAAAGGAGCGGAGGTTAAGAGCATTATACTCGTAGGAGTGGCGATAACCTACAACCTGTACTGGACTTTCCACATAGATGTGACGGGCAAGAAAGCATAACAATGTCTCTTCTTCTTCAGGCAGCTTAGGAAATTTGGCATTTCCATAAGGATCCTCACCAACATTTACAGGTGCACCATAAAAAGCATACCATCCCGGTGCATAATGCACAGTTACCTAGTATGGTAACTGCTCTGCCCAGGACCATAAGAAGCTACAGAAGTTGTGTACCCAGCCCAGGTCATCATGGAAGCCAACCTTCCATCCAGGGACTCCATTTACACTTCTTGCTGCCGTGGAAAGGCTGTCAACATCATCAAAGACTCCTCCAGCCTAATAATGCACTCCTATAACATCTTCCATCAGGCAAAAGATACAGAAGCCTGAACACACACACACCAACAGGTTCAAGAGCAGCTTGAATGTCTCTCTAATTTTAAATAATGCTTCTTTTGATCTTGCTTCATGCATCTCCTGTGCATTGTAACCTGTATGCCTCACTGTGTCTAAGCACCCAATGATCTGTATGTCCTTGCTAACTATGATGTGCCTGTGCGGCTCACAAACAATGTGTTTCACCATACTTAATTACAAGACTACAACAAATCAGATCAAATCAAATCAAGTAGGACAAATTCAGTCTATCTAATTAATGCCCTATTTGACTATGCTAAATCAGTAGATTGGAAAGTCAAAGATAGTGCTATCAAGTAGCATTTGTAATCGCCTGCTTCCCATTTCTTTGTTTGGGGTTCTCTAGGATCACTTGATTGAGATGTCATTATAACCTTGACCTAAACATGGATTAAAAAAAATAATTCCAAAGGTGAAGAGAGATGAAAGGATTGACATCAGGATAGTATTTAATTGAGAATGGCATCATGATGGATCTTGTAAAATTTCGGCTAATGACAATCAGGAGATGACTTCCTGCAGATTGGAATCAAGGGATGTAGTTGTGTTTTATGCAGATGAGTCATTTCAACCTTTAAACATTGTTGCATGAGTTCCTCAAGGACTGCTCATGTCTAACCATTTTTAGCAGTTTCATTAATTAACCTGCCTGCACCAATAGGTCAAATGGGGATGCTTCAATGGCAACATCGTGTGAATTCACAGCTCCTCAGTTAATGAGACAGACCTTCCTCCCATGGGAACATCTTTCCGAGAACCCAAATACAAACGGAACAAACAAAAACACACTGCTGGGTTGAGTAAACAGATAAAGCTAATAAAGTAGATCATTTTATTCTTCACCATGTTTTTTTTTGAAGGAGTTAAATAGGAAACATATTTTGTTTTATAAATTCTGAAGCACAGAACAGGTGGAACAGATCCACCTGGGTCCAATTATGGTGTGATGTCTTAAAGTGTTACAATCATAATCTCACTATGGGGTAACAGAGTTATATGAGGCAATTTTGACATTTAAAGATGGTATAAATCAAGTGATATTGGATTATTTGCTGTTGTACATCCCCTCAATTTTCAAAAGTCATGAAGGATGTGTAACAAGTGAATGCATCAGTTTCATAGAAAAACCCAAGATCAAAACTACAGCCTAGAAGTTTGTAATACAGAAGGAGGTCATTGTGCTTCTTGAAATTTAGCCTGCCTAGTAAAAATACAATACATTTAACCATATTCCCTGCTTTCTAAATGTTTTCTTCCTCAGATATTCTCATTCCTCAAACTTATTATGGATTTTGTTTCTATCACTGTTTTTGGTAAGGAATTTCCAACCCTAACGCCTATTGGAGTGTAAAGAAACTCTCAGCACCGTTCCTTTTCCTCCTTTGGTAATGTTTTAATAACATTTATTTAGTTACTAGCTCATTAATGTTGTCAATTTTTTTCAATTAATATTACTAAAAATCTTGAGAATATTAAAAGCCTTTGCCTTATTTTCTGATGCTCAAAGTATGAAGCACAGAAGCAACTGCCAGTAATGACCAAGGTAAATAAATAATGATCTTGAGAATTGTGATTTGTCTTGCACTCACCAGCACATAATCATAAGAATACAAAATTGCAAAGGGAATAGCAATTTCCACAACATGAAAAGTTGTTGTTGGCAACTGAACTCTGATAGTTAGAAGTATCTCTGTGGAAAATGCCCCAGAAAATAGTTAACTACCTAACTTTTGTTTAAATTCAAACTAGGCAAATTAATTCTTATTGATTAAGACATTGATATGGGGACTACACAAAGGGATGGTTGACCCCCAAGCTTTTGTTTGGTTGAAGAGAGAAAATGCCTGGGCATGATCTTTCTGTTTGCAAAGCATATGACTCTGCTATGAAAATATATTGCTTCTAGCATGCACAAGTGAGCCACATAGTAAACCTAATTAATAATCTTGAAGTCACTGTTAGTGTAGGTATTCACACAATGGGGATTGTTTTTCAAGTGTTGTCCAGTTGTAGAATCACATCAGGAGACTGGTACAGTTGGGAAAGGGAATGAGTCAAACAGTCAGAGCAGGCAGGAACAAAGCAGAGAACAAGGTAGGACTGATGAATTAAACTGCATTTACTTCAATGCAAGAGACCTAACAGGGAAGGCAGATGGACTCAGGGCATGGTTAGGAACATGGGACTGGGATATCATAGCAATTACAGAAACGTGGCTCAGGCATGGACAGAACTGGTAGCTTAATGTTCCAGGAATGCTATAGGAAGGATAGAAAGGGGGGCAAGAGAGGAGGAGGAGTGGCATTTTTGATATGGGATAGCATTAATCATATACTTAGGGAGGATATTCCTGGGTTACATCGAAGAAGGTTATTCGGATGGAACTGAGAAATAAGAAAGGGATGATCACCTTATTGGAATTATATTATAGACCCCCCTCACAGTCAGTGGGAAATTGAGAAGCAAATTTGTAAGGAACTTTCAGTTATCTGTAAGAATAACAGGGTGGTTATGGTCGGGGATTTTAACTTTCCAAACAAAGACTGGGACTGCCATAGTGTTAAAGGTTCAGATGGAGAGGAATTTCTTAAGTGCGTACAAGACAATTTTCTGATTCAGTATGTGGATGTACCTACTACAGAAGGTGTAAAACTTGCCTACTCTTGGAAAATAAGGCAGTGCAGGTTACTGAGGTGTCAGTGGGGGAGCGTTTTTGGGCCAGCACTCATAATTCTATTTGTTTTAAAATAATGATGGAAAATTATAGACCGGATCTAAAAGTTGAAGTTCTAAATTGGAGGAAGGCTAATTTTGACAGTATTAGGCAAGAACTTTCAAAAACTGATTGGAGGCAGATAAAGGGACGGCTGGAAAATGGGAAGTCTTCTAAATTGAGATAACGAGAGTCCATAGACAGTATATTCCTGTTAGGGCGAAAGGAAAGGCTGGTAAGTGTAGGGAATGCTGGATGACAAAAGAAATTGAGGTTTTGTTAAGAAAAAGAAGGAAGCATATGTCAGGTATAAACAGGAGAGATTATAAGAAGATTATAAAGGCAGGAGGAATATACTTAAGAGGGAAATTAGGAGGGCAAAAAGGAGACATGAGAAAGCTTTGGCAAATCGGGCTAAGGAGAACCCAACGGGTTTTTATAAATATGTTAAGGACAAAAGGGTAACTAGGAAGAAAATAGGACCCCTCAAAGATCAGCAACGTGGAGTTACAGGAGATGTGGGAGACACTAAACATGGAAGATATAGAATGTGGGGAAAATAGATGGTGACATCTTGAAAAATGTTCATAGTTCAGAGCAGGAGGTGCTGGATCTCTTGAAATGTATAAAAGTTGATAAGTCCCTAGGACGTGATCAGATATACCCCAGAACTCTGTGGAAAGCTAGGGAAGTGATTGCTGGGCCCTTTGCTGAGATATTTGTATCATCGATAGTCGCAGGTGAGGTGCCAGGAGACTGAAGGTTAGCTAACGTGGTGCTACTGTTTAAGAAAGGTGGTAATTAAAAGCCAGGGAACTATAGACCGGTGAGCCTGACATCAGTGGTGGGCCAATTATTCGAGGGAATCCTGAGGGACAGGATATCCAACTATTTGGACAGGCAAGGACTGATTGGGGATAGTCAGCATGGCTTTGTGCATGGGAAATCATGTCTCACGAACTTGATTGAATTTTTTGAAAAAGTAACAAAGAGGATTGAGGGCAGAACAGTGGATGTGATCTAAATGGACTTCAGTAAGGTGTTTGACAAGGTTCCTCATGGGAGGCTGGTTAGCAAGGTTAGATCTCATGGAATACATGGAGAACTAGCCATTTGGATACAGAACGGACTCGAATGTAAAAGACAGAGGGTGGTGATGGAGGTTTGCTTTTCAGATTGGAGGCCTGTGACCAGTGGTGTGCCACAGAATCGGTGCTGGGTCCACAACTTTTCATCATTTATATAAATGATTTGGAAGTGAGCATAAGAGGTATAGTTAATAAGTTTGCAGATGATACCAAAATTGGAAGTGTAGTGGACAGTGATGAATGTTACATCAGAGTGCAACAGAATCTTCACCAGATGGGCCAATGGGCTGAGGAGTGGCAGATGGAATTTAATTTAAAAATGTGAGATACTGCATTTTGAAAAAGCAAATCAGAGCAGGACTTATACACTCAATGGTAAGGTCCTGGAGAGTGTTGCTGAACTAAGAGACCTTGGAGTGTAGGTTCTTAGTTCCTTGAAAGTAGAGTCGCAGGTAGATTGGATACTGAAGAAGGCATTTGGAATGCTTTCCTTTATTGGTCAGAACATTGAGTATAGGAGTTGAGAGGTAATGTTGCGGCTATACAGGACATTGGTTAGGCCACTATTGGAATGCTGTGTGCAATTCTGGTCTCCTTCTTATTGGAAGGATGTTGTGAAACTTACAAGGGTTCAGAAAAGACTTACAAGGATGTTGCCAGGGTTGGAGAGTTTGAGCTATAGGGAGAGGCTGAATAGGCTGGGGTTGTTTTCCATGGAGTGTTGGAGGGTGAGGAGTGACCTTATAGAGGTTTATGAAATCATGAGGGGTATAAATACGATAAATAGACAAGGTCTGAGGTGGTGGAGTCCAGAACTAGAGGGCATAAGTTTAGGGTGAGAGGGGAAGGATATAAAAGGGACCTAAGGAGCAACTTTTTCACGCAGAGGGTGGTGCGTGAATGGAATGACTGCTATAAGTCCTACCGAACAACTTTGAGAGATGAATTAAGGATCATTTGCTACCACTGCAGGCACATTTCCCAAACTAGGCCTCCCAGTATTTTGCCAGTGTGCATCCCTAAATTAACCCATGAAAGGCTGTGACAGGTTGCTCTGCCAGTTACTTTGGATCCAACAAGTAGATAAAAAGGCATTTACGTCTAACAATTAATGTTAGGTGCAGCTGTCAATTTTCCCAACACTTGAAGGATGGCCATCCCTTGTTATATTCTCAAATTAAATAACTCTAAATGTTGGAGTTTCAATCTAACATTTACTATTTTCAGCCACTTCTCTGGAGTGATTTGATTGCTCACTGACAGTTGTATTAAGCTCTGGGAATGGGAATAATTTCCTAACTGGCTCAAAATATGGAGTTTTGAATCCTCAAGAGAGGTGTCAGGAATTAGGACCAATGTAAAGTTTCACCCAAATCTGTGTCAGTTCTCATGGAAACCCACTGTAAGTTTCAGTTGTCTCACTATATAAGTGCTCAAGCCTTGTCACACCAGCAGTCCAACATCTTTCCTCTACTGGCTAACAAAACCATATTGGATTCCTGAATAGCATGCTCTGAGGTGACCATATTCCAAATCTTGATCTGTTCCAGATAAGACAGACCACTCTTGTAAAGAGTTATGAAAACCAGATCTGCATGTCATAATTGAGATTTTATATGTCCATGAATAGGAGCTACATGTCATAATTGAAGTTTTGTAACCACACAACACATCAGCAGTGTACAGATGTAGATTTAGGCAGCAAACTGCATTTTGAAACTAAACATTCGCAGAGTTCCAAATAAGTATTTGTGATCCACACTATCAAACATCTCATGATCAAGGGAAAGGATTGCAGCCAATGGAGAACCATTCCTCTGGGATAGATGGATGAATGTTATTATAAATGGCTTGGCCCAGGATGTATTGGACTAGTCGGGGTGGATCAAATGGTATCATGTGGTGACAAGGTGGGAAGACATTTTTCTGAGAATAACTTTGTAATCTAGGCTGAGGAGAGACAATGGCAATCATTTTTTAAGAAGCAATGATTGACCCTCTGGAACCAGGCTGTCAGGCCAAACAGCCCTCTGCATGGACCTGTTCATGTCAACCTTGGCTAAGCCTGATGAGGTCCATTAAACTGTCTGCAATATTGCATGCTGAGTGCCAAAAATCAGGAGCATGGGTCTGAACTGCAATCAGACATATCTGCTTTAGGAAACAAAATAGAGTCTATGACAAATTACGATGTAATATATACATGGTCCATGGACTCCTCTAAGCTGCAAAATTTGCAGACGACACTAAGGTCGATGGATTTGTGGATAGTGACGAAGCATGTTGTAGGTTACAGAGAGACATAGATAAGCTGCAGAGCTGGGCTGAGAGGTGGCAAATGGAGTTTAATGCGGACAAGTGTGAGGTGATTCACTTTGGTCGGAGTAAATGGAATGCAAAGTACTGGGCTAATGGTAAGATTCTTGGTAGTGTAGATGAGCAGAGAGATCTCGGTGTCCATGTACACAGATCCTTGAAAGTTCCCACCCAGGTTGACAGGGTTATTCAGAAGGCATACAGTGTTTTAGCTTTTATTAATAGAGGGATCGAGTTCCGGAACCATGAGGTTATGCTGCAGCTGTACAACGCTCTGGTGCAGCCACACTTGGAGTATTGTGTACAGTTCTGGTCACCACATTATAAGAAGGATGTGAAAGCTTTGGAAAGGGTGCAGAGGAGATTTACTAGGATGTTGCCTGGTATAGAGGGAAGGTCTTACAAGGAAAGGCTGAGGGGCTTGAGGCTGTTTTCATTAGAGAGAAGAAGGTTGAGAGGTACTTAATAGACTGGTTAGCAAAGTTAGATCACATGGAATACAGAGACAACTAGCTATTTGGATACAGAACTGGCTCAAAGGTAGAAGACAGAAGGGGTGGTGGAGGATCACTTTTCATCGCATTCTTGAGCTGCCTCAACACCATTGGCCAAGCCTCATTTTTTTCAAACTATGGCTGACTTTAGTGATACAAGACTGGAGGCCTGTGACCAGTGGAGTGCCACAAGGCTTGGTGCTGGGTCCACTGCTTTTTGTCATTTATATAAACGATTTGGATGTGAACATAGGAGGTATAGTTAGTAAGTTTGCAGATCACACCAATATTGGAGATGTAGAGGATAGTGAAGAGGGTTTCCTCAGAATGCAGCCAACGATCTGAGGAGTGGTAGATGGAGTTTTATTTAGATAAATGTGAGGTTAGCCTTTGGAAAGGCTATTCAGGGCAGGACTTATACGCTAATAGTAAGGTCCTAGGGAGTATTGCTGAACAAAGAGACCTATGAGTGCAGGTTCATTGTGCCTTGAAAGTGGAGTCGCAGGTAGATAGGATAGGGAAAGCATCATTTGGTATGCATGCTTTTATTGGTCAGTGCACTGAGTAAAGGGGTTGTGGCTGTAGAGTACATTAGTTGGGCCACTTATGGAATACTGTGTGTAATTCTAGTCTCTTTGCTATTAGAAGGATATTATGAAACATGAAAGGGATCAGTAAAGATTTACAAGGATTTTGCCAGGATTTAGATTAGATTCCCTACAGTGCAGAAACTGTAGGGGAGCTAATCTAAATCCTGGCAAAATCCTTGTAAATCTTTACTGATCCCTTTCATGTTTCATAATATCCTTCTAATAGCAAAGAGACCAGAATTATACAGAAGGCAATGGTGCAATGGTAATGTCAGCAGGCTAGCAATGCAGAACCGAAGGATCATTTGGGGGCAGCAGGATCATTTGGTGGCTCAGTGGTTAGCACTACTGCCTCACAGCACTACGGTCCCAGGTTCGATTCTAGCCTTGGGCGACCATCTCTGTGATGTTTGCACATTCTCCCTGTGTCTGCGTGGGTTTCCTCCAAGTGCTCCGGTTTCCTCCTACAGTCCAAAGATGTGCAAGTCAGGTGAATTATCCATGCTAAATTGCCCATAGTGTGAGGTACATTAGTCAGAAGGAAATGTGTCTGGGTGCGTTACTCTTCGGAGGGTCAGTGTGGACTGGTTGGGCCGAAGGGCCTGTTTCTGCACTGTAGGGAATCTAATCTAAATATAAGATAACCAGAGAGTGGACAGGGAGAGCTTTTTTCCAAATATGGTGACGGCGAGCACGAGTGGTCATAGCTTTAAATTGAGGGGTGATAGATATAGAGCTGAAAATGTGTTGCTGGAAAAGCGCAGCAGGTCAGGCAGCATCCAAGGAACAGGAGAATCGACGTTTCGGGCATAAGCCCTTCTTCAGGCTTATGCCCGAAACGTCGATTCTCCTGTTCCTTGGATGCTGCCTGACCTGCTGCGCTTTTCCAGCAACACATTTTCAGCTCTGATCTTCAGCATCTGCAGTCCTCATTTTCTCCTTCTGGGTGATAGATATAGGATAGATGTCAGAACTAGTTTCTTTACTCAGAGAGTAGTAAGGGTATGGAATGCTTTGCCTGCAACAGTAGTAGATTTGCCAACTTTTAAGTACATTTAAGTCGTCATTGGACAATCATATGGATGTACATGAAATAGTGTGTTAGATGGGCTTCAGATTAGTATGACAGGTCGGCGTAACATCAAGGGCTGAAGGGCCTGTACTGCCCTGTAAGTTTCTATGTTCTAAAAATTACAAGTGTGGCCTGTATCTGTGGCCTATTTAACCTAAAGTTGAATGGGACTGTTATGTGCATAACACTTCACCTGAGTCCTCGAATGTGAGAAGGAGAATATCCACAAAGAAAGCCATCCATTAGGATCCTCCAGCACCACTGGATGGCAAAATGAAACTCCAGGATGTGCCTGACTGGGAGATGAAGGTAAGAAATTGATGGGTGTGCAGCAGCAGACTTACGTTAGAAACATTCTGCGCCAATCAGAAGAATATGGAAGGAATTTCCTTGAGCTGGCTCAAATTATGCAGTGTAGCTCCCTAAGGGAGGTTTCAGAGCTTGGAGCCAATTTGAATTCCATCGAAATGGGGAGTCAGGTAAAATGGAAATCCATCGCATTCTGGAGCTGCCTCAACACCATTGGCCAAGCCTCATTTTTTTCAAACTCTGGTTGACTTTAGTGACTCAAGATCACAGCAGCAATCCAATGCTACATTTTGAACCAAAGTAAGCCTGTGAGCATCCTCTATATTTTTGAAAACCTCCTGGTAAGAAATCAGAGTAATCAACTTGTACCACAACATGGCAATCATCAGTTGGTTATTACCAGCTCTTAACTTATATAATATAGCATTCGAAGATGTGAATTAGAGGAGATGAGTGAAAGGGCAGATGAAGGATCTGAACTCCTTTGGTAGGGAGTGCAGCCTCTACAGCTTAACCAGGAGCCTGGATCATTTTCTGCAGTTGATACTTGCCGAAGATACTACAGAATATATCTTTTGACAGTCTTAAATTGTCTGCAGATCAGCTGAATCTCTGAATATAAATAGGGAATTATCTGACCCTAATAGAATTTTCTGCCCTAAAACTACATGAGAAATCGTGATGTTTTAAGAATATGTGGCTTTTACTGGGAGTATGTGTGTAATTTCAGTAAAATAGTGTACTTGTATTAAATCTGTTAATGATAAGCAAAAATGGTATGGTCAGCAGAACGTCAAGCAGTCTTTCAAATGTTGAAGCCAATCTTAATGAATTAGCTAGTGTTGGCTGCCTCTGACTTTTCCAGACCTTTCAAAAAGGCAATTGATTTTTATTGTTGGGAGGTAGATGCTGTCTTAGAGTCAGAGTCATAGAGGTCTATAGTTTGGAAACAGGCCCTTCATCCCAACTTGTCCATGCCACGGAATTTTCACAATTAATCTAGTCCCACATGCTTATTTTTGATCTGTGTCCCTCCATACCTATCCCATCCATGTATCTGACTAAATGTTTCTTAAATGATGAAATTGTCAACTCTTCCACCACTACCTCTGGCAGCCCGTTCCAGACACTCATCACCCTCTATGTGAAAAGACTGCCCCTCTGGACCCTTTGTATCTCTCCTTGCTCACCTTAAACATACAATAATACAGCACAGAAATAGACCCTTCAGTCCAACCTGTTCATGTCGCACATAATCCCAAACTAAGCTAGTTCCACCTGCCTGCTCCAGACCTTTCCTATTCATGTACTTATCCAAATGCCTTTTAAACATTGTAATTGTGCCTAAATCCATCACTTCCTCAGGAAGTTCACTCCACATGGGAGCCACCCTCTGTGTAAAAAATTTGCTCCTCATGTCTTTTTTAAATCTCTTTCCTCTCACCTTAAAAATGTGCCTCCTAATCTTGAAATCCCCCATCCTAGGAAAAGACAACTACTATTATCTCAATCTATACCCCTTATGATTTTATAAACTTCTGTAAGGTCACGTCTCAACCTCCTACACTCCAGTAAAAAACGTCCCAGCCTGTCTAGCCTTTCTTAAAAACCGATACCTCCCATACCCAGTAACATTCTGGTAAACCTCTTCTGACTTTTCTCCAGCTTAATAATATCCTTCCAATAAACAGGTGACCAGGATTGGACACAGTACTCCAGAAAAGGGATCACCAATGTCCTGTACAACTTCAGCATGACTTCCCAACTCCTGTATTCAAAGGTCTGAGCAATGAAGGCAAGTATACTAAATGCCTTTTTAACCACCTTCTCTATACTTCAAAGAATTATATACCTGAACCCCTAGAACCCTCTGCTACATGTCCTCCAGTTTTAGATTACCCTACCATGAGGAAAGTTTGTTGGCTATCCACCTTATCTATGCTTTATAGTGCAGAAAGTGGCCATTCAGCTTGCACCCGTTCTATTATCTCACATCAATCACCTGCCTATTCCTCAAGATGCTCGGGAGGATGAAACAGAAGCAGTAAAAAGGAAGTTGCCCATCTTCTATTGCTTGTAAAGTATTGTGAAAAGGGAAGCAGTAGTTAGAGATGACTGAAGAGTGAATCATGAATCAGGAACAGAGTCAGTAGAATACTCCACTGAGAAACTAAACCAAAATCAGATCTATTGGAAAAGAGACTTGGGCATTGTTTTTGGCTGTTCAATGTTTGTAATTCTATGTCTGGCATGGTAACAAGGGCAAGTTCCCTTCCAAGTTCCTCATCATCCTGACTTGGAAATATATTGCCTTTCTTTCTTGTCGCTTGGTCAAAATCTTGGAATTCCCTACTTCACAACATTGTGGGTCTACCTACAGTATATAACTGCAGCAGTTCAAGAAGACAGCTCACCTCTATCTTCTCAAGTGCCACTAGGGACAGGCAATAAATGCTGGCCAGTCAGTGACACTCACACGCCTCAAGTGAATTTTAAAAAGTGCTAATTTTCACTGATCACAATTCACTGGCCTTCATTGAAAAGTTCAAAACTTGGAATATGCAACTGTTCAAATGGAGTCTATTCTTTTTCAACTGTTTCCTGTAAAGATTATTCTCGTTGCTGGAAAGGATAATGTACTTATTGATGCATTGTCCCGCATATAAAATGTTGGAATAAGTTCAATATTTAAGTCTCGTAGAAAGGACAGGCGGGACCAGGGTAATGAACATGATGGGACTAGCAGTCTGAAGTGAATTTATTTTAATGAAAAGAATATAACAGATAAGCTAGGTAATCGTAAAGCCTGGATTAATACATGGGACTACGATGTGGTAGCCATTACGGGAACTTGTTTGAGAGAAAGGGAGGACTGACAGCACAGCGTTCCAGGGTAATGATGTTTAAGGCAAGATAGAAAGGGATATTAAAAGGGTGGGAAAGTTGCATTACTGATTAAGGAAAATGTCATTGTTGTACTAAGAGAGAGATCTTCGAGGCAATGAGGAAGTATGAGTAGAACTGAGGAATAAAAAATGTGTCAACTTTATTATAGGGTTATACTATGGGCCTCACAATAGCCAGCAGGAATTAGAGGAACAGATAAATGTAACCATGGAAAAATATAAAAGCAACAGTGTTGTGGTCGTGGATGATTTTAATTTCCCAATATTCACAGATACTACCTGGTGCCAGAGGTTTAGATAGGACAGAATTTGTTAGATGCATCCTGAAGGGATTCCTGAAACATTGTAAATAGTCTAACTAGGGAAGGAGCCATATTAGACTTTGTACTGGGGAATGAGCCTGACTAGGTGATCAAAGTTTCAATGGTACAGCATTTTCAGAACAGTGATCATAATTCCATAAGTTTTAAGATAGCTATGGAAAAAGATAACTGTTTCAGGGGTGAGAGCAATTAAGTCGGTGGCTCAGTGGTTAGCACTGCTGCCTCACAGCACCAGGGACCTAGGTTCAATTCCAGCCTCGGTTTGCACATTCTCCCTGTGTCTGCGTGGGTTTCCTCTGGGTGCTTCGGTTTCCTCCCACAGTCCAAAAATGTGCAGGCCAGGTGAATTGGCCATGCTAAATTGCCCATAATGTTAGGTGCATTAGTCAGAGGGGAATGGGTCTGGGTGGGTTACTCTTCGGAGGGTCTGTGTGGACTGGTTAGACCGAAGGCCTGTTTCTGCACTGTAGGGAATCTAATTTAATCTAATCTATTTTAAAAAGGTCTAACATTATTAAACAGGAACTGAAAAAAACTTGGATTGAGGGCAGCTGTTTGAAGATAAATCCACATTTGACTTGTGGGAGTCTTAAAAGCCAGTTGATCAGAATTCAGGACAAGTGTGTTCCTGTAAGGATAAAGGATAAGAACAGCAAGATTTGGGAACCTTAGATAATGAGAAATGTTAGAACTTTAGTTAAGATGGAAAAAGAGGCACATGAGAGGTTTCAGAAAATTAACTGAAACAAGTCCCTTGTGTATAAATGAAGCAGGATGAAAAAGAATCTCAAGGTATTTTGTATATGTATTAGGAGCATGAGGGTAACTAGGGAAAGGGCAGGTCCACTCAAGGACAAAGGAGGCAATTTATGTGTGAAGCCAGAGGAAATGGGTGAGCTTTTTAATGAGTATTTTGTGTCAGTATTCGCCAAGGAGAAAGAGATGGATGATGGTAAGTTTAAAGAGAGGTTTGTTGATACACTAAGGCATGTCAACATTAAGAAGGAGTGTTGGATGTCTTGAAAAATATTAAGGTAAATAAGTCTCTAGGGCCTGATAGATACTGAAGGCGACAAGGCAGGAGATTGCTGAGGCCTTGATAGAGATCTCTCTGTACTCTTTAGCCCCAGGTGTGGTGCCAGAAGAGTGGAGAATAGCCAATGTTGTTCCTTTGTTCAAGAAAGGCAACAGGAGTAATCCGTGAAATTATAGACCAGTGAGCCTTACATCAGTAGTAGGGAAATTATTGGGGAAGATTATTAGAGACAGTGTTTACAGAACAACCTTGATTATCCAAACGAGACAGGTGGGGAGTATTTTGTTCGGGTAACTGATTGTTCAGATTACTGATAAGATTGTAAACAAAGGAAGCCATACTGAATATAATTATGTAAAAAAGCATGTTTACAGAGATTTTATTTCATTCAATCGATAAAATATGTACAAACACTAGATATTGCTTAAAAGGTCATGATATTTTACAAATAAAATCACTTTTTGGCTAAGGTTTGACTGAAGTCTGTGAAATGTTTTGCTGACACTTTCCTGGGTTTTATCCTGGTCCTCGACATCAGCTGGCATTTTTCTGTTCAGTGTCATCCCACCGTCCAGACTAACTAAGTGTTGTCCCTCCTTCCTCAGCGACTGCCAAGCCCTGAGAGAGAGAGAGAGAGGCACAAAATACAGGGGGAACATGAGAGAGAGAGATTTTTTTGCGCTCAAATTAGCAAATTTACAAAATGATGCATTAAATGGGTGAGGAATAGAATTTTCCTACTTCATTTGAAATGCATGTACAGGTATGTTGAGATCTTGTTCGGATAATCCAAAATTCAGATAATTGATGTTTGGATAACCAATGTTGTTTTGTGCTTACATTTATAGAAGAATGGACTTATTAGGAATAGTCAACATTGCTTTCTGTGGGGAAGGTCTTGACTGAGTTCTTTAAGGAAGTGACAAAGATGATTGGTAAGGGTAGGTCACTGCATGTTATCTACATGGACATTACTAAAGCATTTAACAAGGTCTATCATAGTAAGCTAGTTCCGAAGATTAAGTCAATTGGGGTTAACAGTGAGTTGGTAAGTTAGATACAAAATTGGCTTGGTTATAGAAGACAGAGGGTAATTGTGGAGGGGTGTTTGTCTGACTGGAGGTCCATAAGCAGTGGTATTGTGGAAGGATCAGTGCTGATGCATGTTTTGTTTGTAATAGAAACAAATAATTTAGATGAAAATGTAGGTGATTTGATTAGTAATTTGCAGATAACATTAAAGTTGGTGGATAAACTTGTAGATAATAAGGAAGGATATCAAAGGATGATGCAGCATACAGAGCAGGTGGAAAGTTGAGTAGAGAAATGGCAGATGGAGTTTCATCCGGATAAGTGTGAGCTGATGCATTTTGGGAGATCAAATGCAAGAGGAAAATGTGCAGTAAATGGCAGGACTCTTAGGAGCATTTAAAATGAGAGGGATGTCAGAGAGCAAACCCGTTGCTCCTGACAGTGGCAACATAAGTGGATATGATGGTAAAGAGGACATTAAGCAAGCTTGCCTTCATCAGTCAAGGCATTGAGTATAAAAGTTGGCAAGTCATGGTGCAACTGTGTGAGACTTTGGTCAGGCCAGATTTGGAGTTTTGTACAAATCCTGGTCACCACACTGCAGGAAGTACGTGGAAGCTTTGAGAGGGTACAGAAGAGGTTCACCAGAATGTTGCCTGATTGAAATATTGGACGTAAAGAGAGGTTGGATGACCTTTGATTGCTTCTGCTAGAGCATTAGAGACTGAGAAGTGACCTGATAGAAGAATATAAAATTATGAGAGGCATTGATAGGGTGGATATGTCAATACTCAGAAGTGAGAGGGGGAAAGTTTAAAGAAGATGTACAAGGCAAGTCTTTTACGCAGAGTGTGTAGGTGCTTGGAACACATTGCTAGAGGAGATGGTAGAAACAAATACAATAGCAAAGTTTAACAGGCATTTAGACAGAAACATGAGAGAGGTGGCATGGTGGATCAGGGCGGCATGGTGACTCAATGGTTAGCACTGCTGCCTTACAGTGCCAGAGACCCAGGTTCAATTCTAGCCTCAGGCAACTATCTGTGTGCACATTGTCCTTGTGTCTACGTGGGTTTCTTCTGGTTTCCTCCCATAATCCAAAGATGTGCAGGTTAGGTGAATTGGCAGTGCTAAATTGCCCAAAGTGTTCAGGGATGTGTACGTTACTTGGATTAGCCATGGGGAATGCAGGGTTACATGGACAGGGCACCGAGTGGGTCTAGGTAGGATGCTCTCTAGAGGGTTAGTATGGACTTGATGGGTTGAATGGCCTGCACCTACACTGTAGGGTTTCTATGAACAATGAACAGGCAGAGAAAAGAGTGATATGAACCATGTACAGGCAGATGGGTTTCATTTAGAATATCATGATAGTCAGCACAGACAGGGTGGGCCAGGGCCTATTTCCATCCTGTACTGTTCTATGTTCTAAATGCAAAGATTGTGTAATGCTGCATGGGGATGCGGAGGGGATAGTCGGGGGGGGGGGAGGGGTGTGGGGGGAGAGCATGTGGTTGCTAAAATGAATGTATATAAATGAGGCAACAGTGAACTGGTTGTTGTCTAGTGACCAGTTACCAATGTCAAAGGTCTTCTGCCTGCCAATAATTACCTGATAGGTTCAAACTATTCAGCTACCTGAGAACCAACTAAAAGGTTAGAGGGAAACTTTCAAATCATGACCAGCATAGCACCTCTCTTTTCTCTGTAGTAAACCATTTTAATCATGAACAAAGCCAGTTTTTCTTTCAGCAATTGTTATAAGCTGTGACTTTTAGGCAATAAGTCAGGGATCTTTGGTAAATTTAACAAGCTCCCCTGCACCCTTTGCAAATCAGTGGACACATCCGGAGAAGAGTGACTGAGAAGCAGTATTCTGACCAACACAAGAATGTTAAGAATAAGCTCAATAGATGCTGTGAATAATGACCACTGAATAGTTTTGCCAATGTTCACTCAGTCCGTAACATCTGTGTATATTTTTCTGTGTTTGTGTGTGTTTATATATACAAGGAACTTTATAGGGGATTGGTTTTAATTTAGTATTATATGCCAATTGATCATAACTGTTTTCCATGCAGCAATTGTCTAATTGCTTACAATAAATAGTAGTCAAGTACCGAAGCGTGGTCAATATTTTTTTACAAGTTGCATCTGCAAGACAGATAAATAATGGAATTTTGTTTACTTCTTAAAATCTTTAACTTTTGTGATGAGTCCAGGAATATTGTCTTGACTTGTTAAGTTCTCAAATAAGTAGTATTCTGAAGTCTTTACACAATTTGCAAGTGTGTGTTGGATTTCAGTCAGATGAAAAATTAGATTCCTGTTCCAATGAAGGTGGAGTCTGGGGAAGCAACCAATCTGCTCCAATATTATAATACAGTTACATACCTCATTTGTAGAATCATAGAAATTTACAACATGGGTGGCACGGTGGCACAGTGGTTAGCACTGCTACCTCACAGCGTCAGGGACTCGGGTTCAATTCCCCCCTCAGGCAACTGACTGTGTGGAGTTTGCACATTCTCCCCCGTTTCCTCCGGGTGCTCTGGTTTCCTCCCACGGTCTAAAAATGTGCAGGTTAGGTGAATTGGCCATGCTAAATTGCCCGTAGTGTTAGGTGAAGGGGTAAAAGTATAGGGGAATGGGTCTGGGTGGGTTGCTCTTCAGAGGGTCGGGGTGGGCATTTTGGGCTGAAGGGCCTGTTTCCACACTGTAAGTAATCTAATCTAAAAAAAGGGCATTTGGCCAACTATGTCCATCCCAAAAAAAGAGCCCATCTTAATCTAATTTTCCACTAATAGGTCTATAACTTTTTAGGTTACAGCTTTTCATATTTAGATGCCCTTTAATGTCTACCTCATCTATATTTTAGATTAGATTACCTACAGTGTGGAAACAGGCCCTTCAGCCCAAACAGTCCACACCGACCCTCCGAAGAGCAACCCATCCAGACCTATTTCCCTCTGACTAATGCACCTAACACTATGGGCAATTCACCTGATCTACACATCTTTGGACTGTGGGAGGAAATCGGAGCACCCAGAGGAAACCCACGCAGACACGGGGAGAATGTGCAAACTCCACACAGACAGTCGCCGGAGGCTGGAATCAAATCTGGGACCCTGGTGCTGTGAGGTGGCAGTGCTAACCACTGGGCCACCATGCCACCCCAAGCAATAAATTCTGGCTCCTCACTATGCGCTGTGTAAAATAAAATTCAACTCCCCTAATCCTTCTGCCGATTGCTACAGGCAAAAATATTCCCAGCCCCTAAGTGATGTGGGCCGTGGTAAGAAAGTTAGGAAAATTGAGTGAAATGTCCAGTGAGGAACTTCTTGATGTTGATAGCAAAAAAGTCCCATTTTTCAATCGAATGTTGGATGGTGAAATGAGATTCTCCTTAGTCAGCAGCCAGCAGCCATCTGCATGAATTACCACTCAAGATCACCCATATTGCTACCTAATCTTGCCACATTAAAATGCAGTTTCACATTCTCACACTTCCTAGATAGAAACTAGATGCCAAGAATTCCCAAAATGAAATTTAGTGCTAACCATCTCTACTAGACCTCCATTTTGGACACCTAGCATCAATGTCACAGGGCACACATCATGGACATTAGCCGCATGCACCCTATAGCCATAAACTATGACATTGTCACCACATCATCGTGGTACATTAGTACATTTCAGCATTCGTACTGTACTTTGAATCACACAGACACCTTTCATTGGAATGCTGTTGCAAGGATGCAAATGGATTAGTGTAGTTTGCTATTTTTTGATTGACATAGACATGGTGGGCCAAAGGGCTTGTTTCTATGCTGTATGATTTATGACTCTATGACCATTAGTCAAGTTCCTTAAACAAATTTGGAAAAAAAAGTTTTAATTTATTCTCTACATCCTCACTTTTGATACTTTAAAGGCAATCACTAGATCTGAGATTTTTCAAAGGCAGACAACATTCGCCTCAGTTATAATAAATGCGTTTGTCAAGTTGTGACATAATCAGATGCCCTCTCAGCTGCCTCTTTCCAAGGAAAACAGGTCCATAAGACCATAAGACATAGGAGCGGAAGTAAGGCCATTCGGCCCATCAAGTCCACTTCGCTATTCAATCATGGCTGATGGGCATTTCAACTCCACTTACCCGCATTCTCCCCGTAGCCCTTAATTCCTTGTGACATCAAGAATTTATCAATTTCTGCCTTGAAGACATTTAGCGTCCCAGCCTCCACTGCACTCTGTGGCAATGAATTCCACAGGCCCACCACTCTCTGGCTGAAGAAATGTCTCCGCATTTCTGTTCTGAATTTACCCCCT
>NC_057718.1:74520248-74558689 GCF_004010195.1 Chiloscyllium plagiosum | reverse complement strand
GGTCTAACCTACTTGTTAACTCTTCAAAGAACAGGTTTGTCAGGCATGACCTCCCCTTACTAAATCCATGTTGACTTGTTCTAATCCGACCCTGCTCTTCCAAGAATTTAGAAACCTCATCCTTAATGATGGATTCTAGAATTTTACCAACAACCGAGGTTAGGCTAATTGGCCTATAATTTTCCATCTTTTGCCTTGATCCTTTCTTGAACAAGGGGGTTACAACAGCGATCTTCCAATCATCTGGGACTTTCCCTGACTCCAGTGACTTTTGAAAGATCTCAACCAACGCCTCCGCTATTTCCTCAGCCACCTCCAACCTGTCTAGTCTCATAACTGAAGAGGAAAGGCGATGACTTAGTGATATTATCACTTGACTATTAATCCAGAGACCCAGGTAATGTCCTGGGGAATGAATTCAAATCCTGCCATGGCAGGTGATGGAATTTGAATTCAATAAAAGAGGGAAAAGAATATCTGGAATTATAGTCATAGGTTATAGTCATCTCTGTTACACAGAAATGTGCAGAATGAAAACAGACCCTTCGATCCATGCTGACCAGATATTCTACATTAGTCTACTCCTATTTGCCAGCATTTAGCCCATATCCCTCTAAATCCTTTCTAGTCATATACTCATCCAGATGCCTTTTAAATGTCCTAATTGTATCAGCCTCGACCACTTCCTATGCAGCCCACCCTCTGTCTGAAAAGGTTGCCATACTCTCAACAAACAGTATTTCAACAACATCTCAAACATCAAAAACTGTAAGTACAACAAACAGTATTTCAACAACATCTCAAACATCAAAAACTGTAAGTACAACAAACTTTTATGTACACACCTCCATAACCAGCACTCTTCAAACATTCTAGAAGGTTCCCCCGGCCTTCGGAACAACTCAGCCGCCATTAGCCACGAGGCTGATACAGCTACCATCCCCACGGCGATCGATGACATCACTTCCACCCCCATCATGGCTGCTACCGCAGCCACTTCCACCCCTCACAATTTCACATGCATCACACGTGACATCACTTCTGCCCCTCACATCATCGCCGACGTCACAAGTTCAGTGACTTCCGCCACCCCCCCACGCCGTGTTCGCCACTACTTCTGCCCCCACCAATGCTTCCAGTTACAGGGTCTGTCCCCACTCCCAGTTCCACACCTCCACCAGGTCCTAGCTCCCAGCCATACCGAGTTTTCACTAACTCCCAGACCTCCCCCATCACTGAGGACGAATAATCAGTCTTCAGCAAAGGACACGCATCAATGAACTCAATACGCGTTGTGACGTCGAACACTTCTTCCGCCGCCTCCGTCTCCGAGCTTACTTTTTCAATCAGGACTCCCGCCCACCTTCCAAGGACCTCTTCACTTGCCTCCAACACACTCCATCCACCTGGACACCCTGTGCTGGCCTATTATCTGCCCTTGATCTCTTCATTTCCAACTGCCGCCAAGACATTAACCACCTCAACCTATCTACCCCCCTCCCCCACTCCAACCTCTCACCCTCACAACGCACAGTCCTCCACTCCCTCTGCTGCAATCCCAATTTTACCATCAAACCAGTGGATAAAGGGGGTGCAGGGGTAGTTTGGCCTCTCCATCCCAGAGGCTCCCTGCATTCATTCCCGATGAAGGGATTTTGCCCGAAATGTTGGTTTTCCTGCTCCTCGGATGCTGCCTGACCTGCTGTGCTTTTCCAGCACCATTCTAATCTAGACTCTGATCTCCAGCATCTGCAGTCCTCGCTATTCCCCTATGAAAAAGTTGCCCCTTAGGTCCCTTTTAAATCTTTCCCCTCTCATCTTAAACCCATGCCCTCTGGTTTTGGATTCCCCTACCATGGGGAAAAGATCTTGACTATTCATCCTATCCATGCCCCTCATGATTTTATAAACTACTATAAGATCATCCTCATCCTTCGATGCTCCAGGGGAAATAGGCCCAGACAATTCAGCCTCTCCCTATAGTTCAAACACTCCAACCCTGCAGAATTGATATTCCAAAAGTGTCCTCACCAATCTCCTGTACAGCCAAAACTTGACCTCCTAACTCCTGTACTTGTAGGGTTCTGGTTTGCAATCAGTAATTTGCTGATTTTTAGGTAGTTCAAATTACTCCCAGATCGCTGGTTCTAGGCACTGGACTTATTTAGGGAATGTGAAAAGAAGAAGGCAGTAGACATGTGTTTCAGGTCATAAGAATCTCTGTGTTTATTTACAATACAAAGGTAAGTATGTCACAAGAACTATAAGTAAATGCAATGAACAGGGAAATTGACACAATCAGCTGTACAGAGGACGGTAATTAAATACACAATTAAATTGCAGACAGATTAAACAGTATTAGAATCTAAACTGCAGTTTTAATCACAGAAACTTTAATCTGGGTTCCTACCTATGGGCTCCCATGCACTGTTACCACCCACTTTCCCCTCATTGCTGTCTAGGCCAAAACTTTGAGGTCTCGGGAGTTTTAGTTTACCACTGAGGAAAACACAGTTTTAAAATACGTCAGGTTGCTGAGATTCTTCTGACGTTTCTCTTGGTTTGGAACAAGCCTATGTCTCGAAGCTCTTGTTCGGATAGTGCTTGGTTGGCTTCCCCCTCTCAATGTCCTTTGTTGCAAGGTTGCCTTGGTTTGGCTTCCTGATTTAGTTTCCCTGTTCAGTCAATATTGTTCTTGGTTCCAAAGCTGCTTATTGGGCCTGGAAGTCTGTTGGGAGGCTGTTTTTGCAGAAGCTGTTGTTGAAAAATCTCTCTCCTCAGGTAAAATCACGACTAACAGTTATACAGACTGTGTACCCCATTATCCCCTCAATAAATCTGTGTTGTCTGTTAAGTTTCTGGTGTTCCCTTTGAGGTGAATTGGCTTCCTGACAGTTAAACTGAATACCTGTGAATGTATTTTGATTGAAGTTGAATGTCCAGTATCTCTGAGGCTCCATACTGTCTGCGTTGGGTAGCATAAAGTGTAAACATTAGTTTCAGTCCAGAGAGTTAGGTCTGGTTGATTGTTCTATTATAGTGGAAGTATAAATTGGAATTCTAGATTGAACAGTAGTCCCAGATAGAAATCATTCAGGCACTGTGTGTATTTGTTGCAGCCCGAGCTCAGGATTTTGTCCAGTATTTTAGATGTTGGATAAGTCCACAGTTGTGTCCAGTATTTTAGATGATGGGGATTTTTGCACAATCCCACATACTCAGTGCACTGACCAATTAAGGCAAGTGTAACAAACATCTTCTTCACTACCCTGTCTATCTGTGACTCTACTTTCAAGAAACAATAAAGCTGCACCCCAAGGTCTCTTCGTTTGGAAAAATCCCCAGAACCTTACCATTAAGTGTACAAGTTTTGCCCTGATTTGCCCTATGAAAATGCAACATCATACATTTATCTAAATTAAACTCTATCTGCCACCCCTTGGCCCATTTTCCCATCTGAGGTAACCTTCTTTGCTATTCACTGCACTACCAACTGTGGTGTCATCTGTGTCATCTAAATTAGTAACCATACCTCCTATATTCACATCCAGATCATTTATATAAATACAAAAAAGCAGTGGACCAAGCACCACCCCTTGCAGCACACCGCTAGTCACAGACCTTCAGTCCAGAAAGCAATCCTCCACCAATACCCTCTGTCTCCGACCTTCAAACCTATTTTGTATTCAAATGGCTAGATCTCCCTGTTTTTCATGTAATCTAACCTTTCTAACCAGTTTGCCATGAAAAACCTTGTTGAACACCATACTGAAGTCCATATAGGCAACATCTACCACTCTGATTTCATCAACTTCTTTGTCACTTCTTCAAAAAGCTCAATCAAGTCAGAAATGATTTCCCATGCACAAATCCATATTGACTATCTCTAATCAGTCCTTGCCTTTCCAAATCCTTGTAAATTGTGTTCCTCAGAATTTTCTCTAACAACTTAACCACCATTGATGTCAGGCTCACCAGTCTACAGTTATAGCGTGATAAGACTTACAGCAAGGAAATAGACCCTTCATTCTGTTATGGACCAGGCCAGACCCCTCAAGGCATTTCAAGAAGGTAGCCCAGATCTTAACTTGTCTAGTTGTTTTAAGCAGGTGTAAGGTGGATATTCCAGGAATGATGCAGCCAGCTCAATCACTTAGATTTAAACAAAACTGAACATATTTACATGTGAACAAAAGAAAACTGAATTTAGAATAGCATAACTATTTGAAAACCCAACCAACATGAAAACGCAACTGAGCAAAGAGCTGTTCCAATTTTCTGCAACATTCCATATTACACCCCTTGGCAAAAAGATAAATTCAAACACGGTTCTTCCAGGAGAGAGATTGCAAAGAGAGAGAGGATTAGTATGGAATTGCTTCTTTGGGTCCCCGGCAGCTTCTCTGAATTCCCAGCTAAAATGTGACCAGCAGCTGCAAACAAAACAGCTTGCTAAAACCGAACTAAACCAAATCCTGAACTCGAAGAACTGGCCATTCCCCTTTCGTTGTACAAGTGTTTTTTAAAAAAAACTTAAAAGATTTCTCAAGTAGATATTTCCAGGCATATTCGAACCTCTGCCTTTACAACCCCTCTGAAACAAAAACCAAGGACAGAATAATCTTGTTAATGGAGCAGCATCACAACAGGTCCAAATTGTCCATGCCAACCAGATATCCTATATAAATCAAGTCCTATTTGTCAGCATTTGGCCATACTAGGATTTGTAATAGCGAATGAACAGGATTGATGTTTCAGTAGAAGAGCATTTTGGGCTTAGTAACCATAACTCCATAAGATTTTGTGTAGTCATGGACAAGGACAAGAGTGGCCCTCAGGTGAGAGTGCTTAATTCGACAAGGGCCAATTATATCCAAATTAGGTAGGAACTGCAGAAAGATGGTTGGGGGCAGGTATTTGATTGCAAATCTATATCTGGCAAGTGGGAGGCTTTTAAAAATCACTTGATTAAAGTACAGGACAATGCATGTCCCTATAAAACTGAAGGATAGAAATGGCAGGATTCAGGAACCATGGATGACAAGGGAAATTGTATCCTGAGTCAAAAGGAAAAAGTAAGCATATGATAGATGTAGGCAGCTTAAACTGATGAAGCCCTTGAGGAGTATAGAGAAATTCAGAAATAAATAAATCAGGAATTAGGAAGGCGAAAAGGGGCCATGAAAGACAGGGGCCTGTCTTTAGCAAACAGGGTCAAGGAGAATCCCAAGGGTTTTATCCAAATATTAGTAGAAAGAGTGTAGCAAGGGAACAAGTAAGTCCACGCAAGAACAAAGGAGGGAAGCTTTGCATGGAGCCACAGGAAGTTTTATAAAATTATGAGGGGCATCGATAGCGTGAGTGGGGAAAGATTTAAATTGGACCTAAGGGGCAACTTTTTCACAAAGAAGACAGTGCGTGCACAGAATGAGCTGTCGGAAGAAGTGGTGGAGGCCGGTACAATTACAACATTTAAAAGGCATCTGGATGGGTATATGAATAAGAAGGTTATAGAGGGATATCGGCCAAGTGCTGCTAAATGGGACTAGATTAGTTTAGGGTATCTGGTCAGCATGAATGAACTGGATGGAAGAGTCTGTTTTCATGCTGTACATCTCTGTGAGTCTGTAAGTGGGAGAGATCCTTCATGAGTACTTTGTATCAGTATTCACCAAGAAGAAGGACATGACTGATGTTAAGGTCAGGGATGAGTATGTGAATACTCTAGCGACTGTCAACACATTGAAGGAGGAAGTTTTGGGTATCCTAAATGTGATAAGGTAGACAAGTCCCCAGGGGCAGATGGGATCTATCTGAGGTTACTGTAGAAGCATGGATAATCCAGGAAATTATAGACCGTTGAGCCTGATGTCTGTGGTGGGGAAGCTCCTAGAAAAGATACTGAATGACAAGATATATGCACATTTGCAAAGAAAATGGACTAGTTAGTGACAGCAGCAAGGTTTTATACAGGGAAGATCATGTCTCACCAATCTGATGGAACTTCTTAGAAGTGACAAAGATAATTAATGAGGCAAGGGCTGTGGATATATTTTACATGAACTTCAGTACAGCATTTGATATTGGTACAAAAACTAAAATCACTTGGGATTCAGCGTGGATTGGTTGGATGGATACAAAACTAGCTTGGTCATAGAAGACAGAGGGTAGCGGTGGAAGGGTGTTTTTTAGAATGGAGACCAGTAACTAGTGGCGTTCCACAGGGATCAGTCTTAGGTCCTCTGTTGTTTATAGTGTATATAAATGCAGGAAAATGTGTGATCTGATAAGTAAATTTGCAGATGACATGAAGATTGGTGGAGTTACTGATAGTGCCGACGATTGTGAAAGGATACAACAAGCTAAAGATAGATTGGCAACTTGGGCATAGAAATGGCAGATGGAATTTAATCCCAACAAATGTGATGTGATGCATTTTGGAAGATCAAATTTAAATGTGAATTATACTGTAAATGGCAGAACCCTTAGGACCATTAACATACAGGTGGATCTGCACGTGCAGGTCCACTGGTCCCGAAGAATAGCAATGCAGGTGGCCAAGGTAATTAGGAAGGCATATGGCATTATTGCCTTCATCATCTGGGCATGGAGTACAAGAGTTGGCAAACCATGTTGCAGCTATATAAAACCCTTAGTAGGCCACATTTGGAGCATTGTGTGCAGCTTTGGTCGCCACACTAACAGATGGACATGGAAGCTTTGAAGAGAATGCAAAGAAGGTTCAGAAGGATGTTGCCTGGTCTTGAAAGCATTGGCTATCTGGAAGGTTAAAAAGACTAGAATTGTTTTCACTGGAAAGACGGCAGCTGAGAGGAGACTTGTACAGAATTATGAGAGGTATAGATAGTGTGGATTGTCAGAAACTTTTTCCCAGGGTTGAGTTTCCAATTTCAAGGGAGCACAGATTCAAGATGAGACGGGTAAAGTTTAAGGGAAATATACGAGGGAAGTTTTTCATTCAGAGAGTGATAGGAATCTGGACTGCACTACCAGAAGAGGTGATGGAAACAGGCATGATGGCAACATTTCAGAGGCCTCTGGATGGTTACATGAATAGGAAGGGAATAGAGGGATACAAACAGGATAAGGGCAGAAGATCTATTTTTTGAGTTTAATTAGGGCATGATGATCAGCACAGGCTGGAGGGCCAAAGGACCTGTTCCTGCATTATGCTTCTCTTTTGTTCTTTTGGTCTTTTGGCTTTCTCCCTGTCAACGCTTCCTATTCATATACCCATTTAGATGCCTTTTAAATGTTGTAATTGTACTAGCCTCCACCACTTCCTCAGGCAGCTCCCTCTGCATGACAAAGTTGCCCCTTAGGTCCCTTCTAAGTCTTTCCCCTCTCACCTTAAACCTATACCCTCTAGTTTTGGACTCCCCCAACCCAAGGAAAAGACCTTGTCTACTTACCCTATCCATACCCCTCATGATTTTGTAAACCTCTATAAGGCCGCCCCTCACTTTCCGAGACTCCAGGGAAAATAGCCCCAGTCCATTCAGCCTCTCTTATAGCTCAAATCCTCCAACCCTGGCAACATCCTTGTGAATCTTTTCTGAACTATTTCAAGTTTCACAATATCCTTCCTATGGCAGGGAAACCAGAACTGCACACAATATTCCAAAAGTGACTTAACCAATGTCCTGTACAATCATTACATGACCTCCCAACTCATATACTCAATGCACTGACCAATAAAGGCATACCAAATGCCTTCTTCAGTATCCTGAGTACCTATGACTCTACTACAAGGAATTATGAACCTGCACTCCAAAGTCTCTTTGTCCAGCATATTCCCCAGGACCTTACCATTAAGTGTATAAGTCCTGCCCTGATTTGCTTTGCCAAAATACAGCACCTCACATATGTTTAATTTAATCTCCATCTGCCATTCCTTGGCTCTGTACTCTGAGGTAACCTTCTTCGCTATCCACTATACCTCCAATTTTGGTGTCATCTGCAAACTTACTAACCATAACTCCTATGTTCACATCCAAATCATTTATATGTGTGACAAAAAGCAATGGACCCAGCACTGATCCTTGTAGCACACCAGGCTTCTTGTCTGAAAAGCAACCCTCCACCACCACCCTCTGTCTTCTACCTTCAAAGTTAAAAATCACACAACACCAGGTTATAGTCCAATAGGTTTAATTGGAAGCACTAGTTTTCGGAGTGCTACTCCTTCATCAGGTGATTGTGGAGTAAACGATCATAAGACACAGAATTTATAGCAACAGATTATAGTGTCGCACAACTGAAATGATATATTGAACAAACCTGGATTCTTGATAAGGCTTTCATCTTTTAGAATAGGTTGCAAGTTTCGGTTCATTAATATGTAAATCCCAGAACTTCTTTTAAATCACCTTCTCAAGATAACTTAAGGTTTTATAATAAAAGGTGACACTTCGGCTCACACACTGTATTAAAGGTGTGAAGTTCCAGTCTGTCCTAATCTTGAGTCAGACTGGTTCTGTGTCCAAAGTGGAATTTACAAAATATTACACATATTAACTACCTGCATTGACTACGTGCAGATTGTGTAATTTTTGAGCAAGATAGAATGTGCCTGCAAATATAATTCTGCAAATACAAATTCACCCATTAGACTCATATATGTGTGTGTGCACGCATGTGAGTGCATATGAGAGAGTGTGTGTTTGCGTGTGTGAAAGCTTGGTAAAGTGTGTGTGTGGCTGTGATAGAGTATAAGCCTGTGAGAGGGTGTGTGCATGGGTGAGAGTGTGGGGGATATTTGTGTGTGTGAATATGTAAGAATGTGTGTGTATATGTGCTTGTGTATGCGTGTGTGAGAGTGTATAGCGTAGTGGGGTCACCTGAAGTGTGACATGAACCCAAGGTCCCAGTTGAGGCCATTCTCATTGGTACTGAACTTGACTGTCAGCTTCTTTTCAGCCACTTTGCGTTGCTGCCTATCTCGAAGTCCACCAAGGAGGACAGTCACCCAAAGATCTGAGACCGAATGTCTGTGACCACTGAAGTGTTCCCCGACTGGGAGGGAACACCCCTGTCTGGTGATTATTGCCCGGTGTCTATTCATACATTATCGTAGCATCTGCTTGGTCTCACCAATGTACCATGCCGCAGGGCATCCTTGTCTGCAATGTATGAGATAGACAACATTGGCCAAGTCACATGAGTACCTGTTGCATACACGGTGGGTGGTGGCTCCATGGGTAATGGTGATATCTGTGTCAACATTCTGACATGTCTTGCAGTGGTTGACATGACAGTGTTGTACGGTATTGTGGTCAATGTTGTCCTGAAGGCTGGGCAGTTTGCTGCAAACAATCATCTGTTTAAGGTTTGGCAGTTGTTCTACCTTCAAGCCAGTTCTTTATCCAAATAGCTAGTTCTCCCCATGTTCTATGTGATCTAACCAGGCTAATCAGTTTACCATGAGAAACCCTGTTGAATGCCTTGCTGAAATCCATATAGATTACGTCCACCCCTCTGCCCTCATCAATCCTCATCGTTATCTCTTCAAAAAACTCAATTAAGTTTGTGAGATGTGATTTCACAAGCACAAAGCCATGTTGACTATCCCTAATCAGTCCTTACCTTTCCAAATACATGTAAATTCTGACCCTCAGGAATCTCTCCAACAACTTGCCCGCCACCTATGTCAGGCTCACCTGCCTATCTACCTGCAACTTCACTTTCAAGGAACTATGAACGTGCACTCCAAGGTCTCTTTGTTCAGCAAATTCCTTAGGACCTTACCATTAAGTGTACGAGTCCTGCCCTGATTTGCGTTTCCAAAATGCTTTTTTTTTGACATCTTTCTTAAATAGTGGCACCACGTTAGCCTCACCTATGGCTATCAATAATACAAATATCTCAGCTCCCTGGCTTAAAAAGTCTAATAATGATCATGTAACTGTTATGAATTTGGTTGGAAAAGCTCATCTGGTTCACAAATGTCCTTTAAGGAAGGAAATCTGCCATCCGTATCTGATGCGGCCTGCATGTGACTCCGGACCCACAGCAATGTGGTTGACTCTCAATTTTCAGCTGGGAAACAAATGCTGTCCTGGCCAATGACATCCACATCCTGTGAATGAATATTAACAAAAGGATGGGGTGCTTTCTTTCACCAGTGTATTTTTTTCTCTTAATATTTCTAACCTCCACCCATATATCATCTAATTTCTTGCTATCATACTTATTTGACTGACAAAATTACATCACCACACTTCCCGACATACGATTGAATATTTAGTTCCCAACTTGCATCCTTGTAACAATGCCTCCATAATGGTTGTTTGCATTAAACTCTATTTGTGGCATATTTCATTTATTTTGTTGTAAATATGATGTGCATTTAAGCATATTTATTAATTTTGCTGTTTTTTTCTTACCTTTTTCCCTCCTTGAATCTATTTACTGCTAATTACTTATGCTGGAAAATATGTACAAGTAGACAGTCACACTCGCTAGAATAGGCCTCTCTGATTTGATCAGTGGTCAGAGTCAGATGAGTGCAGCAGCAGATGAGGCAATTCAGCAAGCAAGGTTATATGATCAGCTTTTGATACTGTGCAACAAAGTCATGGAATTCTTATACTGCAAAAGGAAACTATTTGGTTCATCACACCCTTACTGGCTGTTTCAGCATTTTAATTTAGTGCCTTCTTTCCATAACGCTGCATGTTGTTTCTATTGATTTGAAATATTTGAGGTCACAATATTGATGTTCTTTTTCTTAAAAATTAGAGTGGTGGCAGCAGTGTGAAGCATGGTACAACTGTGGTACAGGAAGCCTGCAACTTGGGGATCAAAAAAGAATGTAGTAACAGAAGGCATAACATTGCTGTTCTTTGCAGCAAAGAGCAAGAGTGCAGGAAATTTCATTGCCTGCCCAATGCCATGTTTCATGACATCTGTTCAGGCCTGGAGAGGAACTTACAATGGGAGAAGGAAGATTCAGTCACTGTGGTCCATGTAGGTTTCAACAATATAGACTGGATAAGGAAATAAATTCTGCATAGACAGTATGAGGAATGAGGCACTAAACTAAGAAGCACAACTTCAAAGGGAATAGTCTCTGGATTATTGACTGAACCATGTGCAAATTGGAATTGGGTAAATAAAATTTTTAAAAATTAATTGCTTGCTCAAAGGCTAATGCATTAGAAATGGGTTCTGGTTTATGAGCCATTGGCACCAATACTGGGGAAAGTAGGAGCTGTGCCATTGCACTGTCTACACCTGAACCATACTCAGGCTGATGTTTTTGGAAGCCACTTAACTCGGGAAATAGGGAACTTTTTAAACAAAATAGTGGGGGAAAAAGATAAAATTTGAGAAAATAGTCAATCAAAGAGTAATTGAGATAAGGCAAGAGAGAAATATGTTAGTACAGTCAGTTCTGCCATAAGGCAATAGTTCCATTCTCATGTAATCCCCTGTTATAAGGAAATCGTGTACTCCCAACACCATTTAAACTAACGGGGCCAGAATCGCGTTATAACCAATACATGCTTTAAAACTTTGAACTTTGGAAACAGTGTCTCCACTTCATCTATCGTGTTATAGCGAATTCATGTTAACACATGTTATAGCAGAATAACCTGTATAGGAAATGATAAATAGACCATGACAGGAAAGGATAGAGAAGACAAATCTAAGAGTAAGTCAAAAGATAAAGCTAAAAGTTAGAAAAATAATAAAAGAATCAAACTAAAGCCTCTACATTTGAATGCACATAGCATTTGAAGCAAAACAAATGAACCGAAAGTGCAAATAGAAATAAATCAGTCGACCTGATAGCCGTTACAGAGTAACGGATGCAGGATGACGTAGAGTGGGTCTTGACTTTCAAGGATACATAGCATTTAGGAAGAACAGGAAGCTAGGAATAAATGGAGGGGTGTATTTGATAATTAATTAAACTATTAGTAAAAAACAGAGAGAGATGAATTAAGTTCAGGAAACCCACGATGTACAAGCAGCTGTGGGAGAGATGATAAAGAATAAAGTTAAGCCACTGAAACAGTTACAGAATCATATAGCATGGAGATAGACCTTTCGGTCCAACCAGTCCATGCTGACCATGTTGCCAAGCTGATCTAATCCCATCTGCTTGCACTTGGCCTATATTACTCCAAACTTTCCTACTCATGAACTTATAATTTAAACAGTCTAACTGCACTTGCATTCACCACTTTCTCTGGCAGTTCATTCCACACATGAACCAGCCTCTGTGTAAAGAAATTGCCCCACATGTCTTTTTTTATATCTTTCTTCTCTCACCTTAAAAATATGCCCCCTAGTCTTGAAGTCCTCTATCCTAGGAAAAAGACCATTGTCATTTACTTTATATATGCACCTTATGATTTTATAAACCTTAATAAGGTCATCCCTCAACCTCCTAAGGACCAGTGGAAAATGTTCCAGCCTTTCCAATCGATTTTCAAACCCTCCATGACTGGCAATATCTTGACAATTTTTTTCTGAACCCTCTCCAATTCAATAATATCCTTCCTATAACAGGGCAACCAGAATTGTACACAGTAGTCTAGAAGAGGCCTCACCAACATCTTGTACAATCTTAACATGACGTCTCAACCCCTATATTCAAAGGTCCGAGCAATGAAGGCAAGTGTGCTAAACATCTTCATAACCATCCTGTCTACCTGTCGTGCAAATTTCAAGAATTATGTACCTGACCCCCTAAATATCCCAGTTCTACAACACACCCAGGGCCCTGCCATTAATTGCACAAGTCCTGTCCTTGTTTGTATTACTGAAATGCAATACCTGACATTTACCCAAATTAAATTCCATCTGCCACTCCTCAGCTCATTGACCCAATTGAACAAGATCTCTTTGTAATCTTAGATCACTTTCTTGACTGTCCACTATACTACCAACTTTAGTGTCATCCCACAACTTACTACACATGCCTGCCATATTCTCGTCCAAATCATTTAGATTAGATTAGATTACTTACAGTGTGGAAACAGGTCCTTCAGCCCAACAAGTCCACACAGAACCTCCGAAGAGCAACCCACCCATTCCCCTACATTTACCCCTCCACCTAACACTATGGGCAATTTAGCATGGCCAATTCACCTAACCTGCACATTTTTGGACTGTGGGAGGAAACTAGAGCACTTGGAGGCGGGAAATGAACCCTGGTCTCTGGCACTGTGAGGCAGCAGTTCTAACCACTGTGCCACATGACACCACTGTGCCACTGTGTACATGACAAACAAAAGTGGACCCAGTACCCATCCCTGTGGAACACTACTAGTCACAGGCCTTACAGTTGTGGAGGCTAGATTACAAATTATTTTAATTTCTTTAAGTTTTTTTTAAGTTATTTGTATGATCTATATTGCTGGGCTTTTTGTTTCTTTATTTTTACTTTTTTTCTCCCTCAGAATTTGTACTTAACAACCTGTACATACTTGTGGTAGTGATGTACAAGCCCTTTAACAGTAGCTGCATCATAGGATGGATAAAAGAAGAAAGAATTGTCTTGGAACATCACATTCTGGAGCCACCCAGAAAGAAGGCTATACTTGACCAGGTATAGGGCAGTGAGACAGGATTAATTACTGAGCTAATGGTGAAGCAGTCTCTCAGTGGTAGCAATCATAAAATGATTGAATTTTATGTTCAGACTTTACATTACTTACAGTGTGGAAACAGGCCCTTCGGCCCAACAAGTCCAAACCGACCCGCCGAAGCACAACCCACCCACACCCATTCCCCTATATTTACCCCTTAACCTAACACTATGGGCAGTTTAGCATGGCCAATTCACCTAACCTGCACATTTTTGGACTGCGGGAGGAAACGGAGCACCCGGAGGAAACCCACACAGTCACGGGGAGAATGTGCAAACTCCACACAGTCTGAGGAGATAAGATTGGGTTCAACACTAACATTTTAAACTTAAGTAAAGCCGATTGTGGGCGGCACAGTGGCACAGTGGTTAGCATTGCTGCCTCACAGCGCCAGAGACCTGGGTTCAATTCCCGACTCAGGCGACTGACTGTGTGGAGTTTGCACATTCTCCCCGTATCTGCGTGGGTTTCCTCCGGGTGCTCCGGTTTCCTCCCACAGTCCAAAAATGTGCAGGTCAGGTGAATTGGCCATGCTAAATTGCCCGTAGTGTCAGGTAAAGGGGTAAATGTAAGGGTATGAGTGGGTTGCGCTTCGGCGGGTTGGTGTGGACTTGTTGGGCCGAAGCGCCTGTTTCCACACTGTAAGTAATCTAATGTAAGTAATCTAATTATGATGGTGTGACTGTAAAGCTAGCTGAAGTGAATTGATAAATTAGGTTAAGGGATCAGTCAATAGTGATACAGTGGCAGACATTTCAAAGGGGTTTCAGAATAGATACATTCCAATGGAAAGGAATATGCCAAAGGGAGGAGTCACCCTCTGTGGTAAACTGAAAAATAATTAGATGATATCAAGTTTAAAGATAAAGCACAAAATAGTGGAAAGGCAGGTGCCAGCTCTGAAGGTTGGGTAGAATATTTAAAAAGTGCAAAACAGTTAAAATGTAAGAAAAAATTGAAACGTGAAAAGAAGCTAATTAGAAATAGAAAAACACATATTTAAAGTTTCTGCAGATATTTTTAAAAAAGAATTCACAAAATGAGTCTTAGTCCTTTGAAAAGTGAACTAATGTTAACAATATAAAGTTATGACAGGTGGAATCGAGATATTTTGCATCAGCCTTTACTATATGGAATATGAGTAACTTGCTAGAAATATCAGTAACTCAGGAAATGGAAGGAGGACCTATCATTTGGTAAAGCTGGACAGCATACTAACTTCTGTGCTTAATGTGAAACAGATAGTTTACAAGATGAAGACAAGGCCAACTGGGACCATAACTGCCCAACACAAGTGGAGAACCTTACTACCAATGCTTCAGACATCCAGAATCATCCTCGTTCGAATCAAGATGAACCAGAGGTAACTGTATGAAATTTGTTGCTGCCTAACACAAGGCTGTAACAATGTGTTTCACTGGATTAGTCATGTTGATTCCAGGACATTGTGTGCTTATTCTGTTGCAAATCACTCCCAATCCATTTGCCATGATGCTACACCTTTCAGGGAACTCCAGTTAATTGGGAAATATAATTGTCTCTTCACCTGAAAGCACTTTAACAATTGCCTCAAATCTGTTTAAAGTTATGCAAGCCTTTTTTAAGTTAGCCTTTCACATTGTTCCAACACCGATGAAATTTGGAAAACTAAATGGAATTGACAACAAGTCACAAACATCTTGTGAAAGATCAAACACAGATGATCCCTGGCTTCAATCATCTGTGAAGGTCATGGCCATCAGAACAAACCATGGCAGAAACAGACATTTAATGCACAAGTTGTAAATTAAGACGTCTCCAGTGTGCCACTTTCTAGTGCGCAACTGTAGTCTCCCAGAACATGACATTAAATGTGTGACAACTCAATGCTCAATTCATAAATATGAAGGAGGATTTGCAGCCACTCCTGTACTCGTGTACTCCTGACATAATTACCTAACTTAACCATCTGATTGTAAAATTATCGAGGAGAAAGTGAGGACTGCAGATGCTGGAGATCAGAGCTGAAAATGTGTTGCTGGAAAAGCGCAGCAGGTCAGGCAGCATCCAAGGAACAGGAGAATCGACGCTTCGGGCATGAGCCCTTCCTGAAGAAGGGCTCATGCCCGAAGTGTCGATTCTCCTGTTCCTTGGATGCTGCCTGACCTGCTGCGCTTTTCCAGCAACACATTTTCAGCTCTGATTGTAAAATGACACTGCTTTTGCCTATACATCAGCAATAAAAAATGGAGACTTCATTCCCCGGTAGCTTAATAGATCCGATGCTGCTTCTTCATTTTACTAACAACATATTGTTTATAGAAGATCTCTCACACACATATTAGGAAATCTCCACTGGACATGTCCTTTACTTGCTGTAAGTCTATATTAAAGTAATTTGACTCGCATCCTATTATTGTGCTTTTATAAAAGTAAAGAAAGCAATGTTCTGTATATACTAAAAGCCTGAAATAAAACAAAAAATTTTGGAAATACTCAACAGGTCAGGCAGTATATGTGCAGAGAAATAGAGTTAGCATTTCAGGTTTATGGTGACCCTTCATTAAATTCTAATGAAGAGTCAACCTGAAATGTTGGGTTGGAGTTTTACAGGAGCCTGAATGGTGAGAGCTATGGAAATACATGTAGCAGAATATATGAGAGATCCAGCGAGGTGTATCTTGGACAGAGAACAACGTTTTGCATCTTTTAGTTAAGTTCTGTTGAATGCCAATGTCCATGGAGGTGGAGTACATGTAGCTGGTCCCTATTGCATTTACCCTGAGATGCTATTCTGTTGTGAGCAACAGGGAGGCTCTTCGCAGCCAGCAGTGACCTGAAGTCGCCAGGTACCCATCCTGACTTCCATATCAAGAATTTTCGGTATCCAGTTTGTTCACAATTTGAAGATGCCGGTGTTGGACTGGGGTGTTCAAAGTTAAAAATCACACAACACCAGGTTATAGTCCAACAGGTTTAATTGGAAGCACTAGCTTTCATAGCGCTGCTCCTTCAGCACACAATTGTACAGGGCAGTTTGACTATTCAGATAGTCAAATCAAACTATCTTAATGTGAATGTAATGTTATCGTAAATGTATGAAACATTAGAACTTCTATCAACATTAACTTGACAAGCACTGACAAGTGGCATTTGGGATATTTCAAAAGTCAAGACGTTTTTAAGCTATGTAAAGTATTTTCTAAAGATGATTCACAGAGCTGTTTAGCTTTGCAGGGCGTACTGCCAATGTCAATGTTGTGTGTTAATGTAATAAGTGCAGCAACTAGGAGATAGTGAGGCCTGCCGATGCTGGAGAAGTCAGAGCTGATAAGGTGTGGCGCTGGAAAAAGCAGAGCAGGTCAGGCAGTATCTGAGGAGCATGAGAGTTGATGTTTCAGACTTGACCCTTCATCAGGACTGGGGAGAGGGATGGCGGCTGAGAAATAAGTGGGGAATGGCGGTAGGTGGGCAAAAGTAGAAAATGATTGTGATAGATTGGTGGGAAGTGTGGAGCAGATAGGTGGGAAGGAAGAGGGACAGATGGGGTGGGGGGATGGGAGATATGGAAACTGGTGATTTCCACCCCCCCAGCCTCACTGCAACAAGGATAGAATCCCCTGGTCCTCACATTCCATCACTCTAATCTCCAAATCCAGCATATCATCCTCTGCCATTTTCGCCAGCTACAATCAGACCCCACCACCAAAAATATATTTCCCTCCCCAACCCAATCTGCATTCTGTAGAATCCTTTCCCTCTGTGATTCTCTCACTAGGTCCACACTCCCCACCTTTCCACATCTGGCACCTTGCCCTGCTGCCGTAAGAGGTGCAGAACTTCCCTCACCTCCGTCCAAGGCCCCATGGATGAATCCATGTCCAGCATAGGTTTACTTGCACATCTCGAATCTTATTTACTGCATCCATTGCTCTTGATGTTGTCTCCTCTACATTGAAGAGACCAAGCACAAACTCACGGAACGATTCAGGGAACATCTCTGGTCTTCCTGTAGCAAACCATTTCAACTCCACTTCACACTCCCCCCATGACAGGTCCATTCTGAGTCTCCTCCACTATTTAAACAAGCCCACCCACAAACTGAAGGAGAAACACCTCATCTTCCACCTTGGCAGCCTACAACCTCATAGCCTCAACATTGAATTCACCAGTTTTCAAATCTCCCCTATCCCCACCTCATCCCAGATCCAAGCCTCCGACTTGGCTATGCCCTCTTCACCTGACTTACCTCTCCATCTTCCTTCCCACCTATCCACTCCACACTTCCCACTGACCTATCACAATTACTTTCTACCTTCGCCCACCTATCGCCATCCCACCTACCCTTCCACTAGCCCTCAATCTTTCTCCCCAGTCCTGTTGAAAGGCCAATCCTTTGGTTTTGCTCCTCAGATGCTGCCTGACCTGCTGTGCTTTTTCTAGTGCCACACTTCATCGACCGTGTAATAAATGCAAGCCACATTAAAGAAGCTGCCCTGCATGGATACACAGAGGTATACCTCAGTTTTATCCATTGAGATTAAGGATAGTATCCTAAAAACAAAAATGTCACTTGACTGCAAAGAGTGTTATCTGGCAAAGAGCAAGATAATTGTGCAGTGGTACCTTTTTATCTTATGATGACATCAGTCAAGACAAAAACTCATTTTGTACACAGAATGCAATTATGGATGTATAATAGAATCAATTCTTAAATGTGAAAAATAAATAGCTAGGGTGCAACATTGAACTTCATAAAATGGCAGAGCTTATCTCTTGGATGTAGTGCTGATTTAGGTCAGGGAAAAATGGTGGAGAGCAGAGGTGATATCTACATGTGTAAATGTTTCAGTGCTTTTATAAAGTTGAAATGGCAAATGTCTGTGTTTTCAGAAATTCTACTTGTCAACACAAATGGTTTTTGACATCTGTCAAAAAACGGGAACTGATTTCAAATCAGATTTTGTGTGAAGCACTGTATGTCCAATTAAAGACAAGATACTTTTCACATCCTCTAGGTGCTAGTAGATGGCATTGCATTATGTAGTCTGTCATGTGTATACAATTTTCCAAGCCAGGTGACACAAGGGATCAACATCAGAAAACTTATATCCTTCCTAGCATGCCTGCAAGGAATGAATCATTATTAATAGACATACTTTACCACACCACTCTAGCTGTTTAAATATTCAGAGATCTGTGTGTTGAGGATGCCCATAACCCTACAACAATACAACTAAATTATTAATTTGCAAGACCTGCCCTTTTATATGTTCGCTCCTCAGTGTCTAAGGCTTCAAACACTCTGTATGGTGAGAACAATGGTTTATGTGTAGTTCCTTAAATTTCTTAAAATTCCTTATATTTATTTCTCAGCATAAGTCTTGTAATGCAATGAGTGGCAACATTGCCTCTGAACCAAAGCTCTGGGTTCCAAGTCCCATCCCAGGAGATGATAGTGAAGGAAGGTGCATTCATAATGCAGCCAAAAAGTTGAGTATCAATCTGAAAATCCTTTCACTGTAGATTAATAGTAATTAATACTAATAGGTGATAAGAGTGGTCGGTATTCCTGGTCACCCACATAATGGAAAGAACTTTGGAGCATCCAGCATAACCATCCAACTATTCTGTGATTTACTTTAAGAAAGTCCTCCATCCTATATCCAGACCGTCTGTTTTGCTTTTTTTCCCCTAGCTTTACTTACTTAGAAATTATCAAATTTCTTACTTTTCTTAATTCCAATGATTGGTTATCAATGAGAGTCAGAGTCATAAAGCACAGAAACAGACCCTTCGGTCAAACTTGTCTATGTCAACTGTGTTCCTAAACCAAACTAGTCCCACTTGCCTGTTTTTGGTCCATTTCCCTCCAAACCATTCCTATTCATGTACTTTTAAATGTTGTAACTGTACCTGCATCCACCACTTCCTCTGGCAGTTCATTCCACATATGAACCACTGTCTACGTAAAAACATTTCCCCTCATGTCCTTTTTAAATCTTTCTCCTCTCACTTTAAAAATATGTGCCCTAGTTTTGAACTTCCCCACTTTAGGGAAAAGAGTCTTGCTATCCATCTTATCTATGCCCTTCATGATTTTATAAACTTCTATAAGGTCACCCCTCAACCTCCTACATCCCAGTAAAAAAAGGCCCAGCCTCCATCTTTATAACTCAAACCTTCCATTCTGGGCAACATCCTGGTAAATCTTTTCTAAACCCTCTCCAATTTAATAGTATGGATGACCAAAACTGTACACAATACAGCAGAAGATAACTCACCAATGTCCTATACATTCGCAATATGATGTCCCAACTCCTATATTCAAAGGCCTGAGAAATGAAAGTGAGCATGCTCAATATCTTCTTAACCATTCTGCCTCCATGTGAGGCAAATTTCAAAGAACTTTATACCTGAACCTCTAGGTCTCTCAGTTCTATAACATTTCCCATGGCCCTATCATTAATTGTAAAAGACCTGCCCTGTTTGTTTTTACTAAAATGCAATACATTGCATTTATCCAAATTAAACTCCATTTGCCACTCTTCAGCCCATTGACCGAATTGATCAAGCTGTCTTTATAATCTTAGATAACCTTCTTCACTGTCCACTATACGACCAATTTTAAGTTATCTGCAAACTCACCAACCATGTCTCCTAAATTCTCATCCAAATCATTTATATAAATGACAAGACAAAAGTGAATCCAGTACCGATCCCTGTGGAACACCACTGGTCACAGGCCTCCAGTCCAAAAAAACAACCCTCCACCACCCCTCTGTCTCCTCCTGTGAAGCCAATTTTGTATCCAACTGACAAACCCAGCCTGAATCCCATGTGATCTAACTTTACTATTGACGTGAAACATTTGGCAGAAATGCTTTGATGACAGCGTGGGTTTTCACAATCAACCCAGAAGTGCCATTTGGGTGGAATTAGTTGGCACAATGTAATTACACAGTGGCTTATCAGTTCATAGGATAGAAGCACTGGCCTGGTGCATTAACTGTCAGTTGCAGGCAGGAAGTGAACTACCCTGGTATCAGGTGATAATGAGGACAGGTTATCATACTATTTATAAAAGTTGACCAGAGCTCTTTGTAGAGCGAAGGAGCTTGCAGGATCACCATGATGATCTTTGTGAAACTTGATATTGTGTCCCCGGAGACATTTCATCACCATTGTTGTCACATTCCAGAAGCCATCTTATCCTCTCTGTTCTGTACCTAATGTCTGTCCCAATTCTGTGCTGCCACTGAAGAATCATCAAAATCCCTGTGTATAGTACACCAACAATGATGAGTCCAGACAACTGTGAGCAGGAAAATGTCACATTGCCTACCTTCACAGTTTAGTGATGTAATGTACAGGATTTCCTCAGGCCACACAAGAACATCAGAAGGTGATGTACAGTATAAGTATAGCAGGTGACTCTCTAATGTGATCAAGGAGTTCTGAAAGTAGAAATCAGCAGAAGTCAGCAGCAGTCAGAAATAGCATTGTACATATGAGCAGGGTCACAACTGGGTTATGATGCCCCCCTGCACTGCTGGGGAAGTAAAACTGAATGCTAAGAATACTGAATTTTATCTGTGGAATGCACAATGGCACATATGAGGTCAGGTCAGTCAGCTGAAAAAAAGAATTTCATGCTCAGGAGCATATGTCATATAAGGAATTGCTGCACTTGAATAAGAAGATCTTCCTTTAGCTTCCCGGGTTCAACAAATAAGAATAGACACATAAGGGAAACATCCAAGAGTTCCCATCATGTGCTAAATCGATGCTAGCTTAAGAGATCATATGATCATTGTGCAGAGATTCATCCACCAATTCTGCTAATAGAAAGAAAGGAATGCACAACCCAGAAGAGCGGACCAAGATCAGTGAAGGTGTATTGGATGACCAGCCCTGACACCAACAAAGGAAAGGATACCAACAGACTTGACCTACTTGGAAAACATGGCAACTGTGCAACAGTGGGTGATGAGAGCAGAATGCAAAACAAAGAGAGTGTGGAGACTTTCATCTTGGTGTCCTCTGCCGGGGGCAGGAAAGAAGTACAGATCAGACCTTATCTGAAGAGGAAATGGGAAGGTCTTTGCCATAATAGTTTGGCTTCTCCCCCATGTGAGTTTCTGGATTCCAGAAAGGAGTGTCTGTTAAACACATTAAGATCATGGAAACCTGGGGCTTTCCATAGGAATGCCCATCATTGATTAGATGTCTCATAGGATTGAGTATACGGGTAAGAGGGAACGACATAGTGACCACATTGCATGTGATCATTGTAACTTAAAATGTATAAGAATGCTACCTTTTACTGTAAAATGAGAGTGTGTCATTGATGTCTCTTCCAATCTGAGCTAAAGTTTAAGCGAATAATTGAGTTCATACACCGAGACCAGATTAGGGAAAAATCCTTTGGCCCTGGCCCTGCATCAGCTGATTTCTGCTTGAATAAACAGCTTCCACTTGCCTGAATCCTGTCTGCTTCCTGAGTCTTCATGGAGTTATACTCCTACAGGCCTAAGGCCAGCACATCTTGAGTCAAGATTTGGATGAGAATGTTTATTTGCCATCATTTTAGTTAGCATGGCACTTAGTTGGGAGGGAGTGGTGCTTCTGTAAGCCAGAGCACAAAACAAACTTTTTCATTGGAGATAGTGGGAGAGGTCAAGATCACAGGCATAGTGGAAGCAGGCGCCCAGTGCGAGAGCGCATGAAACAGCACAGATGCATGCAAAATAACACAAGAGCAAGCAAACAATGCAAGAAAGCACTAATCTGAAAAAATAAGTAAAAGGGGTTGTGAATCCCGACACTGGGGTGTGCAAAATAAGAAAGGGGGGTGTGAATCCCAGCACAAGAAATTCTGTCTGGTCACGGTCGACCAGTTTGCAAGATGGGTAGAAGCTTTCCCCACAGCAGACTGTATCGCAATTTCAGTAGCAATTATTTGGCAGCTGAAATAATACGTAGGTTGGGGGAGGGTCCCCCTTCAACTAGACTCAGATCAAGGGACACACTTCTCAGGTAAATAGCTGAAGGAAGCATGTAAACTCCTGGAAATAACACAAAAGTATCATATCCCCTACCATCCATAGAGCTCAGGAATGGTAGAGAGAATGAACAGAACACTAAAAATTGTTCTGACTAAGGCATTGATAGGAGAAGGGGTTAAATGGACTCTTTCCCTACTAGCCATCCTGATAGCCCAGAGGGCAACTCCCTCGAGTACCACTGCACTAACACCCTTTGAGCACATGACAGGAGGAGCAATGACATTCCCCCAGGGGGAGTAGAACTGACTGACAGCATGAAACAAGTCTGGGATTATATGAAATCCCTTTGTGAGCATTTACCCATACCCATACTGTGAGCATTTACCCATACAGACAGGCATGCAACCAGCAGCATTTTAAGGACTGGGAGTCTGAGGGATGCGCAGAACAGAGAAAAATGCTAGCCCCAGGATCAAAGGTCCTGGTGAAAATCATTCCAAATAAGGGAGCTTTGTTGCCCCCTCATGGGATGTACCTCATGAGGTAACATTAACAGGAAACAGGAGCGCACTTATGAATGAAAATGGAGTTGGTAAATTGAGACATCCCACTCAGCTAAAGATATGTAGGAGTTAACACTATAACAGGCTGGCCTGCTTTTCTGGTATTCTCTCTCCTCTCTCTCTCTCTCTCTCTCTCACAGGATTTAAAGGGACCACCAACAAGCTTCAGGTGCAGGATCCTTGACCCAAGGACGACAATCAGAATAGATTAAGATTGCATGTAAATATATGTGACGCAGTTGCGTGGTGAAGTCTGTAATTAAGAACATTGCTGAAGTTAGCGTGAGTATGAAAATGCTAATCTTCTGTGGACACCTCTTAATGATGATTGAATCGGAGACCGGTAAGCAAGTGATTGATCCCGAGGGAGAAGTGTTGTGAAGTTGGGTAGAGTAATTGTAGATTGGGAGACAAGAAGTTAGTAGTTGATGGTATGTAAAATTGTAAAATTTGAAAAGCATTGCATGGTCCTTTAAAAGATGCAGAAATCCATGCACAAATATTACATACTAAAACACAACCATCAACTGTGAAAATGTTCAGAAAATAAGCACCTATGCTACCCTAGAGTTTCTAAATGCTCTTTCCAGCATGGATCCAGTTAAAAATCACACAACACCAGGTTACAGTCTAACAGGTTTATTTGGAAGCACCAGCTTTTGGAGCGTTGTTCCTTCATCAAGTGGTTGTGAAATATAAGATCATAAGACACAGAATTTATAGCAGAAAACTACAGTGTCATACAGTGATATATTGAACAAACCTGGATTGTTTAGTCTTTCATCTTTTGGAATGGATTGCAAGTTTCAGTTTTGGCTCCCCCACATCATAACACAGATCCATGTGCTCTAACAAAATGTAACTTCAGCACTTTAAGCTGATGTGGAGGGAGGCTGCTGATTGTGTTGCATTATGGCATGAGATAACCTTGGTGAGTGCTCTCTGCATGCCTGAGGCTTGGAGGTCCAGTTGCTTTCTCTGTAGCCAAGTCTGCTGGAGGTGTTTGGGTCACTGACAGATTGATTGAGAAGCACCCGTACATACTTAGAATGCCTTGAGAGGAGGCCCCCAGAACATCAGACTCTCACTTCTTTCTCTTTGCACATTGGCACCTTTCTGTCTACAGGAGAAAGAAGATCACCTAGAAGCATGTCAAAGTGCCTTGTCTCCCTCTTGTCTGCCACAGCATATGTGGGAGTGCAGATGTGTTCCTCGTATATCCAGTACTGTTGAGTGGTCTGGTTAATATGACTCTCCATGAAAGTTGTCAACTTCTCCATGCAGCATGACCTCATGGTTCCAAAACTCAATTCCTCTACTAATAAAAGCTAACACACCGTATGCCTTATTAACAGCCCTATCAACCTGGGTGGCAACTTTGAGGGATTTACGTACATGGATACCGAGATCTCGCTGCTCATCTACAATGCCAAGATTCTTACCATTCGCCTAGCACTGTTTATTCCTGTTACTCCTTCTAAACTGAATCACCTCACACTTTTCTGCATTAAAACTCCATTTGCCACCTCTCAGCCCAGCTCTGCAGCTTACCCATGTCCCTCCGTAACCTACAATATTCTTCAACGCTACCTATAACTCCACCGACCTTAGTGTCGTCCGCAAATTTACTAACCCATCCTTCTACATCCTTATCCAGGTCATTTACAAAAGTGACAAACAGCAGTGGATCCTTGTAGTACACCACTAGTAATTGAACTCCAGGATGAACATTTCCCATCAACCACCACCCTCTGTCTTCTTTCAGCTAACCAATTTCTGGTCCAAACTGCTAAATCTCCCTCAATCCCATGCAGTAGCCACCATTGGGAACCTTATCAAATGCCTTACTGAAATCCATATACACCATATACAGGCTTTACCCTCACCCACCTGTTTGGTCACCTTCTCAAAGAACTCAATAAGGTTTGTGTGGCGAGTAAGAAGAAATATAGTGGTAGTAGGGAACAGTATAGTGAGGAGCATTGACACTGTTCTCTGCAGTAAAAAATAAGAGTTTAGAAAGTTGTGTTACCTGCCTGGTGCCGGGGTTCAGGAATCTCTTCAGGGCTAGAGAGGAACTTTAAATGGGAAGGAGAGGATCCAATCATCGTGGTGCATGAAATAGAAATGATAAAGAGTGAGGTTTATCTAGAGCTATCAAGATAAACTTTATCAGACTCTAGAGCTAGACCCCAAATTAAAAAGTAGAACCTCAAAGGCCCTAATCTCTGCATTATTAGCAGTTATGTGAAAATTGGCATAAAGAAAATTACATTAGAGAGATGAATGCGTAAATCAAAGACTGGTGTGGGAAAAATGTGTTCCACTTCATGGAGCACAGGCACCAGCACTGGGAAAGTGGGATCTACTGATGGGCAGTGTCCACCTGCACCTTGATGGGGCTTCTGTTCTTGGCAGCTATATAACTGGGGTAGTGGATAGGAATCTAAACTGAATCAAGGAGGAAAGGAATAAAACTTGAGAAGCTATGGTTGATCAAAGAGTAGAATTGTGACCAAAGAGAAAGGTATTAATATGGAAAATGATAAAAAGAGTGAAGGAATGGAGAGAGAGTATGAATTTAAAAGTCAACCGAGAACTAAGACCATAAGTGGTTAGCACTGCTGCCTCACAGCGCCAGAGACCTGGGTTCAATTCCTGCCTCAGGCGATTGTCTGTGTGGAGTTTGCACATTCTCCCCGTGTCTGCGTGGGTTTTCTCCGGGTGCTCCGGTTTCCTCCCACAGTCCAAAAGTGTGCAGGTTAGGTGAATTGGCCATGCTAAATTGCCCATTGAGTTAGATGTAGGAGAGTGGGTCTGGGTGGGTTGCTCTTCGGAGGGGCGGTGTGGGCTTGTTGGGCCGAAGGGCCTGTTTCCACACTGTAAATAATCTAATTTATAAAGAGAATAAAAGTGTAAAATTAAGGCCTTGTATCTGAATGCACTTAGCATTTTAAACAAAATGGGTAAACCAAGAGTACAAATAGAAATAGATATGTATGATCTGGTAGCCATGACAGCGACATCACTTCAGAATGACGTGGGTTGGGACCTGAACCATGAAGGATACAGGACATTTACAAACAACAGAAATTTAGAAAAAGATGGAGGTTCTGACTCTGTTAGCTAGTGATGGTTTTCGCATCAGCATCAGCAGACAAAAACATATATAAAAGTTAATAAATATCTATTCATATTATCACAGTGAGTTATACTTCTGTTAAGGGAAGAACTTGGATTTTTGAAGGTTAATATTCACCAGAAGATTGTAAGACCTCCCTGTTCAACAAGTACTTGCAAGAGATCTCATAGGTCCACCAGAGGTAGCATACTCAGTTAAATGTCTCAACCTCATCATTATACTGTAGCGAGCTTGGACTGTTTGCTCAATTCTCTGGAGTGAGTCTTGAAATTGCAACCTTCTGAGTCTGGCTTAGAGTCTTTAGAACGAGTAACTTCACAAAAATAAGTTCTTATCTCAATGAAGAGGAACAAAAAATAATACTTTTGGGAATATAAATTGTGTTATAATAACTTGATAAGACAAGAGGAAATACATGATTTAGTTGCACTATCAAGGTTTGATGATAGTTATGTTATTTCTTGTGAAAACAGGCCTGGAATTCCCTGTGCTGTTGTGCTGGTGTCATATTTTGTAAAGGATCCATGGCTGTAACTGCTCTGGCTGAGTTCATATGGCTATAATAATTTGACAGCATTAAATAAATTCATAAATTGAATAATTGTCTACATTCAAAAACAAAAAATCATTCTAAAGTTTTCTTTACTATCTACAGCATTAATTTTCTGCCCAGTACATTATTTACATGCAAATATAAAAACTTTTTTAAAGCTTTTTTTTATGAGTGACCACATATGATGACGAATTTAGATAAAAGGAAAAGAGCTACTCTGAGAAGTCTAATGTTAAACAGAACTCTAACATGTTTAACATTCCTTATCTTTATGAAGAAAGGACCTAGTGGGAAGGAAGTACTTGATAAAGTCAGACTGAGGGCAAGTGTCTGATTGTATTCCTCAGGAAGTTGGAGCACTGTTCTTTTTGCTAATTTGGACTTGGATAGGCAGGCCTAATTTCAAATTTGCAGATAGTGCAAAAGTTATATATGCACTAACCAACAAGGAGAATCTTGATAATGTAAAGCGGGGTGTGGATAGGTTGGTGAAATCAGCAAACATGTAAGCAAAATTTATAGAAGTATTAACTTTTCTAGGTACCTGAACTTGTTATGAAGAATAAAAGGAGCTAATATGTGCTAAATGATACAATTTTAAAAGTGTTGAAATTGTGGCTATGGAATGTATATATACAAGGCTTTAGCAGCGACAGGACATGTGGGAAGTCTGTTTTAAATAATATGCAGAATTCTTTATGTTATTAAATAAAAAAGTAAGCAGCAAAGATGATATGCTAAACTTTTATATTATGGAATATTCTGTTTAATTCTGGGCATCATGCTTTACAAACAATGTCAAGGTCCTTAGATAAAATATAAAACACATTTACTAGAATCATCCTAGGGATGAGAGAGGAGCTGTAGCGAAAACAAGGAAAGAGATATGCCACAATTATTAATGCTAGAACCACCATCATTGTTTACCATTCACATAAATAACTTGGACTTGATGTTGTAGTGGCATTGCCATTGAGTAAGTAATCCAGAGGACAGAGTTAATGTTCTGGGAATATAGATTCAGTCTCCATCATGGCAGTTCATGGAATTTGCCTTCAATTAATTCATAAATCCAGAAGACAAACAAGATAACTATCATTGGTTGTTGTAAAAACTCATCTAGTTCACTAATATCATTTAGGAAAGGATATCTACCATTCTTGCCTGATCTGGCCTATGGATTACTCTAGACCGACAGAGATGTGGTTAACTCTTGACAACCCTCTGAAGTGGCCCAGCAAGCCACTCAGATAAAAGCAAATTAGGAAAAGATGGGTAATAATTCTGGTGTTGCTGGCGATGCCCACATCACATGAAAGAATAAAGGAAAAATCTTGGCAATTAAAAATTTATGTTCAAAGAGCAGTTCTAGAGTGATAAAATTGAAAAGCATAGAAATTATCCTTAAGTTGTATAGAATGTGAGTTAAAATACATGAATGATTCAACAAAGCTATGACAACAAAGGCTCTAAATTTGAGTGCATTGACCAATCTAACAATCTGATAAGCCTGTTGGCTATCTGTCCAGCCTGCAGCAAAGGTATCAATGTATTCCATTTTAGATTCTTTATTGGCACAACTACGCAATAGAGTTTCATCATGTTAGTGGAAGCATTGTCAGTGATAATACTCAGGCATCACAAAGACACAGTGAAGTGTAATGACAGTGTAAACAGTATATGGAGCTTTCCCCAGATGTGAGACAACTCTGCAGTATTCGTCAGGATGTAGACTGTGACTCATGTGTCTTTGGCACAAGGATTGTTTTTGCTTAATTATCCAGGAGCACATGGTTGCAGAAGTTGTTAATGCATTACAGGTGTAACACTGTTATCCAGTGCAAGGTTTGTGCACAAGATTTAGCTTTTACCAAGGCCATGAAATCAGGAACAAAGTTAAAACAAAAGGTCACCATTTTGTTGCACAGATAAAGCAAATGAATATCCATATCAGTCAATGGGAGTGCTCAACCTGCTCAGTACTTAGCACTGCTGCCACATAGCACTAGGTACCGGGGTTCAAATGTTCATTTTTTACACATTCTCCCCTTTCTGTGTAAGCTTCCACTGGGAGCTCCAGTTTCATCCCACAATCCAAAGATGTGCAGGTTAGGTGGATTGACCATGCTAAATTCTCCTTTAGTGTCCAGAGATGTGCAAGCCAGGTGGATTAGCAGGTGGTAAATGCAGGGTTATGGGGATAAGGGTGCAGGGGGTGAGTTTGGTTGAGATGTTCTTCAGAGGGTCAGTGCAATCTCAATAGGCCAAATGGTCTCTATCTGCAATGCAGGGATTGTATGATTCTAGATCCTCATCCAGTATCAGATATAGGCATCGTGCAAACTGTTATTACTCTGGAGATAGTTCCATGAAAGTATGTACAGTAGATTTTTTTTGTGTGAAAGTTCTCCTTCGACATGGTGGCTCTTGTCCTACTCCTTCTACAAACATACAGAATAGGAGCAGAAGTAGACAATCCAGACCCTTCAACCTGCTGCATATTCAGTAAGATCATGACTGATCTGTTTGTTTTGAATTCCACATTTCTATGTACCTATGATGGCCTTTTCCTCATCTACCAAGAATCTATTCACCCTGTCTTGTAAATATTCTGTGACTACACCTATACTGTTTTCTGAGCAAAGAGTTCCCAATTCATACAGCCCTCTGATAGAGAAAAAAAGCCATCTCTACCCTGAAAGGGTGACTCCGCATTTTAAAAGTTTCCCTAGTCCTGGATTGACCCACAAGAGGAGACATTCTTTCCATAATCTACCTTGTCAATACCTTTCAGGATCTTACACAGTTGAATCAATTCACTCCTCAGTGTTCTAAACTCCAGTCAAAACAAAGCTAGCTGTCCAGTGATCATAGGACAACCAGATATCAATCTCGCAAACTTCTTCTGGACCATCTCCTCCACCCTTCATCCTAGTGAATGAGGATATGGCAGCTGAAATGTCACTGCTTGCATTCCTAGTAATGCTCTGGCATCACAAGATGCCATTCAGGCCACAAACTGCTTTGACTCAGTCCTTCATGAGATCAGGTTACAATTGGATAGTGAGATATGTAGCAATCATATTTTCTAAATCACTTTGTACAGACATGGTACACACCTCTGGAACAGGCTTCTTGTTAAAGAGGTAGGGAACTTCCACTACTCAAGGAGGGCCCTGAGAGTTATGTAGCTATGATGCTTATTTGGGAATTGAAGACAGATGCTGTACCTTGAATAAACATTGTACTCTTGATTATTGAAGTTGACCATACATTCCAGCCATTGAGTCCAGATCCTTTCAAAAATGTTACTCACTCCTCTCACTTAGGGTTTATTCTTCTTGAAATCAAAAGCACATTTGACATTTGTATTTCAGATCAAGGTGGTATTCTTCAGAACTTCTGTTTGTTGCAGTCAGTTGCAGAAATTTGTAAGGCCCCTTGACAACACCACCTGAACCCCTAACCACACAATCACTACCATCTAGAAAGGTGAAGGAAAGTACTGTGGCCCATCTCCTAGTCTGAATTTGCAAAATATTCATGACCGACTGACCAACAAAAGTGATTTTGCTTGACTTGCAAGGCGCACAGTGACTCAATATCTAATGTCAGAAATGTTGCGGATCCCAAGTCTTCAATTAGTTCAACTGCCTAACATAGAAACATAGAAAATAGGAGCAGGGGTAGGCCATTTGACCCTTCAAACCTGCTCCACTATTCAATATGATCAACTCTGTTCCTACTTTCACTTTACTATTTTTCCATTTATCCTTTAATCCCTTTAACATTAAGACAACTAACTACCTCCATCTTGAAAACATTTAATGTTTTGGCATCAAATGCTTTCTATGATAGACAATTCCACAGGCTCGCCACCATCTTGAGTGAAGAAATTTCGATCATCTTAGTCCTAAATGTCCTATCCAGTATCCTTAGACCATGACCCTGGATCGGAACATCCTTCCTGCGTTTACCCTGTCCCGTCCTATTAGAATTTTATAGGTTTCCCTGAAGTCCCCCTCAGTTTTATAAACGCCAGTGAATATAGTTCTAACCAATCCTTCGTATGTCAGTCATGCCATTCCAGAAATCAGTCTAGTAAGGAGACATGAAAAAATGCACACAAAGCACCAGGTGTGGTCTCTCTCCAAACTTTGTATAATTGACGAAAAGGATCCCCTCTTCTGTACTTGAATCCTCTTATTATGAAGTCCAACGTGCAATTTGCCTTCACCAACACCTGCTGCACCTGCACGCTTTGTTTCAGCATATGCTATGCAGGGCACTCAGATCTCATTGTACTTCCTCCTTTCCCAATCTGTGACCATTCAGATAACAAAACTACCTTCCCATTTTTGCTACCAAAATGGACAACCTCACATTTACCCACATTATACTTCATTTGCCATGCACTTGCCTACTCACTCAACTTGTCCAACTCACACTGAAGCATCTCTGCCTCTATCTCCCACTTCACCCTCCCTCCCAGCTTTGCATTGTCTGCAAACATGAAAATATTGTATTTAGTTCTTTCATTAAAATCACTAATGTGCATTGTGAATAGCTGAGGTCCACACACTGGTACACCATTATTTACTGGTAGCCACTAAGAAAATGGTGCATTTATTTTATGTCTTTGTTTCCTTCATGCTACCAAGTTCTCTATCCATGTCAGTAGACTGTACCCAATATCATGTGCTTTAATTTTATGTTAATCTTTTATGTAGGACCTTGTCAAAAGTTTTCTGAAAGCCCAAGTAAATCACATCCACTGACTGCCACCTATCAACTTTACCAGTTACATCCGTTGAAAATTTCCAATAGATTTTCTAAGCATGATTTCTTTTTGGCAAATCCATGCTGACTGTGTTCAATCTTATAGGAGAAAGTGAGGACTGCAGATGCTGAAGATCAGAGTCGAGAGTGCAGTGCTGGAAAAGCACAGCAAGTCAGGCAGCATCCGAGGAGCAGGAGAATTGATCAAGGGCTTATGCCTGAAACATCGATTCTCCTCTTCCTCGGATGCTGCCTGACCTGCTGTGCTTTTCCAACACCACACTCACGACTGTCTTCAATCTTGTTATTGTTTTCCAAGTGTCCTTATAGAGGTTTATAAAATCTTGAGGAGCATGGATAAGGTAAAAGATCAAGGTATTTTCTCTGGGGTGAAGGAGTCCAGAACTAGACGGCATAGGTTTAGGGTGAGAGGGGAAAGATATAAAAGAGACCTAAGGGACAACTTTTTCACGCAGAGGGTGGTGCGTGTGTGAAATGGGTTGCCAGAGGAAGTGGTGGTGGCTAGTACAATTGCAACATTTAAAAGGTATATGAACAGGAAGGGTTTGGAGGGATATGGGCCATGTGCTGGCAAGTGGGACTAGATTAGGTTGGAATATCTGGTCGGCATGGACGAATTGGACCGAATGGTTTGTTTCCATGCTGTACATCTCTATGACTGTATGACTATGTTCCACTATTAAATTTTTTATAATGGCCTCTAGCATTTTCCTGACTACCAATGTCAGGCTAACTGGTCTGTAATTCCCTATTTTCTCTCTACTTTTTTTAAAATAGTGGTATAACATTACCAACTTGCCAATCTGTAGGAACTGTTCTAAAGTCTACAGAATCTTGAAAGATAATCACCAGTGCATCCACTATTTCTAGGGCTACTTCCTTAAGCACGCAAGGATGTAGGTTAACCGGGCCCTAGAGATTTATCAGCTTTTAATCCCATCAATTTCCTTACTAATACTGATTTCCTTCAGTTCCTGCCTCTGACTCGAACTTGTATTTTCCAAATTTTTGATGTTATTTATGCCCTCCTTCATGAAGACAGAACCAAAATATGTCTTTAATTGATCTGCCATCTCTTTGTTCTCTATTATAACTTCTCTTCTTCCTCATTGAAAAAGATCTACAGTGTCTTTCTAATCTTTCTCTTTTCAGATACAATCAGATACAATTCAGATACAAAGGCTATTACAATCAGTTTGTATGTTCACCACAAATTTGCTCTTGTACTCTGTTTTCCCTGGTTTAATTAATCCCTTTGCCCTCCTTTGCAGAATTCTAAATTGCTCTCAATCCTCGGGTCTTTTGGTCTTTAGCTGACTTGGAATGCTCCTTCCTTGGATCTGATACAATCCCAAATTTCCATGCTGTGGTTCTGTTCGCCGAGCTGGAAGTTTTTGTTGCAAACGTTTCATCCCCTTTCTAGGTGACATCCTCAGTGCTTGGGAGCCTCCTGTGAAGGACTTCTGTGGTGTTTCCTCCGGCATTTATAGTGGCCTGTCCCTGCCGCTTCCGGTTGTCAGTTTCAGCTGTCCGCTGTAGTGGCCGGTATATTGGGTCCAGGTCGATGTGTTTGTTGATGGAGATTGTGGATGGCACTCTATAAATGCCGGAGGAAACACCACAGAAGCCCTTCACAGGAGGCTCCCAAGCACTGAGAATGTCACCTAGACAGGGGACGAAACGTTTGCAACAAAAACATCCAGCTCGGCGAACAGAACCACAGCAACAACACATTTATGACCAAAACAAAGTTACTCAAATTATGAAGGAATGAGGAATGACGAGAGGATATTGCAAATATATACATTGATATTTTCCTTTGAAAAATACTGAGATACGCACAACACACACGCATACTCCCTTAGGCATCTGTTGATGAAATTGCGAGGATATCCGTTTTTTGCGAATACCTTGTATAGGTATTCCTCTCCCTCTTTTTGCAGTTCTGGTGTGCTGCAGTGTGTTGTGGCCCTTTTGAACAGTGTCTTGATGCAACTTCGTTTGTGTGTATTGGGGTGGTTGCTTTCATAGTTCAGGACTTGGTCTATGTGTGTGGCTTTCCTGTGTACCTCAGTGGTGAATTCTCCGTTTGATGTTCTCTGTACCCTCACGTCTAGGAATGGGAGTTGGTTGTCCTTTTCTTCCTCTCTCGTGAATCGGATTCCTGTGAGTGTGGAGTTGATGATCCGGTGTTTATTCTCTATTTCCTAGATGTCACCTAGACAGGGGACGAACAGAACCACAGCAACGAGCACCCGAGCTACAAATCTTCTCACAAACTTTGACCAAATTTCCATGGTTAACCATGGTCAAGCCAACTTTCCCATATTGTTTTTGAGCCAGACCAGAATGAACAATTGGTGCAGCTCCTTCATGCACTATTTAAATATTTGCCTTTCCTATCCACTGTCATCACTTCAAGTAACAGTCCCCAATTTAGCATTGCCAACTCAAGTCTCATATTTTCCTTTATTTCGATTCAGGACCCTCGTCTTAGAATCAACTATGTCACTCTCCACTGTGTCATAGTATGTTCACTGTTTTCCAAGGGGACTCCCATAACTATATTGCCAATTATTCCTTTCTCATTCCTTACCCCATAAATAATTAGCAATTTACTGAACTGAGCATTTCCAATATCCCAGATTAGAAATGACCCAGCCTCTGGTCTAATTGTGGCTGTAGTCCCAAGTAAGATAAGTCTACCCTAGCCCCATGACACATTCTGCCCCGAACATGTACTTATTTCATCATGCTTTTCCCGCATATGCAGTGTGTTTGTCATGTATGCTGCAAACACTTCCACCACACTGATGTTGATGTGGCACCATGCGCTTCAACCACTTGTACCTTACTTTCACATTGTCACTTAACTGTGCCCTAAAGATGCAAGCTTCTGCATTTCTTTCCACTTCTTGCCACCTGTGAAACCTGAAGCTACTGGGCTGTTGTTCTCTAGTTAGTATCTGTGAGAGGACAGGGATACAGCCTACCCTGGTACCCCTGGAAAGACCTATTGCAATTGTACAGCTTAAAGCATAAGTGAAGGCAATGGGCAAGTTCAAGGCAGAGAAGGGAGGCCAAAGACCAAATCACCAGGTACACAATCTAACAATTTCCCAATGACATTCAATAGAATTGCTGTCATTGAATCCCCCACTGCAAACATCCTGCCAGTTGTTATTAATCAAAAGCTTAACTGGACCATCCATATAACAAGTATAACTACAAGAACAGGTCAGACACTCCTGAGCCCTGAAAACCAATGCATTTTTCCACAAGTCAGGATAGAAGTGCAGTAATTACCACTTTCCTAGATGAATGTAGCTTCAAGAACACTTCAGTTTAACCCAGCTCTATTTAAGGAAGGGATTGTTAGAAAGTGTATGATCAGTACACCTTGCACAAGCAGCTTGGAGAAGGCACACCCAGAAAGAGGTACAGCCCAAGTGAGTGTGTGTCACTGGACATTTAGTGCATCATGGGAGTTAGCGCACAGGGGAAGATGTGCTTTTTGAGGGTTTTTAGTTCATAGTTTGTGTGATTCTTTTTCAGAGTTTATAGTATGCAAGGCTATATTCTTCAACTGAGCAGAAAGAAAGATATCCTAGTTTAACAACTTCAACTTCAGGGTCTGTTGATTAGGAAAACAAATCAAAACAGTGACATCACAGGAAAGTGGTGTTATGTTTGGTTCCTGATTTTTAAAAGAAGTATATATTTTTGGAAGAAAGAATTAATTGAAAAATGTCAGAAATAAATGAAAGTGTAATAATTAATATAAGTACGTATTGTAAGTAAACAAAGTAGAATAAGGGAAGGACAGTTATGTGGCAAGTCGTTGTAGAGCATGGAAACAGACCCTTCGGTCCAACTAGTTCAAGCTGGTAAGTTAACAGTATTCATTACATCATAACTCTTTAGAAAAGAGAGTTACTCAGGGGCTTAAAAGAAGTCATGGCAACTGAACTTGCACCCTCCTGTGCTACGTGGAAAATTGTGTTAAACTTCAATTGCCCCTGGTTGACACATGCAGGAAATGTATCCAGCTGCAGCTACTGACGAACTGCATTTCAGAGCTAGAGCCGCAGGTCAATTCACTGTGGAACATCCGCAATGTTGAGCAAGTTGTAGATAGCACGTTCAGTGGGGTGGTTACTCTACAGGTGCAGAATAAACAGACAAAAAAGGACATAGGTGACCACCAGGCAAAGTAGAGGAAGGCAGATAGTGCAGGAATCCCCTGTGGCCACTGCACTTTTAAACAGATATACTGTTGTGGATAGTGTTAGGGGAGATGACTGTGTAAGGTGGCCCAGTAGTTCAGTGGTTAGCACTGCTATCTCATAGTGCTAGGGACCTGGGTTCGATTCCAGGCTTGGTCAACTGTCTGTGTAGCATTTGCACATTCTCCCCATGTCTGCATGGGTTTCCGACAGGTGCTCTGGTTTCCTCCCACGGTCCAAGTAGGTAATGAAGGTGGTCAAGTGATCGTAGTAACAGTGGGGGAATGTTTTGCAGACTCTGTTATGTTCAAGATTGTTCTGAAAAAGGTCAAGGATGAGCCTGAAATCGAAGTTCTCACTTAGAGGAGGGCTGACTTTCATAACATCAGACATGATTTGGCCAGAGTGGACTTGAGAACAGATACTTTCAGATAAATCTGACTCAGACCAGTGGGACCTATTCAAAAAATATGGAGTGTCCAGGGCCAACATATTCCAAAAATGAAAAGTAACCATCAAAGTGACCTGTACAAGAAGGACGGATTGCACCTAAATTGGAAGGGGACGAATATACTGGCAGGGAAATTTGAGAGAACTGCTTGGGAGGATTTAAATTAGTAAGGTGGTGGGGGGAAGGTGGACCCAGGGAGATAGTGAGGACAGTGATCAATCTGAGACTGGTACAGTTGAGAACAGAAGTGAGTCAAACAGTCAGGGCAGGCAGGCACAAGATAGGACTAATAAATTAAACTGCATTTATTTCAATGCAAGGGGCTCAACAGGGAAGGCAAATGAGCTCAGGGCATGATTAGGATCATGGGACTGGGATATCATAGCAATTACAGAAACATGGCTCAGGGATGGGTTGGACTGGCAGCTTAATGTTCCAGGATACAAATACTACAGGAAGGATAGACAGGGAGGCAAGAGAGGAGGGGGAGTGACATTTTCGATAAGGGATAGCATTACAGTTGTGCTGAAGGAGGATATTCCCGGAAATACATCCAGGGAAGTTATTTGGGTGGAACTGAGAAATAAGAAAGGGATGATCACCTTATTGAGATTGTATTATAGACCCCCCAATAGTCGGAGGGAAATTGAGAAACAAACTTGTAAGGAGATCTCAGCTATCTGTAAGAATAATAGGGTGGTTATGGTAGGGGATTTTAACTTTCCAAACATATTTTGATGGTATTAGGCAAGAGCTTTCAAAAGCTGATTGGAGGCAGATGTTCGCAGGTAAAGGGACGGCTGGAAAATGGGAAGCCTTCAGAAATGAGATAACAAGAATCCAGAGAAAGTATATTCCTGTCAGGGTGAAAAGGAAGGCTGATAGGTATAGGGAATGCTGGATGACTAAAGAAATTGAGGGTTTTGTTAAGAAAAAGAAGGAAGCATATGTCAGGTATAAACAGGATAGATCGAGTGAATCCTTAGAAGAGAATAAATTAAGTAGGAGTATACTTAAGAGGGAAATCAGGAGGGCAAAAAGGGGACATGAGATAGCTTTGGCAAATAGAATTAAGGAGAATCCAAAGGACTTTTACAAATATATTAAGGACAAAAGGGTAACTAGGGAGAAAATAGGGCCCCTCAAAGATCAGCAAAGCTGTGTGGAGCCACAGAAAATGGGAGAGAAACGAAATGAATATTTTGCATCAGTATTTACTGTGGAAAAGGATATGGAAGATATAGAAAGGGTAACTAGGGAGAAAATAGGACCCCTCAAAGATCAGCAAAGCGGCATTTGTGTGGAGCCACAGAAAATGGGAGAGAAACGAAATGAATATTTTGCATCAGTATTTACTGTGGAAAAGGATATGGAAGATATAGACAGTAGGTATATAGATGGTGACATCTTGCAAAATGTCCAGATTACAGAGGAGGAAGTGCTGGATGTCTTGAAACAGGTAAAGGTGGATAAATCGCCAGGACCTGATCAGGTCTTATTATTAGGTGCGGCATGGTGGCTCAGTGGTTAGCACTGCTGCCTCAAAGCGCCAGGGACCCAAGTTCAATTCCCCCCTCGGGCAACTGTCAGTGTTGAGTTTGCACATTCTCCCTGTGTCTGCGTGGGTTTCTTCTGGGTGCTCCGGTTTCCTCCCACAGTCCAAAGATGTGCAGGTCAGGTGAATTGGCCATGCTAAATTGCCTGTAGTGTTAGGTGGATTAGTCAGGGGTAAATAAGGGGGTTGGGTTTCTCTTCGGATGGTTGGTGTGGACTTGTTGGGCCGAAAGGCCTGTTTCCACACTGTAGGTAATCTAACCTTAAAAAGGTGTACCCAAGAACACTGTGGGAAGCTAGAGAAGTGATTGCTGGGCCTCTTGCTGAGATATTTGTATCATCGATAGTCACAGGTGAGGTGCCGGAAGACTGGAGGTTGGCAAATGTGGTGCCACTATTTAAGAAGGGCAGTAAAGTCAAGCCAGGGAACTATCGACCGGTGAGCCTGACCTCAGTGGTGGGCAAGTTGTTGGAGGGAATCCTGAGGGACAGGATGTACATGTATCTGGAAAGGCAAGGACTGATTCGGGATAGCCAACATGG
>NC_057718.1:74498329-74519922 GCF_004010195.1 Chiloscyllium plagiosum | reverse complement strand
TGCTTTCCTTTATTGGTCAGAGTATTGAGTACAGGAGTTGGGAGGTCATGTTGCATCTGTACAGGAAATTAATTAGGCCACTGTTGGAATATTGCGTGCAAGTCTGGTCTCCTTCCTATCAGGAAGATGTTGTGAAACTTGAAAGGGTTCAGAAAAGATTTAGAAGGATGTTGACAGGGTTGAAGGATTTGAGCTATAGGGAGAGGCTGAACAGGCTGTGGCTGTTTTCCTTGGAGTGTCGGAGGCTGAGGGGTGACCTTATAGAGGTTTACAAAATTACAAGGGGCATAGATAGGATAAATAGGCAAAGTCTTTTCCCTGGGGTCGGGGAGTCCAGAACTAGAGGGCATAGGTTTAGGGTGAGAGAGGAAAGATATAAAAGAGACCGAAGGGGCAACTTTGTCACGCCGAGGGTGGTATGCGTATGGAATGAGCTGCCAAAGGAAGTGGTGGAGGCTGATACAATTGCAACATTTAAGCGGCATTTGGATGGGTATATGAATAGGAAGGGTTTGGAGGGATATGGGCCAGGTGCTGGCAGGTAGGACTAGATTGGGTTGGGATTTCTGGGCGGCATGGACGGCTTGGACTGAAGGGTCTGTTTCCATGCTGTCCATCTCTATGACTCTATGACTCTAAATCCTGTGAACCCTTGATATCAAGGGATGTACAGCATTGGATTAAGCGGAAAAGGTTTATGGCAGATATTGAGGGCTCAAAACAGCAGAAGCCTTAGACAAGTATAGAATGTGCGAGAGGCAACTCAAAGGGAGATTAGGAGAACTAAAATGGGATATGAAAAGATTCTGGCAGGTAAAATAAAGGGAAATTGTAAGTTGTTTTACAGTTTACAGTAAGGGTAAAGGATAATGAGGGAAAGAGTAGAGCCCATTAAGGTCCACAGTAGTAATTTGGGTATAGAGCCAGAGGAAATAGGTAGGATTCTAAATGTATACATTAGGTCAGCGTTCACTAGTGAGAGGTACAACATTGGTAGCAAATCAGGCAGAAGGCCTATGATGCAGTGAAAGAAATTAGCATTGACAGCGAAGAATCTTAAAAGTTTTAATGTAGATAAACCTCCAAGGCCAGAAGAAATTTTTTCCAGGTTGTTGTGTGAGGCAATAGAGGAAAAAACACTTGCAATAATTTTCAATTCCTCTCTGGCTACACGAGAGGTGCCAGAGAACGGAAGGGCAGTCAATGTGATGCCCTTAATCAGGAACGAAGCACGGGATAAACCAGGAAACTACAGGCCCATCATTCTAACCTCAGTGGTGGGGAAACTATTATAAGCAATTCTGAGAGACAAAGTAAGTGCATTTGGTGAGGCAGAGATTAATCAAGAATAGTCAGCATACTTTTGTTAAGGGAAGGTCATGTCAGATCAATTTGATTGAATTTTTTGAAGAGCTGACCAGATGTGTAGACAAGGGCAATGTGTTTGATGTAATCTACTTCGACATCAGCAAGCGTTTTGATAAGGTCCAACATTGAAAATTGATATCAAAGGTAAGAGCCCATACGATTCAAGGAAATTTGAAAAGTTGAATCCATAATTGGCTGATGGCGGGTGATGGTTGAGGGATGTTTTTACAACTGCAAGTCTGTGTCCAGTGGCGTCCCACAGGAATCAGTGTTGGGGCCCTTGTTGTTTGTGTACTATATAAAAGATTTAGACTTGAATGTAGGAGTGTTGATCAGTAAGTTTGCAAACCTTACAAAAATTGGTGAGGTCATAACCTTAGAGGAGGATAACCTTAGACTGCAAGAGGATGTATTTTGGCTGGAAAGTTTCTGTTATGCAAAGAGATTGGACAGATTTAGATTGTTTTTCTTAGAGCAGAGGAGATTGAGAAGGGACATGATTGAGACTTATAAGATTATAGATAGGAGAGACAGGAAAAATCTTTTCACCTTGTTAGAGGGATCAATGACTGAGGAGTATAAATATAAGGTAAGAGGCAGAAGGTTTAGAGGAGATGTGAGGTAAAACCATGTCACCCAGAGCGTGATAGGAATGTGGAATTCACTGCCTATAAAGCTGGTGGAGGTACATTTAAGAAATACTTTGCGCCAAGGCATACCAGGCTATGATCCAAGTACTGTAAAATGGGTTTAGAATAGTTAGGTAATTTTCTTTTGACTAGCATGGAGGCAATAGGCTAAAGGGCTCTTCCTGTGCTGTATCTCTGTATGACTGTTGTAGTGATTGTAATGAGATCAACCAGGTAGACCTCGTAGAATATGAGTTCCCTGATTGGGGCTGTTAACCTTTCCAATCAGGGAGTCCTGGCTGACAGAGACAAACAGGAGTGTCAGGAGTTCTGTTCACTCTAGGAGGCAGTTCTAATGAGCTGGGTCAGTATCATGTACCATGCATGTGGAAATAGAGGGTGACTTGGTGACGTGATACCGGCCTTCGTGAAGCTATTTCAATGGTGACAAGAGAAAAACACGCCCTTAAAGAGATTAGCTCGCAATAGTCATCTTTGAGTTGGGAAGTAAGCATCTTGGGCATCATGTCATTATTTGAAAGCTTGAGTCTTTCGATACTGCTGTCGAAGATTGAGCCCAGTATGTGGAAAGAATGCATTTTTTTTTCTAGGCAAATGAGATTGAAGCAGATGAAAACTAAGAAGTCATTCTCTGGACAATTTATGGATTCGTAGCTATTTCATTTATTAGAGGTTTGAACTTTCCTTGAGGCACCAGAGACTAAAACCTTTTAAGAGTCGACAGATTTAGTTCAGGAATATTATGACCCCAAACCTCCTCCAAGTTTGAGACACTTTCAGTTTTACTCGGCAGTTCGAGAACCATGGAATCCACATCAGGATTTTTGACGAGGTTAAGACAACTGGCAGAGGCATGTGATTTTGATTTAATCCTAAATGAGATGCTGAGAGATTGTTTCGTATATGGGATTAATGATGTGCCCATGCAAAAGTGCCTACTATCTGAACCGCAACTGGGCTTCAAACAGGCACTACAACTGGCGTTTTCATAGAAAATGCGGCAAATAGAGTTACAGGGTATTCCAAAAGAAGTGGATACCCTCACCAGGCTGACTGAACTTGGGGAATACTACTTGAGTGAAGGCAATTGCATGACCTCACTCAGGACATATCCTGAGCAGAAGGACTCTAGGTCAGCCCCAAGCAAAACCCCAAAACAAAGCCAAGCCTCAGCCAAACAGTTAAATTTTTCCAAGGATTGAGGCTGCAGGCCAATGCAGTTGCTGCCAGTATGCAGACTTAAGACAGCAAAAGATGCCACTCAGCCTGAATTAAGGAAGAGAACTTGGTATCCCAGGGAATGAACATCCAGGAAAGTCCACCCACAGCTGGTTTGGGACAGTTAAATTGCTTGGCAACATCCTAATCAAAAACAATCAAAGTAAACGTCTGGTTAAACAGTCACCCAGGTCTAATAAAGGGTGTGGCTGTATCTGTGTTTGCAGAACCAGTCTTTACCAAAATTCACTCCAGACTCCAATCATTAATTTTGAGTAATATCTCGGCGAGGCCGCAAACCTATACCAGGGAACTCCTACAGCTTAGATTACATTCCACACAGTGTGGAAACAGGCCCTTCTGCCCAACCAGTCCACACCAACCCTCTGAAGTGTAACCCACCCACACCCATTTCCCTTTGACTAATGCACTTAACACTACGGGCAATTTTGCTTGGCCAATTCACCTGACCTGCACATCTTTGGATTGTGGGAGGAAACCGGAGCACCCAGAGGAAACCCACGCAGACGGGGAGAATGGTGCAAACTCCACATAGACAGATTAAGGGTACAACTTTGGTTCCGGACTCTTATGAGAGATAGCTGTTCAGTTACCACTGATTGTAGTTAAAAGCTTGGGCCCAAGCTTCATGGGGCGAATTTGGTTGAGAAATATTCGACTTGATTGGCTCAACATTTTTCGATTAGAAAATGACTGCCTTTGTGAAGTACGGACTAGAGACCCGGAAGATTTTCAGGAAGGTCTAGGAACTATCTAAGAGCCCAAGATCACCTTATATGCTGACCAAAAAGCAATTCCACAATTCTGCAAGGTCTCTCAGTGCCATTTATCTAACTTGGATAAGTAGAGAGCAAACTGGAAAACGAAAGAATCACCAAAACTCACAGTTTGCAGAATGGGCAGCACCAGTCAGACCAATTGTGAAGCCCAAGGTTTGTTTGTCCTTGTGGGGATTTCAAACAAGTGGTAAACCACGTTTTGCAGTTCGTTGCCCAATCCCTCACTTAGTGAACATATACACAAAACTAGCAGGAAGCGGGACATGAGTAGTACATACACGCAATTGCAAGTAGATGAGGATTCCCTGACATATGCTACTATTAATACCCATAAGAGTTTGTACCAATATTGGGATATCATCAGTCTGTGCCATTTTTCAGCAGATGACCGAAAGCATTTTACAACATCTTCCCCAGGTTGCCATTTACCTGGATGATGTGCAAATAACTGGGAAGACCATTAAAGAGCATTTAGAGAACTTGGATATAATATTTAAATGTTTCCCCAAGGTTGGTGTATGTGTTGCAAGGAAAAATGTATGTTCCTGCCATCTTAAGTGACTTACTTGGGCTAGAGAGTCGACAAGATCGTGTTACATCATTGGAAAATGAAGTGAGGGGCAATCAAAGGTGTCCTGGTTCCTTCGTCTGTTTTGGAGCTTAGGTCTTTCCTTGGATTAGTGAATTATGATGGAAAATTCACACGTAACCTTGGCCTCCATCCTGGCACTCTTACATCTGACGGCACGGTGGCACAGTGGTTAGCACTGCTGCCTCGCAGGGCCAGAGACCCGGGTCCAATTCCCGCCTCTGGCGACTGACTGTGTGGAGTTTGCACGTTCTCCCCGTGTCTGCGTGGGTTTCCTCCGGGTGCTCCAGTTTCCTCCCACAATCCAAAGATGTGCAGGTCAGGTGAATTGGCCTTGCTAAATTGTCCGTAGTGTTAGGTAAGGGGTAAATGTAGGGGTATGGGTGGGTTGCGCTTCGGCGGGTCGGTGTGGACTTGTTGGGCCGAAGGGCCTGTTTCCACACTGTAATCTAATCTAATCTGCTATAGAAAACGGGTCAGCCTTGGAAATGGTCACATTGCCAACATGTAGCCTTGACAGAAGTGAAAAAGTAGCTATCATTGTCTAAGATGTTGGCCCACTATGATCCCAAATGAGATGTGGTGCTGACATGCCATGTCTCCTGTACGGATTCAGGGTAGTGTGAACTCACCAGTAGCCTTGTAGTGAGGAAGGCTCAACAGCATATCCTTCCAGGACTTTGGCTGATACTCAACAAACGTGTGCCAAATAGAGAAGAAAGGTTGCCTCTAAAAAATTCTGTAATAATTTTGAACTTTCTGGGTACTCTTCCAGTTACTTCTGACAATATCTGACTGTGGACACAAAAAGATCTGGTCCTGGCAGAGTGAAACAGCTGGTAGTGATGGAGGTAATAAAAGGGCCATCAAAACCTGAATTGAAGAGCCATCAAAACCAGATCTGGCAAGACCAGATCACCATACATAACTCACATTATTTTGGGGAGCAAGACCATTTGTCCCAAGCAAAGGTCACTGGTAGATATTGGCTGAATGCTACTAGGGTCGCCCAGGGGTTTCCAAAATGAAAATGTTGGCGAGAAGTTATATCTGGTGGCCAGGATTGGATGCCGACATAGGCTCATTGGTGGGGCAGTGACAGCAAGGACAAAAATTACCGCCAGGATTTGGTTACACGTTGACTATCCTTTCATGGGCTGTATGTTTTTAGTCATTGTGTTTGCCCATTCAAAGTAGTTGGATATGCATAGACCTCATTCATCAAACACAGGGATGATGATTGAAAGGTTGTGAGCATCTTTTCCAACACACAGACTCCTGGAGGTGTTGGTCACAGATATCGGGCCAACAGCAGAGAATTCAAGTATTTCCTAAAGTCAACTGGCATTAGATGTTTGAGGCAGCATGGTGGCTCAGTGGTTAGCACTCCTGCCTCACAGCACCAAGGACCCAGGTTCGATTCCAGCCTCGGGTGACTATGTGGGGTTTGCACATTCTCCCCGTGTCTGCGTAAATTTCCTCCAGGTGTAGTTTAGGTGGATTGGTCAAGTTAAATTGCCCATAATGACCAGGGACGTGTAGACTGGATGGGTCAGCTATAGAAAATGCAGGGTTACAGACATAGGGTATAGGGTGGATCTGGGAGGGATGCTCTTCAGAGGGTCAGTGTGGACTCGATAGGTCAAATGGACTGCTTCCACACTGTAGAGATTCTATGATTCATATTCAGAAGCTCCAATGGTCTTGCAGAAAGAGCAGTCCAATCATGCTGCCACAGCCACAATCATAATCACCACCCATCGCCATCTCAACTTCCTTTCTCCCAGCCCCACCTCACCTCCTCTATTTATTTCTTATCCTCCTTCCCCTTCTCCAGTCCTGATGAAGGATCCTGCCTGAAAAGTCGAATCTGATGCTGCTTGACCTGCTGTGCTTTCTCCAGCTCCACATTTTATCAACCCTGACTTTCCAGCATCTGCAGTCCTCACTATCTTCAAGTCGAAACTTTGAAGGCAGGGACAGCCTACAGTTTCACTCCATACCAAACTGTTCCGGTTCCTGTTTGATTATAGGATCATTCCTCACTCAGCTATAGAGACAGCTCCAGCAGGGTTACTATTGAGGAGAGAAACTCCTTACTAGGTAAAATCTGATCTTCCTAGAGCTGGTGGGGAATGGTGAAACAGCACCAGGAATGCCAATACCAGACACAATATTCCTCTAAGTAGAAAAGGCAGTTTACTTAAGGGGATGAAGTTTGTTGATGAAACCACAGAATGGTCCTGAATGGGTAAGAGGCATGGAGAATGCAAGTTTAGGTCCCATGACATACAAAGTTCAGATGGAGGAGGCAGTCCTGAGCAAGCATGTGGACCACATGAGAGCTGCATTCTTGCAAATGGGGCAGGAACAAAACACACCTAACTCCTCAGAACATCTGGCAAAGCTATCAGAACACATGAACACTTCCCCCTGCTGACCCTATCCACCTAGCATTGAAGAAACCCTTGAGGATGAGGTGGACACAGCAGATGTTAGAGCGTCAACATTGTTACTCCCTGAAGAGGATGAATTTTGGCCTAGATGTACCGGGCATAAGAGGCAGGCTACAGTGTGGTACACAACACCAGTATCCAAGGTAAAGTTAGAGGAACCGGACCTGATGTGAAAATGCCTGAGAAGAAGCCACAAGGAAAAGAACAGGCCTACGGTCCAGGACTTAGAGGGGGAGGAATGTTGTGTTTGGAACGGGCTCAGCCAGGTGGACTTCATTGAGTATGAATTCCCTGATTGGAGCTGTTAACCTGGTCCAGTCAGGGAGTCCTGGCTGTCAGAAATAAACAGGAGTGTCAGGAGTTGTTTTCACTCTAGGAGCCAGCTCTGAGCTAGCTGGGTCAGTATCATGTATGAGGCATGTGTCAGAAAAGGATGACTTGGTGATAGGATGCTGACCTTTGCAGAGTTACTTCAACTGTGACTTGAACACTGAAGTAGCTTGACATTAACCAGGATAAAGTAGTCCACTCGAATAAGTTAATCCATTCATTCATTCCACATAGAGCACAGTAGCAACTGTGTGTATTATATAAAAGACACATCATGGAAACTCACCAATACTCCTTAAACAGCACCTTGCAAATCAACAAACTCTACCACTCAGAATATATTCTGGATTAGTGGTGCTGGAAGAGCACAGCAGTTCAGGCAGCATCCAAGGAGCTTCGAAATTTCGAAGCTCCTTGGATGGTGCCTGAACTGCTGTGCTCTTCCAGCACCACTAATCCAGAATCAGGTTTCCAGCATCTGCAGTCATTGTTTTTACACTCAGAATATAGCAGAGGCATGGGAACACCACCACCTGCAAGCTCATGTCTGCGTCACACACCATCCTAACTTCGCTGTCATTGGGTCAAAATTCTGAAAGCCCCTTTGTATTAGCACTGTAGGTGTAAAAGTATTAAAAACAACATTGGAATAATCCTGCATATACTTTACTTTTCACTCCAGGTTTGACTGGGACCATGGAGAAGAAAATGAGGACTGCAGATGCTAGAGATCAAAGTCAAAAAGTGTGGCACTGGAAAAGCACAGCAAGTCAGACAGCATCCAAGGAGCAGGAGAGTAGACGTTTCAAGCAGAAGCTCTTCATCCCAATTCTGTCTGAATGGCCGTGCTTTTCCAGCATCACACTTTTTGACTGGGACCATGATTGAGTCAGGTGCACTGTCTTTATAGCCAGTTCAGAGGTAGCCACAGAGCAGATGAATACCAAACAGACTGGTCAAAAGTTCCACTTCAGTTTTCTGAAAATTTGGCCCAGGCCTATAAAAGGTCATTAGACTTACTAGTCTCATCCACAATTGTAGCCCATGATACACCCATAACACTTCAATGTCCCATGGGCAGATCTCATAAGCCTCGCGGCAATGAAAAGTATTAAACTTCTGATTTAACAATTCTCATTCATGCATAATACTGAAATAATCTCTTATTCAAGAATACATAAAGGAATTTTAAATGGACTAAAGTGCTCGATCTGTTGTATCAAAAAGTCCTTCAATTTCACAAATCACATCAAAGACATTGATTTCTTTAACAGCTTTTAAACTGGTCCATCAAAATATGAATTCAACTGCCATCTAGATGTAAGTGATTTTAGAGCACTTAAAACTTTACAATCATTCTTAAGGGCCACAGTTATAATGTCAGTGCTTGGGAAATGCCAACAATCATCTGCATTGATCAATTTGAACAGATGATGAATTTTATTTTCTGAGTACATCAGATGCCCTTTAAATCGATGCACAACAACAGAGGGTGTTTATTTTCACTCTAATTTGGCAGGTAGGTAGGATAGTGAAGAAGGTGTTTTGGTATGGTTTCCTTTATTGGCCAGAGCATTGGGTATAGGAGTTGGGAGGTCATGTTGCAGCTGTACAGGACATTGGTTACACTACTTTTGGAATACTGTGTGCAATTCTGGTCTCCCTCCTACCAGAAGGATGTTGTGAAACTTGAAAGGGTTCAGAAAAGATTTACAATGATGTTGCCAGGTTTGGAGAATTTGAGCTACAGGGAGAGGCTGAATAGGCTGGGGCTGTTTTCCCTGGAGCATTGGAGTCTGAGGTTTATAAAATCATGACAGGTATGGATAGGATAAATAGACTCCCCCTGGGGTCGGGGAGTCCAGAATTAGAGGGCATAGGTTTAAGGTGAGAGGGGAAAGATTTAAAAGGGACCGAAAGGGCACCTTTTTCGCGTAGAGAGTGGTGCGTGTATGGAATGAGCTGCCAGAGGAAGTGGTGGAAGCTGGTACAATTCCAGCATTAAAGAGGCTGTGGGTCTGTGAATAGGAAGGATTTAAGGGCCAAGTGCTGGCAAATCGGACTAGATTAGGTTAGAATATATCTGTTTGGCATGAACAAGTTGGACCAAAGGGTCTGTTTCAGTGCTGTACATCTCTTTGACTCTATGATTATGACTACAGCTTTTTGTTATTTTTAGAAAGACGTAGATCAAAATAACTTCAGATAATTACACTTAACTAACCATATTTGTCCTTGACAAATATCAATGGCACTTCCATAAATTTGAGATGCCATTACTGGGGATGAAATTCTTGCAGCAGTGCTCGGTGGCTCAGTGGTTAGCACTGCTGCCTCACAGCACTACGGTCCCAGGTTCGATTCCAGCCACCGGTGACTGACTGTGTGGAGTTTGCACGTTCTCCCCGTGTCTGCGTGGGTTTCCTCCGGGTGCTCTGGTTTCCCCCAACAGTCCAAAGATGTGCAGGTCAGGTGAATTGGCCATGCTAAATTGCCCCATAGTGTTAGATCAATTAGTCAGGGGAAATGGGTCTGGGTGGGTTACTCTTTGGAGGGCTGGTTGGGTCGAAGGGCCTGTTTCCACTCTGTAGGGAATTTAATCTAATGAAAATTAAGTCTGTTTGAACTCAGCACCAATTTTATTTGGCCATGCTGAGAACTTCATATCCCATCCCCTTTTCAATTCGAGCAAAAAGAGGATCTTAGAAACTAGGAGTAGAAGTAGGCCATCATTCCCTTTGAGTCTGCTGTCTATGATCTTGGCTAACCCTCTACCTCGACATCGTATTCCCATTTTCTCTCCTTAGTTCTCGATGCCTTTAAAATCTAAACATTTATCCATCTCTTTCTTGAATATATTGAGTGGTTTAGCCTCCACAGCTTCTGTGGTACAGAATTCCACAAGTTCATTATACTTTGAGTGAGAAGTTTTTGCTTCATTTCAATCTTAAGTGGTCTACCTCATATCCTGAGACTGTGACCCCTGGTTCTAGACTCCCCAACCAAGGAAAACATCTTTCCTCTTCTAGTGTGTCCAGGACAGTTACAGTTGTATACATTGCAATCAGATTCCCTTTCAAACTCTAGCCAATACAGGTCCATTCAAACCAATTTCTCACCTGCCATCCCTGATATCAACTTAGTGACCCTCAATTGAACTCTGTCTATGACAATTATATCTTTTTTTAGGTAGGGAATTCAAAGCTGCATGCAGTACTCTGGGTGTGAGTTCACCAAGTCCCTGTATAACTGCAGTAAGGCATCTTTACTTCTGAACTCAGATTCTGTTACAATGAAGGCCAGTATATTGTTTGCCTTCCTAATTGGTTCTTGTACCTGCCTGTCTACTTTCATTGACTGGTGTACAAGGACACTTGGATCCATGTGTACAGCCACACTTCTCAATATATCGTCATTTAAATGATCCTCTTTTTTGTTTTTCACACCAAAGTGTATAACTTCACATTTAGCAACTTTGTGTTGCTTGGGTTTACCTGCTCACTCAAATTGTCTAAATGACCTTGAAACCTCCCTGCATCCTCCTCATAATTCACAACCCTACTCAGTTTTGTGTCAAGAGCAAACTGGAAAGTGTAGCATTTGATTCCCTCATCCAAGTCACTTATATTCATAGAATCCCTACAGTGTGGAAGCAGGTCATTTAGTCCGACCCTCCGAAGAGTATCCAAACAGCATCCACCCAAACCCATATCCCTCCCTCCCCCTTCCACCTTATCCCTGCAGCCTTGCATTTCTCAAGCCTAACCCCTAATCTCAAGTCTACACGTCCCAGGACATTATGGGCAATTTAGAATGGTCAATCCACCTAGCTTGCACATCTTTGGACTGTAAGAGGAAACCAGTGCACCCATGTCAACACAGAGTCAATGTGCAAACTCCCCACAGTCATTGCCCAAGGTTGGAATTGAACCTGGGTCCCTGGTGCTGTGAGGCAGCAATGCTAACCACTGAACCAATGTGCTCTATATCAATAGAGTTGCTGGGGCCCAAGTATTGATCCTTGCAGTACCCAACTCGTCAATGCCTGCCACTCAGAATAAGTCCTATTTATTCCCACTCTCTGTTTCCAGTCTGTCAACCAATTTTTGAGCTATGCCAATATATTACCCCCACCCCATGTGCTTTAGCTTTGCCCACTAACCTGTTATGAGGGACCTTATCAAAGCTTTCTAAAAGTCCAAATACACCACATCCACTCGTCCTCCCTTATTTATTCTACAAGTTACTTCCTCAAAATACTCCAGTAGATTAGTATCGCATGATTTGCCTTTCATGAATCTATGCTGGCATTGTCTAATTCCTTTAATGTTTTCCAAATATTCTCTTAAGATATCTTTTATAATAGACTCTAGCATTTTCCCCATCACAATATCCAACTAACTGATCTGTAATCCTCTGTCTTTTTTCTCTTTGTCCCTTTTTAAATAGTGCTGTTATATTTCGAATTCTGCAATCTGTAGGAACAGCTCTAAAGGCCTTTCTTAGACAACATTATCATTAATATTTCCAGTTCAGTTCCTTTAGTACTCTGGGATTTGGATTATCAAGTCCTGGGGATTTGTTTACCTTTAACCACATTAATTTAAACACCACCATTCTCTAAGCAATACTGACTTTCTTCAAGTCAACCCTCCCAGTAGATCGTTGGGTCCTGGATATTTCTGGAAGGTTATTTGTGCCCTCTTGTGAAGACAGAACCAAAGCATGTGTTCAATTCTTCTACTATTTCTTTGTTCCACATTTTCATTTCCCCAGCTTTTGACTGTAAGGGTTCCAACATTTGTCTTTACTAATCTTTTTCTCTCTAAACTGAGCTTTTATGGTCAATTTCTATGTCCCCTGCGTTTTACTCTTACTCTATTTTCCCGCTCTTAATCAAACATTTTGTCTTCTCTTGCTGAATTCTTCATGCCTCCACATTTTTAGCCTGCAGCATGAACCATATCTCTAATTATGCAACCACATGGCTTTCAAACCTGGCAAATGCACCACAATGACTCTGCAATCCAGAGCTCAAGTTTCTGTAGCTGGAAGCATTTCCTGCAAAGGTCACCATTAGTATCAATGATTTCCCATGCGTTACTTTGGTTTACTTATGTTAACTTTACTGGACCTTAATTTTACACATATTACAACTGTTGATAAATCTCACTAGTATTGATAACACCGACTAATATTTTACACACTTTACATAGTGCAATCAATTTTATTTAATGCAACTTTTTCCAACATGCACTGATTTGGCATGTGAGCTTGATTCACTATTCAGTCTACATCTCACTCAGGCCTCCTGACTTTGTGCCTCTTATTTAACTATGTTAAATGCTATACTAATTGTTAAAATGAACTACTACTGTGCTCAACCAGAATCATGAATGTAACCCCTTCATAAGGAGCTGAAATTCAGCAACAACATGGATCATAGTCATAGAGATCATGCTTCTGCCAGTCAAAAACAGCTACCTCACTATTTTAAGCCCATTTTCCAGCATTTGGCCAAGACCTTGAATGCCATGTCTTTGTAAGTGTACATTTAACTATTTCCTAAATATTATGAGGACTTCTGCCTCTACACACTTTCATTCGCAGTGAGTTCCAGATTCCCACCATCCTACGGGTAAGAAAGGTTTTCCTCACATCCCCTTTAAGCCTAGTTAGAGATCTCTTACCTTAAATTTATGCCCTTGGTCATCGATCCCTCCACCAAGGAAACATTTCTTCCTGTCTACCCTGTCAAAACCCCCTCATTATTTTACACATCTCAATCATGTCCCACCTCATTAAGGAGAAAGTGAGGACTGCAGATGCTGGAGATCAGAGCTGAAAATGTGTTGCTGGGAAAGCGCAGCAGGTCAGGCAGCATCCAAGGAACAGGAGAATCGACGTTTCGGGCATAAGCCCTTCTTCAGGAAGCCCTTCTTATTTTTTAAGATTAAAATTCCAGTGATAAGCTTTGGTACAATGATTATGATCTTTGTTGCCTGTTGTGCAGCAAGCATCGAACATAAATACAATATTTCACCTTCTTGCAGGGGAAGGAGGGTGTCTCTTTGATTTGCTTTCCTTTTCACCAATGTTGGTGGAAATCTGAACCAAAATGTTGATGAGATTAGGTCAATTGAAAATGCAATGGTTGACAATTTTTGTTCAGAAAGGCAATTAATAGATGTGAAACAAAGGTAAATGAAGTTCAAATGCAGAACAACTATGATCTAATTGAATGTGAAACTAGCTCTAGGGGCTGAATGGCATACTCCTATCTGTATTTTATATTGATGTGCACCAACCTGAGTCACACACTTACCAAATGAAATATTAGTATTGACTCCAGACCTGACTTTCCCTCAGCCTGAGTGCTGTCAATCAGCAAAGATTTAAGAGTGACAGGGAATGACTCATAATTTTACTTGCCTTATGGAAATATTATCATTATCCTCTATTATCGATGCTCTTCAGCATGGATGACAGCTTTTTGGATAAGAGTCAGACTTTGATTTAATAGTAAATGGATTCCATTTGCAAAATGCAAGTGAACTTGTACATTGAATACTAATAGTAGAGAAGATGACTGGCTTAATCCACATTTTATGTAAAGGGAAACCGCTTAATAGCTTTCCTATGCCCTATGAAGTAAAACACACCTCCACCAATCCCATCTCTGTTCCTCCCACTCCCTCACTCAAATGTGGCATAGCAACTACTTTTAATCTTAAGGATGTCAGTATATCAGTCTCATTAGGTATGTGTAACCCGAGCCCAAGGGTCTATATCCCAGGAAATAACTATATCTTTAACCTGAGTTGGCTATGCCTCCAATGTGAAGGGTCTATACCTCAGGAGGTGACTCTACCTCTATCCTAATGGGTCTGTATCTCAAGAGATGACTATATCTCTAATCTGAGTGTGCTGCATCCCAGGAAATGACTATAACTCTAACATGAGGGTCTGTATCCCAGTAGGTAACTATATTATAAATCTAAGGGTCTATATTCTTACGAGGTGACCATATCCCAGATCTGAGGGTCGGAATCCTGAGAGGTGACTTTACCTCGAAGCTGAGGGTCAGTGGTTTCTGTATTTCTAACCGAAGGGTCTGAATCCAGCAACCAACAGTACTTCAGAAACTCAGTGGCTTTCAGTAGCAGAGGGGGTGCTTTTTTTCGGCTGGTATTTGACCAGGAACACATTATCTGTGCACATGTCAAGCTGTGGACAATTCCTAAATTAGTAACTAATTAAATAATTAAATTAGCTAACTAATTAATGTAGTTGTTGAGCTGGAGTCTGAGCTGTAGATATGATGGGCATCAGGGAGGAGTAGGGTTGTTTGGATTTGGTTAGGTAGGGCTTCAGAGTTGTTATGTGGTCAGGGACAGGAGGATGTAACAATGAAATAGGTAGATATGAGAGTCCAGGATACAATGATGGCAGCCCTCAGTCCTTGCCTTAGACCAGCAGCTATGAGGTATTTGCAGTGTCTGCAGATGAAGTGAAAGGTGAATGAAAAAACAAACCACAGCACCCTTTTTCTGGAACTTAATGAAGTGCAGGGAAGGAAGTGAAAAGTAGCATTAGGAGACACTATAGTATCAATAGATACTGTTTTCTGTCTGCCAGTTACCAAAGTTAAAAACATCTCTTTTTGGCCAGAGTAGAAATTGAAGAGAGTGGAGGAGAGGATCCATTTGTTGTGATCCACATAGGATCTAATACTACAGGTAGAATTAGCAATGTTCTGTTGAGAAAGTTTGAGGAGCAATGGATCAAATTTAAAAACAGAACTTTGAATGTAATAATCTCCAGGTTATTACCTGAGCCATGCACCAACTGCATAGGGGTAAGTAGGGTGGAATGTTTGGCTGAAAAAGTGATATAGGAGATAGGGATTTTGCTTCATAAGTGACTGACACCAATCGTGGAAAGAATGAAATGCTTGATTGGGATGGCTTCCACTTAGGCACAATGGGGACATCTGTCCTGGTGAATCAAATAAATAGGACATTGAACAAAGCTTTAAACTAATAAAAAGTGGTTAGGAGAATGAGAGGATTCAGTGATGGGCAGATTCAAAAGTTGCATGGAAATTGTCACGGTTCTGGAGCAGAGCAATATTTTAAGTAAAACTTAGCTGTGTAGGTTGGAAAGAAGCAGCAAGGGAAACAAAGGTAATGGGACATTCGGGACTAAGGTGACAGAGAGAAATTTAAGAAAAGATCACAGCCAATCACAAGAACATAAGAACTCAGTCTCAACTCCCCCTTGCTGTCAGCTCCCAATAGCCCTTTATTCTGTTACTTATGAAATGTCTGTCTATCTCTTCAAATTTATTCAGTGTCCTGGTATCCACCACACTCTGGAGTGATGAATTCCACAGATTTACAACTTTTTAAGAGATGTAGTTCCTCCTCACCTCTGTTTTAAATCTGCCAACCCATAGCCTAAACCATCACCTCTGGTTCTAGATTACTCCACAAGGGAAAAGATAAGTGTGTGCTTTATCAATCCCCTTTAGCATCTTATAAATCTCAATTAGATTATTTCTCATCCTTCTAAACTCTAATAAGTATTGACTTAAACTGTTCCATTGTCCCTCAACTGACAAGGTTTTGGTCTTTGGACTGTCTGTAATGTAATTACATAATTACATTCTTCCTCAAGTAAATAGACTAAAACTGACCAAAACCAAAACTGCATCAGTACTCCAGATATAGTCTCACCAATGCCTTATGCAATTACAATACTTCCCTACTTTTATGTTCTATTCCTTTAGCAATAAATGTCAAAATTACATTTGCTGTCCTTATTGTCTGCTGTATTTGTATTCTGTAACTCATGCATGAGGGCACCCAGATCCCTCTGCACCAAAACATTTTGAGGTTTGTTTCCATTTAGATATTAAGTTATCTTTTAATTCTTCTGACCAAAATGGATGACTTTGCATTTATCCAAGTTAAACTCCATCTTGTCCATTCACCTAAACTACCCATATCCATTTGTAAACTTTTTTGTTTTTTCAGTCATAGATATGGGCATCACTGACCAGGCCAGCACTTATCACCCATCCCTAGTTGCCCAGAGGGAAATTAAGTGTCAACCACATTGTTATGAGTCTGGAGTTACATGGAAGCTAGACCAGGTAAAGACAACAGTTTCCTTCCCTAAATAACATTAGGAATCAGTTGGGTATTTTTCCAATCTACAATGGTTTATTGGTATTTATTGAATTCAAATTCTAGCATCTGCCATGGCAGGATTCAAACCCAGGTCCCCAATGAGGATATGGGCCTCTGGGAGGTAGGACAAAATGGATAAAGGAGCGGCACAAAATGGCTTCTGCATTGCTAAATTAGATTGCACTGAAACAAGAAACTGCAGACAGATGTAATTCCAATAAAATACAGAAGTAACGGTTAATTCTAAATTGCAGTTAGAGACAAAATGGTTCCTTGCGCCTATGTGACTACTTGGTTCCCTACGCCTACGTGACCACCTGCAGCTAGTCTCTAAAGTTATATCAGAAAACTAATCACATTTTGCAAACTGCGAGTCCTCATAGAGGAAATACTAATCCACATTTTGCAAGCTGTGAACCTTTGTAAAGGTGACATAAACTATTATGACTTAATCAATATCATTGAATCAAGCAACTACCCATGAAGTGATATCATGTATTGATTGGTTGTTACTATGTGATCATGCTCCATGTCTGATAATGAATAATGCATATAAAGCTTATGCAAACTCTGTAAGGTTGTTGGATTCTTTTGATTGCCAAGAAGTTTTCATACTTCTGGGCGAATCAGAGTCTGCCAACCCAGCGCTGTAACATACAATAAATGATTGTTTGCAAGTTAGACAACGAGTGGTTTACAGTTGTGTTAATTGACCAATCGTGGAACTGAGAGACCCATAAATCATCACCAGTACATTACCAGTGAATCTGCAATGAATCTCCCCTTAACTGCAATGGGCTTTCTAATTTATTTCAACATTATCTATAAATGTAGCTATCGTACATTCTGTGCCTGCTTCTAACTCATTAATATAGATTGTAATAATTGGGGCCCAAGGTCGAAACCCAGTAGCACCCAGCTAGTTTAGCTTGCCACAAAGAAAGAGACACATTCTTTGCTTTCTGTTGGTTAGCCAATCTTCTTCCAAGGTAATGTATTATGCCTAACCATGCAGCGTCTTGCATTGTGTAGTAACATTTTCTGTGGCACCTTATCAAATGCCTTCTGAAATTCCACGTATGCGATTTCTATCATTATTCATTTTGCTTTTGCATCTTTGAAGAACTCTAACAAATTATTCAAACATGATTTACCCTTCATAAGACGATACTGGCTCTGATGGATTGTGTTTTGGTTTTTCAAATGTTCTATGACAACATCCTTAATAATGGATTCCAATAATTCTCTAATGACAGACATGTCTTGGTCTATTGTCTCCTATTTTTTTGCCTCCCTCCCTTTTTGAATAAAGGTGTTACATTAGCATTTTTCTAATCCAGAAACCTTTCTAGAATCCAGGGAGTTTTAGAATATTATAACCAATCCAGTATCTCTGCTACTTCTTCCTTTAGTATCTTAGGATGTTGGCATCTTGTCTGTCTTTAATCCCAATGGTTTGTTCAGCATAAAGGCCCAATATCTGCATGTGTTTCCTATAAACTCAATGTTATAGCACAGATGGAAATTAATAGATTTGATCTAATGGGGAGACATGGTTGCAAAGTGACCAAGATTAGGAACTATATACTTAGATTTTTAAAGATATAGGCAAAATGAAAAATAGAAAAAGTGGCCTTGATAATGAAGGATGGGTTAAATACTGAAGAGGGAAAGAAGAAGCCTTGGTTTAGAGGTTTGGGATATAGAATTAGTTTGGGCTGAGCAAAAAACAGCAAAGATTTGATTGTGGGAACCCTATAAGGGGTTAAAGTGTAAGCAGAGTATAATTCGGGAAATTAGAAGTTTGTAAAATAAGTATGAACAGCACTCATTGGTGGGAGTGTTTAATCTTCAAGTAGACCAGGGAAATCAAATGTACAATAATGATGTGGAGGACAAAGTCATAGAATGTATACAAGAAAGTTATATAAATCAGCAAGTTGAGGAAATAAAATGAGAAATATATCTATCATTATACAATAAGAAAGGTTTAATAAATACCCTTGTGTATGGACCAGGCCAGACCCTCTCAAACCATTTCAAACCATTTCAACAACTTTGCTAGTTGTCTTAAGCAGCTGTAAAATGGATATTCCAGGAGTGATGCAGCTAGCCCAACCACTTAGTTTTCAACAAAACAGAATTACCGAATGAAACACAAACAAAAGAGAACCGAATATAGAATAGCTTAACAACTCCAAAAACCTAACAGATCATCCCAGCTTAATGATGCTGTTCAAAATATTGGCAACAATCCCTGTAAACACCCCTTGGGCAAAAAGGAAAAATCAAACACAGGTTCTTACAGGAGAGGTGTCAGAGAGAGGAAGGATCAGCATGGACCTACCTCTTTGGGTCCACAGCTTCAAAACTGACTGCTTGCTAGAAACGAAACCAAGCCAGAGAAAAACTGAGCTGGGAGAACTGCCCGTTCCCCCTTCATTGTACAAGTGTTTTTTTTTATTTAAAAGCTTTTCCCTGAGACAGTATATATTAGCTATAATCAAGTTTGCCCTAAAACCCATCCAAACCAGATCTCTCGGCAATTCTATGTTTGTGACACGTCTGACAAAAAAAAATAACCTTGTTAAAGGAGCAGCATCATCACACTTGCTGTTAAGGGGACTTAAGGGAAGAGCAATCATGATATATAGATTTTTAAATAGAGTTTGAAAGTGCTTTAAATATGTCTGAAACTCCAATTTTAGATTCATAGAAAGTGAACTACACAGTTTTGAGGGGTTTGATGATAAAAAGGAAAGACGTGGAACCTGAAAACTGATTCTTCTTCCACAGCTGCTGCCAGACTTCCTAACATTTCCAGCATTTTCTGTTCTTCTTTCAGGCTTTCAACATCCACAGTATTCCAATCTTGTGGGTATAAGGGACAATTCACTCAGACAGATTAATAATAAACAAGCCATGACTAACATTTAAGAACTAATACTAATTTGTGACAAGTATACAAAGAACACCATAGAAATAGTAGTTTAGCCAGAGCTAATGAGGAGTTAAAAGTAGTAATAGATCAAAGAAAGAAGCGTATAATGATTCCAAATGGAATAATACACCTGAAGGTTTAGAGGAGTTTAGAATACAACAATGGAGAACCAATAATTTGATCTGGAAAGAGAGAAGAGTATCACAATACACTGACAAGGTGTATTAAAGCATACTCTGAATGCTTGAGGGGATATATAAATAAGAAGACATTTGTGAAAGTAAACATGGGCTCATTAAAGACAGAGTCACATAAAACTATAATGGGAAATATAAATTTTGTCACAAAATTAAACAATTATTTTGTAACTGTCTTCAAAGCAAAAGATTGAAATAATGGGGAAGTAAAGGTCTAGTAAGACTGAAGAACGTAAAACAATCAGTACAAGTAAAGAAATAGTACTAGAAATGTTAATCAAATTAAAGGGTGACAAATCTGGATCTGACATCCTTAGGTTAAAAGGAGGTGACTGCAGATATTGGAAGATAGCAAGCATATTTCCGCTGTTCAGAAAGGAGAAAGATGGAAAATGGGGAACCATAGTGTTCCAACTGTGACGAGAGCTTTGCGCTGATTATCATATCCTACTTCTCCAAACGTTGCATCAGTAGTATAAATGCCTGATGAAGGGCGCTTGCTCGAAACATTGATTGTCCTGCTCCTCGGATGCTGCCTGACCTGCTGTGCTTTTCCAGCACCACACTCTCGACTCTGATCTCCAGCATCTGCAGTTCTCACTTTCTCCAAAACTGGTAAAATATCTGTGCTGTGCAGAGTCAGAACAATATCTCTTTTTAATCCCAAATGAACTTATAGAGGGCAACGGCAGCAATATAGAATTAATACTTTTTTTTAAAGAGAAAATGGTGTGCAAAACAAAGGGTGGTGTTTTAAGTATTGATGCAGTCATCTGAGATTCTGGTCAAAATGGATTTGCTGGTAGCCATATGTCAATGGAAGACCTTTCAAACAAAGCTTCAGTTCAATTGGAAATCAAACTCGACTCATATCTTTGGATAGTCCTTGGCTACAGTTTGCAAGGTAGTCAAAACATTGAAGTATGAAGGTTCTCAATTTCTTGCAACCAGGAGAAAGAGAGAGAGAGAGAGAACTTGCAACCTTACTGCGCTTTACTGCTGCTTTTCTTTTGTTCTGATGTTTGAAGCAGAAGGCAAAGCTACCCAGGGTTGCTAGGCAACCATTAGCACAGAGTTCATACAATCTCTTCCAAAGTCAGCCTTTCAGCAACTGAATGCAATAAACCCTTTGTAATTCTGGAAAATGTTCAAACAGCTCAATATCTTTCAGCTTTGTTTTCTGATGTACTCTCGCTCTCTCTATATGTATATATGCACGTGTATTCTCAACAAGAAACCAGCTACTCTTATATAGTATGACTATTAGGCAAAATGCTAAAATCCATGAGTTTAAACATGATTACAGAGCATTTTGCTTAACGATGTTATTTGCAGAGTCAACATAGATTTATGAAGAGAAACAATGTTTGAGAAGCTTTATTACAGTGACAGCTGAAGTGAGGCTAAATTGCTGTAGTAATGGCATGGGGTACACTGATAAAGGAGGATATAATTTAATTTAAATTAATCAGCTATAATGTCATAGATTATTTAATTAATATAAAAATCAAAGACAATTTGATCATTCATTATTTAATTATAATCAGTGTTCAGATAATTCATCAAGTCTGATAATGAGGATTAAATTAAGTAACATATAGTAACATAGAACATAGAACATAGAACATAGAAGAATACAGCGCAGTACAGGCCCTTCGGCCCTCAATGTTGCGCCGATCCAAACCCACCTAACCTACACTAGCCCACTATCCTCCATATGCCTATCCAATGCCCGCTTAAATGCCCATAATGAGGGAGAGTCCACCACTGCTACTGGCAGGGCATTCCATGAACTCACGACACGCTGAGTAAAGAACCTACCCCTAACATCTGCCCTATACCTACCCCCC